>NC_140232.1:18930445-19307496 GCF_951802725.1 Rutilus rutilus | reverse complement strand
TGATTAAACGTGAGGGATCATGAATGAAAGGATGGGAAAATGCTAAACTGATGTGTTGACTTATGCCAGTAAAACAGGAACAATGAGACTGGTCAATGGATTCAGACAAAGAAAAGATGTGCGAACGTTGTGTAAAATGTAGTATGAGGAAATGCCAGATGGAGAGTCAGACGTGTTGCAGGACAACAGCAGTGCGATTCTCATTGAAAAACCTGTCACTGCAGTCTAGACTGCTTCTTAAAGAGAGGCAGCAGCATCACAGGCCAGCCAGCCAATCACGTGCACGCTGAGTGGGAGCGGTGGATCTGATTGGCTAACGCAGCACGGGAAGAAGGAGTGACGAGGAAGATCAAGCCAATGAGAGTGAGAAGAGAGGAAGAGGGGTGGGTGAATCCCCTCTAACAGTCAGGAAAAGGCATGCAGTTGCACCAAGGACATTCAATGGTGTACACACTGACTGCTGGCACCATAATATCTGCATTATGTCTCTCTAAAAGCATTTAGTATCAAATAAATACAAATTACCAAATGCAAAAGGAAATTTAATAAAGCACCACAGAGTGGTCTCTCCTCGAAGTAGAGCAGGCAAATAAGTAATTCATAAAATATTTCAATATTAAGGGATATGCAAACTCCCATGGCAAACAAATAAAAGGAAGTCAATGGTGTGCAGGTAATTTGTGTGGGGGAAAACATGGGTAATGTCAGGAAAACAAATCACTTATTTAAAAAATATATATAACAGAAAATCAAACAAAACCAAATTACATAATATTGTCAAATAAGTATTAATATTATAATAATATTATTAGTTGGACAGTAAAAAAAAAAAAAAAGTAAGCTAAAAGAATAAAAGAGGTGTGTTATACAAGTTAGGTTAGGGTCCTTGCACACATTAATTTGTATTTCAGGTCCCTAGAAAGGCTATTGTCTTTGTAAGCCCGCGCTCAATCGGCCCAAAGTCCGGCGTCCGACCAGCGCGGAAGGTCTTAACGTGTTACTGTCCTTTTCTCGAGGCAAAGTATTTTTTGATTAAATGCAAAACATATTCATATGTATTTACTCGTTATTTCATCTGACTCCATAAAAAGGTTTTAATAATATCTGTGCCTCACTTAAAGTGAGCGAATGTTTGACTATTCCTTTTAACCATTAAATGAACAATGTCAGTTAGAATAATCAAATGTAACAATTTATTATGTCAGGTAAATGTATCATGCCAATTTCATAATCAATTCAAAGATAATCAATACAAAACATCAAATGCTCTGGAATAGAGAGAAGATGCAAACCCAACTTTAAGAAATACATGAGGCTGAGAGATCTCTCTCTCAGCCTCACGGGCTAATCTGAGTTACAGAAAAGGCCTCAACCAGTATTTTCAGTCTTACATCTTTCAAGAAAGGAAGGACTGCATGATGAATGTCTGACGGTAATATTACTGACACTAATCTCCTCGACAGTGAACAATAAAATCGCATCTGCTTTCATAATCTCATTACGCAGGGCTCCCACACCTTTCAACCAATGATTTTGCATTATTTTTGCATGACATTTGCCTTACATTCACCCTCATGTTGTTCCAACCCCCTAAGACTTTCGTTCAGAGTTCGGAGTTCGGAACACAAATTAAGGCCCTTTTATACGAAGGGAAGACCTCTCATTTACACGGAAACCCCGTTTTTATCACAGAAAACGATTATTTCTAAAAACTCCGGCCAAAGTGGAGATTTCTGATAACGCCGGTTATGTGTTGACGTGTCAACTGGGAGAAACGGGGTGTTAGGTTCTCAAACATCACAATAGCCGCTTTCCGACCGGAGGAACCTTTTCACAGTTCCTAGAACTATTGGCTAAAGTACCCGGATGTCGGCGTGTTCGCACCGCAGGAACTAGGAACGATTTTAGTTCTAGGAACTCCATTTGGAGGAACTAATTTAGGTCCTACTTCAGAGTAGGGTCTAAACCAGCACTATAGGAACTACCCGTGACGTTAGTGTACGCTGATTGACCGAACGCACGCGGAACACCAGCACCCGCCATTTTTAAAACAGCTAGAACGTAAACACAGAGATTATAGCCTATATTTACTCCAGAAACTATCTATACAAACATGGAAAACAGTGATAGATGGGTCTCTAAACCTTTATGCTGAAGAGAAAATCCAACGCAACTTTTGAGGGCAAGCCAAACATGATTATGTTTATCTCCCCAGCTAGCAACACTGGACATCAACCACACGGCGTAGGCTAATAACCTTTTTTTCATATACTGTCTACTTTCTATAACAGTTCGATCTAATATAACATATTAAACAGGACAGATCGCTAACTAATAAACACAGAGAATGCGAGCATTGTTTGCTCTGGCGTTCTCAGCGCCGCCAAAATAAAGGTCCGTTGCGCCGTCAAAATAAAAGTCACCGTGCTTGCGTCACTCCCTTACCCCTCCTACCAGTTCCTATGGCCACTTGGCCAGTGCGAACGCAAACAGCAAAACTGAGTTTGGGGGAGAGTAGTTCTTAGAACTGTTTAGAAGTGGACAGTTCATATAACTAAGTTCCTGTAACTACTTGGTCGGAAAGCGGCTATTATGCGCCAGAAAATGTTTAACGTCATGTGACGCAACTCTATTCGTTGTTGTCAATTCTGAGGATTCTGATTGACTTGCATGGCCTTATCCTTCTCCCTACACTGCCGCCCATAGGTTTGGCATAGTTATGATGGCGCTCGACGGCGTATTTATGCGGGTTGATGTAAATTACAACTTTTTTGAAACCGATGTTGTGTGCACAATGTTATTATTGAAAACGGAGGGGGGGGAGATATTTGTTTCTCTAAATACCCGGCTAAGTGTAAATGAGGCCTAAGATATGTTTGATGAAATCTGAGAGCTGGCTCACTCCTTCATAGGCTGCTAGGTAATTGATATCTGGCAGCCCAGAAAAGTTAGTAAAGACATTGTTAAAATAGTCCAAGTGACTACAGTGGCTCAACCTTAAGTTTTTCAAGCGACGAGAATACTTTTTGTGCGCAAAAACAAGCAAAAGTAACAATTTTATTCAACTATTCATTTTCTTCTGTGTGGGCCTCTGAGTGAGTTCACGTCAGGGGTGGACCGGCCATCGGGCAGACTGGGCACTTTCCCGATGGGCCGACGTGGTTTTTGGGCAGACACATCTCATACTTTAAAAACAGCCAACATCACCTGATCACATTTTCTCTTGGCTTTTTTGCCACAACAAATGTGCTTTATAAACACACAATTACAGCAGCCAGAAAAAATCTAATATTAAAGAGTCAAACACTGACCACCATTCATGGTGACTCCAAAGAAAGTATTATTTTTATTAAAACGTAAATTACATAGCCTACATAAAGTCAATCTGGTTAGTAATAAGTGAAGCTGGCAATGCTGTTTGTGGAGTTGTTTAATCCTCCTCTGCAGAGATCTTCAGAGATTAAGGCTATGTTTACACGGAAACGATCTGAAGAGAAAGCGCAAAAGTGGCGTTGCGTTATCACTTTTTATTCTGCGCTTAGACGAGCGTTATGGGGGGGGGGGAATCTGCGTGCATATGGTGACGCAAAAGTGTGTGAAATTCGATGTAGTATGCACTCCAGGCAGCTAGGTGGCAATGTGAAGCACTGCCACACAACAACACCAAGTCTGCGCGTCTTGCTAGACTTTTGTGTTTTTACCCTTTAGACGGGAACGCGACGGTGGAGCGTTTTTAAGATTTCCACTCTGGAGGGTGGTTTCACTTTTTTGTGTTTTTAAGCCCCCAAAAGGCCGTCGCCGTTAAACGAAAGTCACATCTGATAAAATATTTTTACGTTTTCACCCGCGAGCGTTCGCGTGTAAACAGGGCCTTAATGTCTTCTTTTATCTTCAGTTGATTTCATCTAAGGCTGTGGCTTTAAGTCAGATGTAGTTCTTGTTTCTCTTTTCTTCAGAGATCCTGCTTGTTAACAGCAGGTGTTCATCATTAATGCTCAATCATCAGTTAATTATCTCATTAACTTCAACACTGCTTCAATGGTACTTTAACTCTGTAGTGTGCACACATATGAACACTGAGCAGTAGAGCTGGGAGAAAAAAAAATTCACCTCACGATTTTTTTTTTTTTTTTTACGATTCTAAAATTGTTTTTTTAGAACCGATATTAATTCAAATTCAATTGCTTTATTTTTGTCCTTACTTGCAGATGAAGTTGACAGAAGTTAGCCACTTTCGTTCCAACAGAGGATGAAATGTGTCGTTATCTATGAGTGTTGAGTGACATAATATCCCAAGTGGACGCGTGGAAGAGACCTGAGACTGAAAGCACTGAAAAGCCCTCACGCTACTTATATGCTGAGAGAGAGATACGACAATAGAGCTGCACGATTCATCTTTAAAAGACTGTGATCTCGATTCAAACACCCACGCAATCTTTCAATTTGTCTGTCTATTAAACTTTGACAAAATCATATTGCAACATTCAAAGCTGCGTTGGCGCTGCCGCTGACCCGGAGAGAGTTGTCATGAAACAGCTTCACAAACAGTCTTTTCAACCTCATAGTATCATTACTTCTGTAATGCAATAGTTAAAATTATCATAGAAGTACTTGGATAAAAGTTCAAAGTTCAAATATGAACACTGATGTCTACGATAGCGATCAAAATCAGCTTTTGATAGAAATTTGGTGCTTAAAATAACGCATTTATCGATTACATTGTTTCACCATTAAGTGGCGACAAGTAACTGTTAAAAAATGTATTTGTTATTGAATCATTTTTTCAAGAGAATGTGTATGATGCTTCTGAAATAAAAGTCAGAAAGATGTGATTTGTTTTTGTAAATATGACTCATCTTATAAATCATGTACAGTCTATAAGTGTATGATTTAACTTTTCCCGATGGTCTAGTGTTAAAAAAATTGCAATATCGAATCGCAGTACTTGTAGAATCACAATTCTTAAAAGTCCTTATTGAAATTCCTAATTCCTAAGTCTTATCTGATGTTATAATTCATAAAACAATGTCCAAAGTTGATGCAGTCCCTTAGTAGATGAATAATCCAACCGTTTGCGATGAATTCACTCCAAACGATAACAGTTCTCATGCATCAGACTCTTCCAAATCAGGAATACTCATAAGTAAGCCAAAAGTCCCAAGCTTACATCCCTCTGGGCTTTACAATCCATATTTAGTTTGCAACATGTAGTGTTAAAGTCACAGATAAAGAGTCTTTCTAAAATACATAATAAACTGTATCAAACTTCTTAGCAACAAACATCATCATCATCATCATCATCATCATCAAGGCATACTTTTAAATAACAGGAAAGAAAACAAATCCTTACTTAAGTTGAGCTTGAAATGGAACATTTCCCAACCAGGACATAGCACAAATGCAGGTAAAAGCCATGCTTTCTACTGCTGCTGTTCTGCTAACTTCCTCTACAAACCCACCTTTACTTAAAGAGCACATTTAGGCACCATAGCACCCCTAGCGGTGTGGAAGAAAACCTGCAGATAAAAGACTTCGTAACAGGCTTGTCTGTTACAGTACTATTACATACATCTTACCCATATGACTGACACATATGAATCACATTCAGTTTAATAATACAATTACATAAATCTTATCTGTTTCGTTTATATATGACTGAAAAATATGAATCACATTCAGATTATTCATTTGTTTATATTAAAACTATGTAATCCAAATGGATGGAAATTTTATATGCAATTCAAATACATAAATCTTATGTTTAGACATAGGCTACTTTTTTTTTTAGTGTTGTGTTTATGATCATATTTAGTGGGCCGGTCTGGGCCAAAATGCCAGGGCCGATTTTTTGTCCCAGTCCAGCCCAGGTTCACGTAGTGTAACAGCGAAGCGCTTCTGGGTTGTACGTCAGAACATAGGCTCACTATTGGCCGACGCTGGTCATGCGTGTGATGCTGGCCAATAGTGAGCCTACGTTCTGACGTACAACCCAGAAGCGCTTCGCTGTTACACTACGTCAACAGCTTAGGAGAATGACATGGAAGAGAAGAGATGGTTGAATAAAGTAGTTATTTTTGTTTTGTTTTTGCGCACAAAAAGTATTCTCGTCGCTTGATAAACTTAAGGTTGAGCCACTGTAGTCACTTGGACTATTTTAACAATGTCTTTGCTAACTTTTCTGGGCTGGCAGATATCAATTACAGTACCTAGCAGCCTATGAAGGAGTGAGCCAGCTCTCAGATTTCATCAAACATATCTTAATTTGCGTTCCGAAGATGAACGAAAGTCTTACGGGGTTGGAACAACATGAGGGTGAGTAATTACTGACCGAATTTTCATTTTTGGGTGAACTAACCCTTTAACTCAAAACTAAGGATTTTTCTCCTACCCTAGTTCAGATTTCTACATGCTCTGTGAATATTTTCAATGATCCATATACAAATGTAATATTTATTTTGCAAATATTTCAGACTGCAATAGTTATTTTTAAATATTTATTATTCAATCATTTTTCACACATATATGAAATGTCAAATATATCTGACAATTATCAAAATATAAAACTTAAATATTTGTATGTTTTCTTAAAGACTGTGTGCAATAATAGCTGAAAATTATACACACACGATAGATAGATATTCTGTCTTTGTTTCTTGCAGTGTTTGGAACAATCAGTGCTTTCAGGATGATGATATCATTATCATGTCATGTGACCCCTCCCATTCACAGTCCACCTCTCTTGCTCTGAACAGAGAACACTCAGACAAAAACAAAGCCAGAACACGTCGGGCAACTAACCCTCTCCAGCACATCACAGACTGTCCCGCGCCGCTGACACTTGAGGGATGTCTGTAGCCCCGAGCTGATCAACTCACCCTCAGGTCATCCATCTCTGTCCTTAAAATAGCCAAACCTCCAAACAATCATTCATCCACTGCTGAGACAGTAGCTATAGGTGATATAGCTGTAGTATTGGAACACTCTCTCCAACAAGCACCGTCAGAAGGGGATGACAGCCTGTCAGACAATGTCACAAGCAATTCTGGGACTCGCTCTCACATCTACACAGCCCTGACTCACCGGCAGCACATCACGCAGTGTTTCAGAACACAACACTTTTATCAACTTGTCCTGTGGCAAAGAGATACTCTAAACAAGTCTGTGCGGTTTCGGGCATCATGGGAGATAATATATGGGTGGTTTGCAAATAGAAATCCGTAAACAAACAAATGACATTCGCAGGATGCAATCTGACGACTTCCTTCGCTTCCTTTGTTAAGCTGACGAAAGAGACTGAAAACCACAGAATAACAGCCAGTGTGTTTACAATTTTTACAGTGTCCATTGTGTCAGATGAAATGAAAATTACAAATGAGTGGCTTTTTCATTTTTCATTAGGGATGCATTGATATTAAAATTCTGGCTAATACTGATACAGAAAATTCGGTACAAAACATTATAATGCAGGGTATATAAAATTAATATGAACAATTTAGAGATTTTGTATTAGTAAATATTACACTTAAAAGTGTTAAATGTAAGCATTAGGAGATAATGTCAAAGCTAATGTAAATAAAAAAAATAAAAAACGAACATGTATGATTAAACATCCATCAATCAATACTGACAAATAAAAATAATATAATATAATATAAGCCATATAATAACTGATATGGGACCAAATACATCAGGCAATTGTTCATAGCGTTGAGATGATACATTTGTTTTTTTTATGCATCAATTATAAAATATTTTTGAAATTAAATAAGAATAAAAATAAAAATCTGAAATATTCCTGAAATGTTTTAATAATTATAAAATATGAATTTGGACAACATGATTAAATATTAAATTATTAAGAGGAGGTGGTCCGTTTTTATGTAAAATTAATTATTTTACAGTAGAAAAAAGTCACTTCTGAATCACACTGAAAATCAATGATTAGTCAATCAAACCCTGATGTTTTCATTGCTTTTTCAGTCTGTATGAAGTTCGTGACAGGAATCCTGCATCAAAGAAGCAGTCAAAATCAACAATGAAGCTCTACAATATTATGACCCCCGCACAGACATTGATGGTTTCAGGTGTCTGCAAATAGATGCTTTAACACTGATTATAGCAGGGTGCTCACTTCCTAAACTGACCCTAGGGTGCTGGAAATAGTCGTGACACATGAGGCCGTTCAAAGAAAAGAGCAACCAGCTGTCCACTGCATACATATTCTATCATTAACTGTACTACATACAAAACACCCTCACAGGAACAAAATGCACACAGACACCCTCTTGAGTGCACACCACTCCTCCTCTAGTGCCAAGCAGTAATTTGATATTTTTAGATGGCACTGCTGTCTGTGTGGTGTTGGCGTGAGTAATAAGTGCTTTGGTGGATGGTTTATGGAAAATATTAGTTTAGAGGCTTCCATTCATGTTTCCCCGCTTGAAAGAGTTGGAAAGCTTAGGTGTTACGTTGTTAAATGTCACGCAACCACGCAGCTCGCAGTGTGATAAATGTTCAAATTAAGACATGTGGATTGCTGAGAAATGCAGATGAAAAGGCCTCGTGCTACTAATATGACTACTAATTTGTCATTAAAGACCAAAGTTCAGATTTCTTTCCTGTGCTGACGAATAAGAGGTGAGGCATATCAAAAGGCCTGTCCTTTTCTTTTTTTACACAACCGTAAACTATAAAACATGCTACTGCAAGTCATGGCAAAAATGCGTTATTCATTCATGCAGTTTTTTTATCTCCCTATTAAAAAACATAATAAAGGCTGCAAAAAAGCAGTTCATTGATTCAAACATTTTTTGTGGGACTTAGTCAAGTAGGTGTCTGACAAATGTTCAGAAACTGTAATAAAGTATCATTAATAGGCTAAATTAAAAAGTGCCATAGTAATTATATATTATTTATTAAAAATGTTATACAGTTTTATCAAATATTAATATCTGGAAAAGTCTGAAAACAGTTTAACATGAAATTTTTTATCTCAGATGACCGACTGTAGACCCACACGACTGTGTGTCAGGGTCAGTAAGTTGTAATAATATAATATAATATACTATAATATACTATACTATACTATAATATAATATAATATAATATAATATAATATAATATAATATAATATAATATAATCAAGTATGCAATATTTATGGTGCTTTTTTTATTTACAATAAACTTAAAATGCGCAATAATAAATAATAAATATTTAAGGCCGTATTTAAGCTATAGTGTACTCCTAAAAGTTAACAGGCACAAAAATTAAATTGTATTTCATGTTGTCTTTAAAGCCCCACTATGTAGGATTTCCGTTTTGGTCAAACAACGACCCCTAGAGTCGCTGTGGACTACTTGTATTTAACGTTACTGTCGTAAATACCACTCACGCAGAGCAGTCTCTTCACTCACGGCCTGATTCCCTCCCCCCTGTATACCGGTCCCCGTTCAGTCGGATAGAAGCTGTAACGAGTGGAAATAAGGTGTGGCCCCTTTAAGAGCTGCGCGCGCCCTGTTTAACTTTCGGCAGTCTGTATTGTATGTGTGCCTCGAACACCCCGTAAGCGGGTTGTTTCTGTTTGACGCTCATTCTTGTCCTATTTTTGTCTATCAAGTAATGCTGTGGACGGTAGAACGTGTGACAGACAGTTACACGAGTTCGATTGGGGAATAAACACAACGCGTTACAAATCGTCGGACATCGAACAAGCACAGCTAGCCTTCGAAGATGTCTACTAATCCATCAACAAGAACGCCAGGTGCTTGTCCGAGTGATATACAATATAAGCAATATACTTACAAGTCCAACAGCATGTGAGGACGTGTTGGGGGAAGTGAGGTAGCCTATGCCGTAAAGCAGTCGAATTTTGTAGTTCTTTTTGTGCGCGGGGGTTACTACCCGAACCCCGAAGTTTAAAAGTACGATTAAAAACTATACAAACCCCGTCAGGCTATGGCAGACGTGTCATTCAACCTATTTTAAGTCGATGTACCATCACAAGGATTTTGGAAATATATTATGAAGGTTGAAAAGTTACTTAGTGTTACTTTAACTCCATAAAATTACATTTATCTGTTTGTTTTTCCTTCAGCTCTGTCTGATGTGAGCTATCTTTAATTTTTTTTTTCTTGCACCCTGAAGGAGGAAAAGCTTTCCTTAAAAAAAGAAAGAAAAAAAAGGTCATTTCAGAGACATATTTGCCAAACCTATGTTCTAACGGCTCGGTGACATAACGCCTACGGCAACATCTAGTGCACTAGGGGCAGCCCGTGGCCACTGCCAACCTGCCTTTCAACATTACCCTAATATGCCAACTGCCAACAGAAATTAGAATTTCAGATCTACATTTTATCATCAGTCAGACTAGGTTTTGTTTTTTTTACAATTCTGCCATCTCAAGATCGAGTGACTGAAAGATTCAGAGATGACAAACAGATGACAGACTTGCGCACCATTTACTGACAGGTCCGAAATTTTCACCCATTACCCTAGTGTGCGAGTGGCGCAACAGTGTCATCTGGGACTGGTGCCAGTTGCCGAGGAGTGACAGCTAGACAACAACAAGCAGCCATGTATTTCCATGGGACAAAAAGAGAAAACAAACCCTAGTCAGTTCTTTCGCCACACTAAACTTGTACATACTGGCAAAGCACAAACTCGTTTGATGTCAAAAAGGGCATGTACAGGATGTTTCTGTTCTTCCTCCGGTCCAGGGTGAGGCTCTGTGGATTCCTCCACCAAATTTATTGGAGGGCGTAAACTCGCCCTCCAATAAAATGCCGTGGGCATTTTAGGCATTTCATTTTGTGCTCTTGTAACAACAACCTACCTCTTAACACCACTTAACCTGGTCATAAATTGAGCCATGGGACTTAAAAACCCATTCACCTTCACGATAGCTTAATGGAGTCAGTGACTACTTTGAGAAGCCATGTGTTTGCCGTAATGTCTTATTTAGAAACATTTCAGAATGTCTCTGTTTCACAAACAATGTCAAACTAATGTGGTCACCTCCTCTTCTCCTGCTTATGTCATGTTTTTTTGTTTAAAATACCCTCTAAGGTGGGAATTTAGCCACAGTGTTCTGCTACAAACAGTACCATAACCTGTTCCGACATCTTCACAACAAAATCATGTCCCTTTACAAAGAATTAGCCATTGTGTTTAAAGAGCACCTCCCAGCAGTTCCTCAGACATATCAATGACTTATTGTTCCTTTAGTGCTGCAATGGGCATGGTAAATGGGCAACTTGCCTTCCTTTGAGAATGCCAAGCGAAGAGCCAAATGTTGTCGGGGTTACACACAAGGCTGAGCTGTGAGTACTGACATTCAAAGCTCAGAGGGAGCGTATTGTGAGAGTAGCAACAGGGAACATGGAAGATGGGTAATTCACTCCCTGTATTGTGGAAAACTCTGCCTCTTTCCTCTTTCCAAAGGTATAAATCACTATCATACTAAATCTTAGAAACATTTATTATTATTTTTATTAGCATCAAAAGTTATATTTGTGGCAAAGACTAAAAATAAACTAGAAATAGTATAAAAAAAATCTTAATATTAGTTCCCAGTGAAATATCTTAAGGTGCCAAGTTAAGGCTGCTCTTTGCCAGCTCAAAATTCAGTGTAAAGACATAATGCTGCACAAAAGCCAGATAAAATCATGCATGCGCTGCACCTTAGCTCCTATATAACAGTATATAGATGGAACTGCTGTGTCATCTATATACTGTTATATAGGAGCTAAGGTGTTATATGCCACCTTAAGGCTGGGGTTAAAAAGCTCTGTAAAGCAAGTATACAACTACTCTAAAACCATTTGAGTCTCTGTATAAACAATCACTCAAAATTCGTGATAAGAAATCAGTCAATTTTCATCATTGCGCAATACTACTATATAACTATATATATATATATAAAACTGTATATATATATATATATATATATATAACTATATATAACTATATATATAACTATATATATATATATATATATATAACTATATATATATATATATATATATATATAAATAACTATATATATATATATATATATATATATATATATATATATATATATATATATATACACACACACACACACACACACACACAACTGCACATTGGTCCACATGGGGTGGAGAAAGAGGGGACTGTATTATTCCTCTCAGAAAATGTAAATTTAGTCAGTCTGTATTTTCAGTCAAAGCCGCAAGGGAAGGGAACTCATTCCCATCAACAATTAGAAGATGGGATACATATATTTCATCTTTAAAAAATGGTCACTTACTACACAGAACTGTCAACATTAGCATCTAATATTCTGATTTTAGTTTTTACTTTCTTTGTTATAATTGCTCTTGGTTATTTGCTTTCTCTTGTCACATCTCTCTTACCTATTGTAGCACAATATATGTTTAAATCAAATGTTCTATTAATGCATTAGCATGATTTCCACATGGAATAATGTTCTTGTATTTTTTATTTGATAATGTAAATGTTTTTTTTTCTCTTGTGTGTGTGTGTACTGATATAAGATGCTTTGTTTTTTTAGGGTGACTTTTTAACATTCTGTCATGGGTCAACAGACAAACAAAAATAGCCTTTTTGACTAATTCTGGAAATTTTCAGCCATGTTTATTAATGTACACTACCCCTGTAAACAAATAAACTTAACCTCTGAGCAGTATTAAACCATCTCTGAAATGCCACTTCAGAAGCGCTTCAGTCAACTTTGCAGTGTTAATTTGGCATTAGACATAAAAAAAGAGCAGTGTGGTAAAAAGTGATCATACATCCGTAAGATTTAGCTTGATTTAACAGTTTATTCGCTTTGCATTGATTGGGGTTATACAACGTTTTTTGTGAATAAACTCATAAATCGCTGAGACCAAAAATGACCCTGGCCATTTCTTTTTTTTAGTAAGTTCAACAACTCAGCAAACACTTATCTGATAGGCCCGGATACATAAACACTAAGAGGCTGTTGCTGTCTGATTCTATCACAATGCACACATGGCACATGCTGCTGCACATCATGCTCTAGGATGAAATACTGGTTTTAAAGTCTCTTCATGTGTGTAAAAAAAACAACATTCGCATGCAAGTTTATTATGACAGGAACTAATGATTGATTTTCAGGCATTAAGTGAATATTTGACATTCTGCCCATTCAAATGTGTGATCTCAACAGAAGGTAAAGTCTGTTTTGTAGGTCCATAAAGGGACAGAAATCTAATATACCACTAAATGATATCAAGCACTGTGAGGAAGCATACAAGGCGTCCAGTATATTTGAATAGACTACTATTTGAATAAATTAGTCATAGTCTTCTTGTGCTTATTCATCTTTCATAGTATATTCCAATCAAGAGCAGACTGAACACTGACTGTAAATTGTACACTCTTACCAATACATACAATAGGAGATGAGGAAGGGAGTCTAGATGCATTGATTTCACATGTATGCATGATATTATTTATCCATATGGTCCTCAGATTTAACTGAATTAACTAGCCATTTTTATCCGAAGCACTAGTAACTCAATATAACATAACGGGCAGTTTAGATTCTGGACTCAGTATAGCAGCCATGTTATAATTAAGAGCAGAGTACAACAGTCAGATTCCAGAAGTAAAAATACCATTTATTTTCACTTTAGAAGAATAGATTTTTAACAATAACTTAAAACCCATTGTAGACAGACCTACTGTGAGCTGTGAGGTTGGTTAATCAATGGTAGATGCTTTTTTGAAGCCATTAATCCACATTATTTCAACAAAAAATTGAAATGATCATATGCTGCGTTCACACCATGTTGTAATTACCATTAATAAAGCTCTGTATGCTTTCAAATCACTATGATGTCATACACCGATCAGTTTGCACAGCGCCACTTCAAGTCAAACACACCTAAGGGTGTGTTCACACTTGGTATGCTTGGTTCGTTTGATCTGGACCAAAAAAACCCCAAAACATTTAGTCCTGGTCCGCTTAGCGTTCAGATTGGCATTTTTATCACCGAACCTAAAGGCATAGGGATATGTTCACAACCTGATTGGTCGGCTTCGTATTGCCTATTTTGAGACGGTGTGGTGAAGTGATGAGTCCCAGCTTAGGACCCCAGTAGTATGCCTGATCTTCTCGCGATTCTTAATGTAATCAATCAAACTTTAATTCATGTAATCTTTTATTTTTATCCTGATTATTTATATAGTTAAAGTGAAAGAAATTGCATGCTTAGGTATGTTTTGCGACATTGTTAATTGTTATTAAGGCATAATTTACTTCTTTTTTTTATTATAAGCATGTCATGTCATAATTAATTCTTAAACAGAACTATGCTTGTATCATATTTGTTATCTAAGTTTTTATCGAAAAATATCCTAGATGGTGAAAAGAACGTTATCTCTAATCATTTCGGATAGCTGTATGCTGTGTGCTGGGATTAATGTGCTCGTATGTGCGTAACCTACTTGAGAACTCATGAACAGCTTATAATATGTGTAAAGGAGTCAAAACAGCAGCAGGAATCCCTCCGTCACACACACAAATGAAGATCTGCTGCAAGGAGACGCGGTTCTGATGCCTGTATCGAACTGTGATGGATGGGCAACATCACGACTATGACTTTTTAGGGTCTTATCTTCCTGTTTTTGGTTCGCTTTCATGTCTTTGGTCTGTGCTGCATTCATATTTCATTGGAACCGCACCAGAATTCAGTTCGTTTGGTGCGCACCAGGGTTTGGATGGCAGCATTCACACTTATTCAAATGACCCACACTTACAGAGCAATCGCACCAGGGTTTGTCTTAAACAAACCAAACATACCAAGTGTGACTGTGAGCACACCCTTAAAGTCCTCGTGAACTGGATGTTGTTTAGCGCACCTCCTCTCAGTCGCAATCCCTCGCTTATTGCAGACTGATGGTTGGAGGGGAGCGGAGGTGATCATGTGGTACAAGTCGCAGCTCTCAGAAAATTACTAGTTTACACATTGTAATTACAAGTTCTACAAGCACGTGACGGCTTTATACAGTTCAGAATCGTTAAGGTAATTACAACATGGCGTGAACACACCTATATTTAACGGCGGAATTCCTGGTGAAAAACTACATTAGCCATGATTCTGCAAAGATATCTCCACCAATCAGAGAATCGAAACAAATCACAAATTGTGCCAAAAGAATGACGTATAAATGTCAATGGCAATGCTTCTTGTGATTGTAGTTCTTCTTTCCCTCATTAAAGTCTTATACCTACCTAATAATATTCATAATAACATACGACATAGTAGTCTTGTGACTATTCTAACAAAAAAACAAAAATTCCACTTGAAGAAGCTTGCATTAAAGAAATGTTTTCATGTAAATTGCTGTTCTTATTTATTATGTGGCAACAGTTTTATAAAACGCACAGGGGTCTCTCGTACCTTTTACACCTGAATTAATTACTTATGCTACTAATTAAATAAGCAATTAATTACTGAAAGCAATATCACAGACCAGCAAATATTAGCACAGCTGTGATTACATGTGGCAAGAGGCTATTTCTTTCCGTGTGACACTGCTGTGAAACTATAAACAAAACAAAAAAAATGAGTTTATAGTAAATAAGTGCTTCGACATTACACAGACAATCACGTGTATAACGTCTCTAAAAATCACTGTCTGCAGCCTGTCCGTTGCTGTCTGTCTCGACTAGTGCGACCTCTAACAAATACATAGCCTAAATTCACATTGGAACAAATCAACAAAAGCCCTGTCATTCACAAAACGAGCACCATGCTTAATACAAAGCGGTTAATAGCATTAAATACCAGTGGACAAATCTGACCCTGAGGAAAATTACGCAATCCCTTCTTAATATACAAGCACTAGGCTATAGAGACAATATCACCGCGTCTCAAAGCAATAATGCAGCTGCACACGCGAGTAATAAGGTAATAAACGGGCATTTTCCTATTCCTGAGCGCGTGGTGCTGAAAATATTCCCTGAGTGTCGCGTGAATCTAATCCATTGACGAATTATCGACGGCTTGACAGCGTTCAGTGACACAGCTCTTTTTACTCACCCAGAAGAAAATGTAGACCTCGGACGAGGCTTTACGTGCTTCAGGCGACCAGTCTAAGAGCCCTTACTTTATAAAGAGAAATTCGGCGAGGAGATTCCTAAAGGCTTCCTTCAGCTCTGGCGACCATGTTTGTCCTGACTGGCTGACTGACTGACTGTTGCTGGTGTGTGTGGCTGTGTGCATCCGGGCGCTTGGGGGATCAGGGGGCAGGAGCTTTCCGTGTACGGAGAAAAAACGGGAAAGAACGTGTGGAGACGAACCAACGCAAAGTCCTGTCCCCTTCAACTGAAGTATCAGCCAAATGTCAGTGGATTCAAGCAAACTGGCGTTTTATTAGGTTTATTTATTGGATGTTTAGATATTACCGAAATGTATCCTTGTGGGTGCACGAGCCACGAGGTCATTGCTTTTTCTGAGGAAACCTCTAGGAGGTTTATTGTAATGTCTGGATCACGCAACGAGAGATCGATATCCATAATGAATCTCGATTGGGATAAGAATACACTAGGTATAAATTCTCAATTCGAAATATTGATATGTTTTATGTTTCCGGGCAGGTAGTTGATATAGTAGGCTATACGTACTGTTACGTAACAGCATTCGCGCGTTCTCAACACATGCGCGCCACACGAGACTGGGAAGTCCGACTCCTTTCTTCGAATCGGTTCTATTAATGAATAATTTAAAAAAACTGTTAAAACGATTCATCGGTTATTTTACACTCGGACGTAATTGGTCCCTGGCATATTACACGCTAACGTTTAACACGCTTTATTAATAAGGGAGTTCGTTGTAATTTCATATGATTCATCTCATAAAAGTTTAGAACCTAAATATTTGTATTACATTAAACAATATATATATATATAATCACATTATGTGCATTTTAAATATGGATAATTCAGGATAATAGGTCCCAATCAATTTACGTAATTATTATCTTTAACGAATTGTTCAGACCAATTTTGTGATTCAAACGATTCATTGAACAAATTCGACTCTGACTCGGATTCATCAATCGGACAAACACGACGAGACAAGTTCAGAAGAGGAACACCACAGGTTCACTGAGTTCATCCTAGACATTGATTTACATACAGCATCTACCTATTAAGGTAACATTTAGGAATATAACATTATAACACGTTTACCCCTGTTAATTTCGACCAGACAGTGCACCAGTCAGAATTTTGTGCCATCGGGTTGCTTCAATATGTTAATAATAATAATAATAGAGGACGGTATTTCTTCAGTTCTTACAGTTTGATAACATTAACTTTATATAACTATATTCTACATACTGTATATTGTTCGTTTGCATAATTAAAGTTAAATTATTCGAGAAGTTGATTGTTGTATTGCTATTTTTCGTTCACATGCATATTCAAGTAGCCTTTGATCAAAAATGTCAAACTCATTAGCAGCTACTGCTATAAGAGATCATTTAAGATGCAGTTCGATCATATGAACTGGCCTATAGACTATTTATAGTGGCTGTTTGCATAATTTAAGTTAAATCAACTTGATTGTGATTTTTCATCCACATATATTTAAAGGGATAGTTGAAGTTCATCCAAAAAGGGAAAATTCTGTCATAATTGACTCACCCTCAAGTTGTTTCAAACATGTATGAGTTTCTTTCTTCTATTGAAAACATAAGAAGATATTTTGAAGAATGTTGGTAACCATGCAGTTGACGGTAGTAGTAGGAAAAAAAATACTGTGGAAGTTATTGGGCGCAACTGTTTGGTTACTGACAGTCTTCAAAATATCTTCTTTTGTGTTCAGCAGATAAAAAACACTGCAGGCGACCAAAAAAAAAAAAGCCAAACTTGGTGAACAGCGCCCTCTGCTGTTTCATCCCGACATGCAAATGTTGATTTAGTAAAACAAGACGTGCTCGTTAAATAAAATAAAATAAAAAACATTACAGTGAATAATGCTAATTTCTACATCTCACTAATAACATCCCTCTTGAATCATATAACAAACCGGTTGCTAGGGATTAAACAATGAGGCAGAAAACATTGTACATCCATTCAGTTCAAGATATTCCTGAGTGGGCAGTGGCTGGCAGAGCCAAACAAAGCCCTTCTATGAGACTTATTAATCTGAGGGAGGGAGTTTTAGTTTTGAGTCTACTCGCATAATTTAACATATATTAAATAAGAAGTTAGAACAATCAATAGAAAATGGAGTAGGGTAACATGATGTTTTATACTTTACGCAGTTGGGCTGTAGGGCGTGATTTTTACTACACTAGATGGCGGTGGAGCTTTTTTAAATAAGTGCCTCAGAGAGTTCAACACTGAGAAATGTGCTAGACAGGGCTGATGATGAGAGCAAGAGAAGGGCAACTATTGTGATGATGAATTCAAGAGTGACTGTTGACTTATCTTCACAAGATCAATAATTGTGAAAACAAAATGTCAACAAATGAGGCGAGCAGTGCACATTTACTGTAAATCAAGTTACAAAAGTTGATATTTAGTCAAACCTTTCAGTCTTCCCATAAAAAAAGATGGGTCTGGATGTTCTTACTAATAATTATTAATACATTTTATCACCCTCCAGTTTATGATCACAGATATAAATTTAGAAACAGTGAAATCTTTTTGTTGTTGAGTAAATATGTTCATGCCTTATTATTGTAACATGAGCAAATGTGTTTTTTTATATCACTAATCCATCTCTACATTAATAATAACACTGAACTGAATGTGACAATATAAATAAAAAGGGTTTATTAAAATATAAAAAGAAAACAAAAAGATTCAGGTAAATTTCCACACAAGAGTTTAAGGTTAAAAAAAAGAGAGGGGGGTACTAATAGTGCCAGGTTAGTGAACTCGTTAATACGTTAAGCGTATAACAGTTAAAGCTGTTAGCTTTAAGCTAAATGGCACAACACACACACACACACACACAAATCAGGAATGTGAATTATGTCCTGGGCAGAATGGGCAGTGAAGATTCTGATTGGCCGAGGGGGCTGTCAACATTAAGGTTGAAAGCTTGTGGTCAGATTAAATAAGAGAATGAGACCAGTGCAGTAAAAAGGACCAAAATAGCAGGAAGGACTCATTTTAAGCCTTGGGAAAATCTATCATGACTCTCACTGAGATTCTCTTCATTTTGACCGGGACTTGCACCGTCCTAGTTTTTGGAGGGAAACTATTATGCATTCTTATGATGCTTGCCCCGAAGCTCTTCTGTCCCCTTTCTGAATCTTTTTTCACCTCTCTGGGGAAATGGGCAGGTGAGATACATCAATATTTTGACTTTATTTCCTGTATTTTTGTCTTAAGCATGCTTTTTTATTGATATAACAGGCAGTCAAGTTTAGTTTAAATATTAAGATGTCATTCAGCAAAAAAAAATTTTTTTACATTACTACTTTAAATCATGCTTAATAGATAATTCGTTTAAAAGTAAGTTATTAGTTAATAGTTAGAAATGTCATGATTTAAGCATTTAAGAAAATGCTATGTTTTTTGTATGTTGAAAACATGCTGCTGTGCCTTGAGGGACAACCGCTGGTTGAGAACAGTCAGATTGAAGCCAGCACTACCTTGCTTTTGTTCCACTGTTTGACCCTGGAACAAGTTTCTCATCTCACTTTTAATTGTCACTCTCAAAATGTCTTGCTTCCCTAAACAGGAATTTTTATTGTTGGCAAAAGAGGGATCCTCTTTATGGCTTCCTTGAAATTATACTGTTTATGTAAGTTCAGCAACACAAAACAACAATTCCAGCCACTTTTTCCCAAGCTTCCTTTCCATTCCATTGCGGCGCTGAGAGTGGCAGAGAACAAAAGGCAATTAGAACAGTATGTTCTAGGACACTATTTCTCTATTCATTTCTTGATTTTGAATGGTTGTTCCTGTTCAGTTTAAAACAAATTAACCTTACTTTTTCTCTCTTTCCACAACTAATTCTTTCACTTTGAGGCTTTGAAAAGTTCTTCCTGGTGTGTGTGTGCGTGTGCATTACAATATCCCTTCCCAGGGGTGTTTTCTTGCATGTTAAGACATAGTGTATCTGCTGTTGTTTTCACTTTGAATAAATATTCATGCAGAGTTTTGCAATTTGTCCTGCACATTCTAGATGTCACACAGTTGGTTTGGCCTGTATGTGTGCATGATATATATATATATGTGTGTGTGTGTGTCTGTGTGTATATAATATTTATATAACACAACTTGATTGAGTTTAGGGCTTCTGCGGGTTATCAAATGCCCCCCCTTGGCCCTTCACCATGTTGGTTCTGCCACTGCTTGTTCCATTTTATCCATATCCACCAGAATGCAAGCTTTGTCTGTTTGGGGATGTTTGCTACTAGCTGCTTCCTAGCCTGGTTGCCAATCCCAAGCAGTCTAATGGTCCTCCAAAGTGACTGCCCTACGAAACCCCTGAAGCCAACCTCCACTGACAGGTTCCAAGCCTTCCTTTCCGTTGGCGCTCGAGAATCAAAGCCTGATATTTCTTAAGCTTACGCTTGTGTGCATCTTCCATCCTCTCTTCCCAGGGTGCTGTCAGCTATAAATTAGTACCGCCTGCTTGGTACCCTTTGACCAGAGCACAATATCAGGTCTGAAGCTTGTATGGATTATTTCCTCTGGGAATTTGAGTTGCTTCTTAAGGACTGCCCGCATCTTCCAGTCGTTTGCCGTGGCCCAGACTCCTTTACTCCTCCTCTCTGTTGCTGTGCTCTCTCCAGACCTAAGGAACTGGATGAAACAATGCCCCTCAAAAAGTAGTTTTGGCTTCTTTCTTGCCTGCTTCACCCCGACAGCAGCTGAGTTAATATTTGGTCATGTCTCCACCAAAATTTCCCAATCACCAAACTTGACCTGCACGAGGAGAGGACGTGCTCAAGATTAGCTGGCCTTCCCCAGAGTCTGTCAACCGCCTTGTATGAAGATTTGATGGAGTAAGTAGGAGATTATATATGGAACACAACAGAATCTCTCTTCCATGCTCCAGATGTCCCCCAAGGTCAGAACCCTCTCCAGAACCCTCTCCCAACTCGTCCAGCTGCCCTGCTTTTTCATGGCTCCAGACTTAACATGTCGACTTTCCCTCAATGCTCTGCCGGATAACCCCTTGCGACCCGTTCTAACCTCAATGTCCGCCTGACGTACTCTTGCGTCTTTACTGTTTCGCAGCATCATAGCCTGCCATGTTTTTGTTAGCTTATACTCCTCCACCACTGATGTTACTGGCAGCTGCAGCTTGCTGCCTGTGCTATACAGGCCTATGGAGCAGAAGCTTAATGGAACCATCTCCTCAAATAGTTAAAATAGTCCAACCTCTCCACAGTAGAGACAGGTACCTCATAAATGAGCAGTGGCCAGATCAATCTATACCCGGACCCTATATGCTGGTATCCCCAGGCCTTATACTTGCCAGGCCGCTCTTCTCCATGGATGTCATCCTGGTTTCAACTTCCTTAAACAATTCCATCACACTCTGCTTGTCATTGAGGTCTGCCCTGTACCACTTTCCCAAGCTCTCCACTGACTTTCCTTGGTCTGTTGGAATGGTGTTCTCTTTGATCCTAAATTGAAACCAATCCTGGACGTGTTCCCTCCTCAACACGAAACGTCTGGAATTTGCGGGTTTGAACTCCACCCTTGCCCAGTCGGCAAGCTTAATAAGTCCATCTCCCTTTGGGTATTTATTTTACCGTGTTGGTCAAGTCATCCATGAATGCTCTGATAGGCACCTGTTGGGTGCCATCTGCCAGTACTGCACCCCGATGTAACTTATCAGCTGACTTGACAAGGAGATTCATTGCTGTTAACCTTACTGAAGTAACACAGCATTTATTAATTTATAATAATTATAATAAATTATAAAACTGAGGCAAGCCAAATGAAGATTGAATGGTTCACATTTACAAAGTTTTTGCATTCAAAATATTTATCTTGAGATCTCACTGAGATTGTGAAGCAGGGTACTACTTGTACGTATTGTACACACAACCAGTGGTGCAAAGAAAGAACAAAAGCATGGTAAACCATTAAGTAAAAAAGACACAAAGTCATTTTCCCACATAGAAGATAACAGCCGGACATTAGTTCAAATCTCTCTTGTCTGCAATGAAAGCATGAAGGCAGTAATTACATCATAATTTCCTCTACATTATACACTGGCCCTCCAGCACCCCTTTTCCTCCCACTCTCTTCTACAATGTGAACTTCTATGATGGTCTAATAGTCAGTGGTGGAGAGAAGATGCAGCTCCAAACTTTCAGAGAGACTTTTCACACACATATACACCACCCATGCTTCCTCTTTGTTTATTAAATTGGTGGGAACACACAATCTGTCCAAGTACATGCTGTAAAAACACTGACTGCCTATCATCTGAAGCGTGTGAGATTCCTAGAGGGAGTGATTGGAGATAGATTATCACATTCTTAATACACTTGATACCAGAGCTTATTTTCTGTAATAAAATGTGTTAATTATGTGGTCGTAGTTGTTTTACATTGTAAAAAAAATGTTGATTAAAATTGTTAAATTGTTTTATTTTCTCACATTGAATAGGTTATTGATCACATTAGTTCACAATTACATAAACTGACACATCAGTGAATTAGAGAAATAATTATTCTTACCGTTTTCTTCTGTTTCAGTGGTCACTGGAGGGTCAGATGGAATAGGTAGAGCATATGCAGAAGAGGTACCTATCGCCTATGTGAAAACTATTTTATTATGACTATATCTTGATATTAGATTAGTTCAATAATTAAGTATAAGGATAAAAAGGTAACAGTAAAATGTGTTCATGCTTATCTTTATAATGACCAAATAGCATACACTGACTACACTAATTATTACTTTTATTCTGCAAGGATGCATTAAATTGATCAAAATAAATGACAGTAAAGATATTTATAATGTAAAAAATATATATATTTCTATTTCAAATAAATGCTGTCTTTTTGAACTTTCTATTCATCACAGAATAATGAAAAAATAATGTATCATGGTTTCCACTACAATATTATCACAATGCAGGCAAGTGAAGAGGAACAGAGAAACTCCTTTGCAGCAGATTTAGTTTATTTAAAAACGGCAATCCAGAAGACAAAAATCAGTCTAACAGCTTCATACATGTAAAGACAATTCAGGACAAAGAGAAGAACCAAACTGAGGGCTTAAATACATGGCTAAATGAGGAACCAGACTCAGGTGAACATAATCAATTAACCAATGAGTAACCACAGAAACCAACTAGCAACTGGAACAAAGGGAACAGGAGCTAAACACAGGAAGGAAACACGGGAACCAAAGGAAAAACAACAAGTGTCCACACATACAACATAACCGTTACAAATATGAAGCAGAAATAAAAAGTGTTAAGCAGCACAAATGTTTTCAACATTGATAATAATAAGTTTTGATTCACCAAATCAACATTTCTGAAGGATCATGAGACACTGAATACTGGAGTAATGTGTACACCTGTAAAGTAGGCCTGTAACCAATCTGGAACAGATTCTTTGTTAAGATCCCATACTGTAGCTCATCCCCTATAGATATATAGGCTGTTTCCATAAGACTTTACAATCTTTGTATTTCCTGTCTTTCTGTGCAGCTTTCAAAACTAGGTATGAATGTGATCGTCATCAGCAGAAATCGAGAGAAGCTTGACAGAGCAGCCAGGAAGATCGGTGAAGCGTTTATTGTTGAAATTTCAGTTTCTTAGCTTTGTCTGTAGTCTTAGAGCTAATTTTTAACCTGCTTTCTTTTCTTGTTCTGACAGAGCTCACTACAGGAGGGAAAGTCAAAGTAATAGCTGCTGACTTCACCAAAGACGATATATATGGACACATTAAAGAAAACATTGAGGGTTTGGATATTGGTATTTTAGGTCAGTAGGTATCAGATATCTCAATGTGTCAAATTTACTGCAGTTATATTAAAAACAGTAGCGTTACTGTTACTTTTCTTTAAACACAGTGAACAACGTTGGGATTCTACCGAGCCAAATACCCTGCAAGCTACTTGAAACATCTGATTTGGAAGAAGTGAGGTCATCTGTGGTTCATACAATCATTGTTCATGCATTTATCTTTATAAATACTAAGAGTTTTCAAACTGTTCCTGCATGGATCCTTCTCAGCACTGCACATTTTTGATATCTAAGTTATTTAAATTGGGCATGAAACTACAGTATATGCTACTAGTATCGGCTCCCATTAAAGGTGGGGTAAGCAATATTTTAAAAAACGCTGTTTGGAAGTTAGTTGGACCGACAAACGAACAAACAACAACAAATGTGAGTAGCCAATCAGCATTAGTATGGCAGTGGAGGAGAGAGAACGTGCAAGAGGGAGATTTGAAGAAAGACTGCAGAAATAGAGATGAGACACAATACAAAAGAGAAAAACTCAGAAGAAATCACTGGAAAATTAAGGGTTATGACTGGGCAAGAGCTTTAGGACCCACGTTAATATTAGAAAAGCTTTACGGCGCTGGAGAGAGCTAAGCGGGAAGGCCTGAAAACAGACAGGTTGCTTTGATTCCGCTCCTCACGTGAGTAACACTGGGTTTGAGTGTCATTGTGTGTCTGGAGCTGCTGTGCTGTTGGCAACTAACAACCAACTCTTTTTTGTAATTACTATTGGGTACTGTAAGTGCTTCCTTGTCATTCATTCATCATCTGCGCTTTATTTTTCCTGAAGCTTTATTTTGTTGCGCTTCTGCTATGATAAACAGACATTCACTCTTGGATTGCATGTGTAACGGAGCTCAGTTAGTGAGAGTTTTTCTGACGATTGCTAGGGAATGTGGTTAGCGTCATTGTTAGTGCACTTGCCTCGCATGCCAGCAATCAGGAATCAAGACTGACTCGGAGCAGGGCGGTTATGATTGGAGGGTGACTTTTGGAGGCGGAGCAATGAAGAGAGAGGTGTGTTTGGGTTGATTTCAAATATCAACAATGTCCAACAGCGATTTTGAAATAATACTTACCCCACCTTTAACAATGTAGTAGCAATTATTTCAGATATTAGTAATAGAAAAATGCCCACTGTAAAACTAAATGGAAGCATGCTTTAATAAAATATCACAAATGAAATTCTATCAAGCAATAGTTGTAGATATGGTTGGCATAGCGCTTTTAACAATGCAGATTGTTTCAAAGCAGCTTTACGGAGATAAACGTATAATTTAAGGTAACAGAGATTGTTTTGGCTTTATAGCGGTTCTTTAATAAAGTTATTTTTCCAGCTAAAGTTAGTTTTGATTGATTCGCTTCCGTCGCAACGATCATTTGTTATTAAATTAGGGGCCGCTAAGACGACACCATTCTCTCTACACAGACTTTAAACGCAAACCTGTGATAAACGCTGATGGCATTCACATGCAGATTAAGAATTGGTTCTATAGTTATGTGCGTTTGAATATATGTGCGCAGGTTTGTAATTCCCAACAAACCAAGCCTAAACAAAGTACTGGTCTTTCCTTATAAATTTTGATACAGAATTTTATTTTATTTTGTCACTTCGGGGTAGGTACGCAAAACGAATTTTCCCGACAACGCTTTATCTGTAGAGTGGTAAAGGGATCCTCCATAGGGAGAGACTAGTTGGCACTTCAGCACTGCGTTGTCATTGGGTCCAGGCGAAGGTCTTTCGTCAGATCTGGATACGGCCTGGATACGGCAGGCTGCGGGAAAACCTCGGGATAAACAAAGACACTAAAATTAGCGTAGATGCCATTCTTCTTATGATGTAACGAGTACATCAGGATTTATGGGAAGTGTTGCCGGTTCCGGCTGACCTAATCTATGCAGCCTAACACTGAATTATAGAAATCTATAATGTATTATGTGAGAGATGAGATGTGAGTCAAAGAGATGTGTCTTTAATCTAGCTTTGAACTGACAGAGTATGTCTGCTTCCCGGACAATGTTAGGAAGACTGTTCCAAAGTTTGGGTGCTAAATAGGAAAAGGATCTACTGCCAGCAGTCGATTTTGATATTCTAGGTATTATTAACTGGCCGGAATTTTGAGATTGCAATAGACGTGAAAGACTATAATGCGTTAAGAGCTCGCTCAAGTACTGCGGAGCTAAACCATTCAGTGCTTTGTAAGTAATCAGTAATATTTAAAAATGTATGCGATGTTTAATAGGCAGCCAATGCAGTGTTGACAGAACCAGGCTAATATGGTCATACTTCCTGGTTCTGGTAAGAACTCGAGCTGCTGCGTTTTGGACCAGCTGTAGTTTGTTTATTAAGCATGCAGAGCAACCACCCAGTAGAGCATTACAATAATCTAGCCTTGAGGTCATGAACGCATTAACTAATTGTTCCGCATTTGTCAATGAAAGCATATGGCGTAATTTAGACATATTTTTAAGATGGAAAAATGCGGTTTTACAGATAACTAGACACGTGACTCAAATGAAAGATTGGTATCAAAGAGCACACCGAGGTTCCTAACCGACGACGAAGATTTAACAGAGCAGCCATCAAGTGTTAGACAGTATTTTAGATTATTACGTGTGGGAGTTTTTTGTCCAATAATTAGAATCTCTGTTTTTTCAGAATTAAGTAGTAGGAAATTACTAGTCATCCAATTTTTTATATCAGCTATGCATTCCATTAATTTTGTGAATTGGTAAGTTTCATTAGGTTTTGAAGAAATATACAGCTGAGTATCGTCAACATAATAAGTGAAAGCTAATTCCATGTTTCCTAATGATATCTCCTAATGGTAGCATGTACAGAGTGAACAGCAGTGGTCCTAGTACTGAGCCTTGTGGTACGCCATACTGAACTTGTGATAGATAAGACATCTCTTCATTTACTGCTACAAACTGATAACGGTCAGATAAGTATGATTTAAACCATGCTAGTGCAATTCCACTAATGCCAACATAGTTTTCTAGTCTATTTAAAAGAATGTTGTGGTCAATGGTGTCAAATGCAGCACTAAGATCAAGTAACACTAATAGAGAGATACAACCACGATCGGATGATAAGAGCAAATCATTTGTGACTCTACTGAGAGCTGTCTCGGTACTATGGTACGGTCTAAATCCGGACTGAAAATCCTCACAGATATAATTTCTTTCAAGAAAGGAACACAGTATTACTATAAATACTATTACAAAGTATTTATCAGAAACTGTTGTTTGTTTCATGTGGTGACCTCTAGAGAATACATGATGTTATCAACTGCAATGTAAAAGCCATGGTTAAGGTGAGTAAATGCAAACAGAACTGTACACTATGATTATTGTGGGCTCTGTGAAGAAATGCTTATGTTGCCCTATTTTAAAAGTGTCTGCTAAATGCATACATGTAAATGTAACTGGGTCTTTACCACTCACTCGTATACTGAAATAGATAAGGAAGTCAATTAGTGGGTCGTAGTGGTCACATCCAAAATTGAGTCACAGCTCTGACAGGGTTGCAGAAAACAAGGAAAAAATGCCATTAATTAAATGCAACTAATGATATAATTGTGCATAGTTAGCAAAAATGCAAGTTTATAAACTTTTAAAAGTCATCAAAGTCCATCAGAAAAATTGTAAATTCTCAGCATAAAATGGAAGTTGGAAGTTACAATAGTCTTTTTTCACTATTGTGACGTATATCTGAGTGAAATGGCTTCTCGAACAAGAAAAAAAATGAAGGACGGGACTTGATTTTGTCCATGGGAAATTGATTAGATGGTTGTGGTTTGCTATTGCAGTGATCTGATGTGAGTGACAGGTTGTCCTGCCCTAAAAAAATCCTAAATAAAAGCCAGTTGAGAACCATTGGTTCAGTGCTAAAGAGATTTAATAGAATGCACTCATACGGTTTTCCTCCATTTTTAGATGTGCAGAATTGTCCTACCAGGAATGCAGCAAAGGTTTGGCCATCTCTGTTGACCTCACTAGTTTTCTCGTAATTTTTCACACATATCCCCTTTAGGCACTCCGTTGACTGTAAGTAATGTTGTTTAACCAACTTAGTATTAGTAGACTGTTAGATGTAAGGGTTAGGGTTAGGGTTAGTAGAATAAGTTGACATGTAGATGCAAAGTTCCTAATAGTCAGTAGAATGTCTGTTAGGGACCATCAAAATAAAGTGTTAGCAGATATTAAAGGTGCTGTATGTAGTTTTGTTTAGCGGTGATGTTTCAGATTGCAACCAATAAGTTTACAAGCGCGTGCTCGAATTTATGAGCGAGCACTGTGGGTACCGAGACGCAACACACCGGAGAAAGCATCACACAACATGCTGGAAACTAAGGTAAACTCCCACTGCAACGTTACAATAATAGGCTACTTTTATCAGCCTGACGTTGAACTAATGCTCCATGCTCGTACCATGATAAGTATGGAACCCTATCAGCCGTGCCGAATTTTGCCACTGCAAGCACCACTTCACATTTTCTTCAGGAAATGTACATTCTAGGTTTGTAGATAAGGTTTTTCCATGATTCAAATGCCCTGCCGATGTTGAGCCAGAAAAAAAACTAATTTTTATTTTTATTTTTTTTTATATGTGGAGTTTGTGTTGGAGTCTGTGTTGTGCTGGGAGCAGGTCGTTTCTTAGTGTTATCAGACATGTCATAAGTTGCATACGTCATAAGTCCATGTCATAAGTTGCAGTGTCGTCGCTGTTGAGTGCAAAGTCAGTAGGCTAGACGAGGCGAGAGGCTCGGGAGCGCGCGTGCAGGTCACGTCACTGGATTTCGCGGTAAATCCGACCCGGCACCTTCACATAAAAATAAGAATACTTGCTTAAATTCCGAGGTAATAGCAAAACCCGCAAAGTGGATCGTTTTAATGTGAGATTACAACCCCTTCACACACAGGCAATAAAAAAAGGATTCATTTTAGTAGAAAAGTTACATACAGCCCCTTTAAGCAGAGAGTCTACAATACTCTAATGAGAGTTAGTGGACATGTAGGTGCAATGTTACTTATAGTCAACAGAGTGTCTAAAGGGGCTCATCAAAATAAAAATGGCAGAATTTTAACATATGACAAGCACACTGACAATTAGTATTTCCTTAGAGGAAGAGGAGTCATTCTGAATGTGTCCTCTGGAATAGCCAAAATACCCTGCCCTATTTACACCTTGTACTCAGCATCAAAGGTAAAAAAAAAAAAAAATACACATCTACACAAAGTTGAAAAGCAATGTATTAGCAATGTCAACATATCAATATATATATATATATATATATATATATCTTTTCAGGTTTTTGTTGAGAGATTTTCACAGGGTCTTCAAGCAGAATATAAATCCAAGGGAATTATTATTCAGGTAAAATAAAAACTGTTGTTAACACAACAGTTAAATAATGTGGTTTTTGTGTGTGTGTATCAAATTTACATATCTGCTAACCAGAAGTGAGAAATGTAAATGTCTTCATGTCTTTTATTTTTCTCAGACAGTTGCGCCATTTGGGGTTTCAACATCAATGACGGGACATCAGAAGCCAGATATGGTTACATTCACAGCTGAGGAGTTTGTGAGCAGCTCATTGAAGTATCTGAAGGCTGGTGACCAAACATATGGCAGCGTCACTCATACCATATTGGTAATGACCTCTGTTTATTAATATAGTTAAAGTGCACTCTTAAAAATAAAGGTTATTTATTAGCATCAGTGGTTCGATGACAAACCTTTAACATATATGGAACCTTTCCATTGCACAAAAGGTTAGCCTATTTATTTATAGTGGGAAAATGTTGTTTAGATTGTTAAAATGTTCTTCACGTTAAGAAAAAAATGGTTCTTTTAAGAACTGAACCCAAAATGGTTCTTCTATGTATGGCACCTCTGTGAAAACCCCCTTTTTTTAAGAGTGTGTGTGATTTCTGTGCATGTATTGTTTCTGACCAACGTGTAATTGTCCTATAGGGCGGGATTGTGCAGTCCATTCCCACCTGGGTCCTGCAGAGTGAAGCGTTTCAGCATCACTTTAAGGAATATGTGAAGGAAAGGGTCGAAAGCTGAGAATTGTCATCCTCTAAGTATATAGAGTATATAGAATTGAACATTTACACACCACAACTGTTGTGGATAATAGTTTTGTTTGGACTAATTATGACAATACAGTATGCAAAAAATATAAGACTGAAAGAAAGTGTGAGGACGAAACAACTGACAAGAGTCCACGGTCCTTCAAAATATGCTATATCAGTGTTGATAATGGAATGTAATAATTATTAATCATAATCATATCAGTAGACAGGAGATAGTTGAGTGGAACTGACCTTGATAACATTAACAGAAGGTCAGTTTCACAAAGGCCAAATGACAGTCGAAGAGATGTGACCTTGTTATTTTTTTTGTCTATATTTTAAGATTAGAAAATGTTTGGTTTTATTTAAAGAGCAAAATCATATTTTCATTTGAAATATCCAGTTATTTGGCGCCACATAGTGGTTAAATGCACTTTCACATGATCTTTAAAGCTTGAAGATGATGCATTTTTTCTCATTATCCCATTATTTTGACTTTTATGTGACTAATCACTCTATAGCTGCAATGGCGCACAAGAACGCACATTTTATTTATGTATATGGCTATACATTTTAACATATCTTAGAACAATTTTAAGAACAGTTAGTCAGAGTCAGTCTGCAGATTTGAGTTGAATTTAACACAGACATTACACACTTCACAACGCCACACACTACACACTTATGGATCTTTCTGTACAGTAACTGCAGTAATTACTTTATATCTCATTTAACTTTAAAAAAGAGCTGCTAGTTTTGTTTCTGACTCTGACATGCGGCCAGCAGAGGGCATATTTTTGATTCTGCAACCTGAAGCGGTCACATGTAGTGTGTGGATTCAGATTTCAAAGATCTCTTGAAGATGCTGAGCAGGTAAAGGACACAAACAAGTGCAGTCTGATGGGGGATTTCCGCTTGAGATGTAGCTGTTAATAAAGCTGTTCACCCTTAAGCGTGCTGTCCTGATTGAAATACAGCTGACAGGATAACAAGTTTCCACTCACATTAAAGGGGTTTGTGTTTTTACTACAGGGAATTTCCACTGATAATTTATAATGATACTGCTTGTAACAGAAAAGACATTTATGTGGAATAAGGCTAAGGCAATAATTAAAATAAAAAACACTGGGGAATTTTTTGTGTTCATCGTTTCTAAGCTATGCTTGCTTTGACTGCAGCAGTGATTTCAGATTTTTTTTTTTAAACATGCTTCCAAGTTGCAGATAAGCAAAATTAAAGTTGCAAACCTAATACCCCAAATCTTGCAGAAACCACCAACTATATATCAAAAAATAATGTGGTTTAAATAGTGTACAAACTGTATCTTAAAATAGCCTCACTTTCTCCATTCCATCATTTTGCTAGATGGCTGGTTTGTTTCTATTTCATTTAATTGATTGGTTTAGATTAATTATTTAACTGCTATATAGCTAATTAATCTAAATGAGCCAACTTTTCACTATCTAAAATTGTACTCAATAGTTCCCTATAGTTGTTGACTCCTTTGTTTTGCTAAGGCTAATTTTATTGCTCACATTTTATGTATCCTAATACAAATACATCTATAAAAGTAATTGAAAAGTAGCAAAAATAAATTCCAAGTGGGGGAAAAAAATCCTGATTTTTTTATTTATTTAAATGAATCCCTAAAAGTGCCCAAAGAAAAACACATGTTGTTTTGTTTTGTTTACCCATAACTTCAGACCACAGTTTGAAGAATAATGCCCTGGTGACTAAGAAGTACACTTTAGCATATTTTTCAAAAGAGTAGCCTAATTATTACAGAAATAATATACTCTGAAAGACTAAGTGCGAACTGAATAATATTTTCAGACACTTAATTGCATGTAATTTACAATTAAACAATTCATTTAAATTAAATTACTTACTTGATTAAGATTTAAGTAGGCTACATCTTTATATGTAACAATCACTTCTATTGACTTTACTGCCATATCTGAATAGCAATTATGGTAGGCTAACTAAGATATTCTTTAATGCCATTTCCATTAAAACTTGTATATCATGTATTTAAATATATTTGTAATACACATTAGTAATGATGAAGTTGCAATTTAAATATTTAACATTTAAATATAACCTATATTAACTTTTAATGTAATATCAAATAACACACTACAAGTAGGCTACTACTTTGCATGTGCTTTAATATGATAGTCAACACATAAAAATAAGTGTAGGCCTACTTTAAAGCATGACAAAAGATACAAAGCGGTCATTTACACAACACCGTTTTCGATACGTTATCGTCTCCGACCCATGTAAACTACAAAAAAGCAAATGTGTGAAAACCATAGGGTGAAAACGGTGACGTCTTGCACATGCGTTCCTGTTCAGTCTGTGGGCGCATAGTGTTTGTTTAGACATCGACAACTACTGGCCTGGATGCATAATACAGTTTTTTTTTTGTTGTTGTCATCCATGTGAACGGGATCGTTTTGACAAAGTTATCGTCTGTACACGAAAAACACAGAGGAAAAACGTTTCCGTTTTTAGTACACCGTTGTCGTGTAACCGTACCCTAAAACATACTTTAAAACATACTTATTTATGCACTTAATGTGCAATTATTTTCAGGGAAACGCACGGCTAAAGTTGTTCCAGGCAGGTCTTGACCCCATTACAGTTCCATATCACTTCGCCAAACAATTTCATTTATTTCAAAGGTCTTTACAGCCTACAACAACAAAAGAACCAAAACCCACAACGACACTGACCAAGCAAATAAATATAGTAAACACTAGGAAAAAACAACTAATTATGTCCATGTTTTTTTTGCCACAAAATTACATTTTATTATGTAGGTTACCGTAACCTGGTTACGGACTATGAGCATAGGCTACTCTCTCTCCCACACTCCCACTCAAACGCACACACATACAGTACGGACACACACTCTCACAGAAACGTCTTGTCAGCGCTGCTCTGACAATTTTATCAGTAAAAAAGCTTAACAACTTAAAAGCAACAAGACATTTCTCACTAGCTATGTAATAACGGCTCTGTTCTTGGAGCAGATAAACGTACAGTTTCGTTATTAGTCGAGACACTGATGCTGCTGAACACTGTTGGTTGAGAGACACACAGACTGAGATAATTCATACACGCTTGATAACTCTCTCTCTCTCTCTCTCTCTCTCTCTCTCTAATAACTGCATTAGGCTGCTATCAGTGGCTGAAGCCTCCGTTAAGCTCTAAAATGACGTTTTGGAAATAGCGACGGAGGCTTGGGTTTAGTGCGTAAGAAATTAGTCATGTTATGGACAAAAACCTGACAAATGTCTTGAAATACATCATCTGAACAATGTTTTGAGGTGTGATAATCGTAGTATAAGCGGAATAATTGACTCCGGGCCGTTGAATTATAGAAAAATAATGCGCACCCGAGGCGTAGGGTGTGCATTATTTTTCAATTCAATGGCCTGTCGTCAATTATTCCATATATGCCAGTATAAGTTGCGTTCAGTTAAAACAGCTCAATAATGCATCTGGGACTAGGCTTGAGCCTATGTGAAACCGGGGGACTGTTATAAAATATTACATGCTTTGTTTACTAAATTTTGCAAAGTTTAACAGCTGCATGTAGTCATGAGCCAACAAATTGTTTTCATGTTGGACATTTTCTGCTGAAATAAACAAGCACAATGCTTTATGTTTATATCAGCAATAAGAACATGAAAGTGAAAGGACTGTTTTGTCACCAGTCAACATCTGACTGCAGTCTCAATAAGCTTTGCTTGTGTGGTCCAGCTTCAAGGGCTTCAAGTCCCAACACACATAAACAGCAGGCAGATGTAGGACGAATGACTGTTTACCAAGCTCTCAATTCTCTAAACAACAGATCAAATGACACTGAACTCTGGCAATCAAACAGAGAATTCCCCAACGGGTAAATATTTACCCTAATATATCAAAAAAGTCCCATTTGTCAGTGCCTGGGACAGACATACCATGCACATTTTGTAACCAAATAGTTCCTCTTTAATGTCTATTTGTGTCATTTTACCCGTCTTTGCTGTCAAATCCGTGCTTTTTTTTGTGTGTGTGTTTATCATGACAAGATCTAAAAACATCATTAATAACACTATCTGGGAAGTGGGATCAGCCATGTTTGCTTACTTCAGTATGTACAGAAACACTTCAAATTTGGTCATGTAAGGAAGGAGCATGTGGGAACTCTTTCAGGGGTCAGACCTTCATTCTGAGTGGGAGTTTATTGTTATACTACATTCTCCAACGGTTTTGTGAGGTGTGATATTCAATAAGTTACTCATGTTACACTTAGTGGGAGAAAACCAATGCAGCTGATGCCTGAGGGCTCACCTTAATGATGGTGGACTCGTCGTCATGGCAAGCACGACTGTAATTTCCTAATAAAATGAAGTAGGGGGATTTTTGTGGACCGGCTGAAAGTGTTAAACGAACATGAAATCAGTTCTGAAGAAAAAGTGCTCACTTGGAGGACAGACAATCAACACTTTTCCTCGTCAGTAGGATGACATGAAAACGAAAGCTGCCCCTTTCCTCCGTCTGAACAGAGGTTGGGCTATTTTGCACATTCTCAGAAATCAAATCAAAATGCCTGCTAAAATGACATTATAAAATAAGCAAAGTAAATCAGAGTCAGCAGACCGATCTCATACGTGACTTCAGTCTTGGTTAGCATCAGGAAAAACAAACAGCTTGTTCTACCTGCCCCGGACTGAACTGCAGTGCTGAAGGAGGTGCTACTAAAACAAGCAAATCTCCCGTGATTTCTGAATATCTCTTTGTGCAACATGGAGAAATAACAGGACGTCCAATTCCTGAGTTTGCATATAGCAGAAACTGATGAAACGGTTTCATTTTCAAACAACCTAAAACAGGCGTTCCTTTTTTCTCCTACCTTTTTTGGCAGCAGAAGCCCATATGAACTAAATTATTTATTTGATATACATCTTATGTTCTAGCATTTCCAACATGTCTAAAAAATATAATAAACGTAATGATTACAAGATTTGTGTAAAATGTTATGGTATTTTTTTGTCAATTCATTGTATCCTTTTTATATCATGTTTTATATTGAATATAATCATGACTAAAGCAGTCTTCAGAGTCACATGATCCTTCAGAAATCATTCTAATATACTGATTTGGTGCTCAAGAAACATTTATTATTTTTATCCATGTTGAAAATGATTGTTCTGAACTATTTTTTCATTCTTTCATAAATAGAAAGTTTGAATGAACATGTATTTGGAATAGAAATATTTTGTAACAATGTAAATGTCTTTACTGTCACTGACTAATTTAATGCATCCTTGCTAAATAAAAAGTATTAATCTTATAACCCCTAACTATTGAGCGCTGGTGTATTTCTTAAGACGCACTCTAAGAAAAGTTATAAACATAGGTTTATAAACATAGGTTTATAAGAAGGAATTTTCTGTGAAAATTTTTCTGTATTGGTGTTTTAATCACGATTCACAATTTTATCACGATTCTTTTTTTATGTTGTTTTTACTATTTTACAAGTGACTGAGCATTACAGCCAAACTAATGTCCCTATTTAAAAAACAAAGCCTTACAAGGTAACAAAATATAAAATAAAAAAGAATGGCAGACATTTAGCCCGAAGAGGTGAAGATACAAATATTTGTCATTATTTTCTTTGTTGTTAAAAGATAACAAAGATACACATAACATATACACAACATATAATATATATATATAAAAAAATATAAAAAATTCAGCTACAGTAGGTGTATTTAACAGAAGCATTCAAGAAAGAAATTAAATATAAAAATAAAACACTACATAAACTTCACTGTATAAATTATACATTGATACTTATTAAAGCTACCAATGAAGTTCTCAGAGCAGTGAGGGATTTTCTAGGGAGTAAATAAGGACAGAATTTTTTGGGGTGAACTATCCCTTTAAGAACAAACGGCAGCATGTTTACTATTACACCGACACGGACACACCGACATGGACACAGGCACCAATACGACAAAAAACGTCTTGGTAACATGACACTCACCAACAGACAAACTAGACAAGATACAATGGAAACATGAGGGCTATTTATACACCAAGACTAATGACTAACAAGAAACACATGTGAACAATCAATACAGTCAAACAATGAGAATATGACACATAAGACTAGGGAAGCACAAGACATAATTATGATGGCAAGAGAAACACATGACAAACAGGAAACATGACTATGAGAATTTCAAAATAATAGACATGAAACATGAACATGAAACAAAAGCCAAAACTAAATGTGACAATATTTCTATTTTAATTATTTAATATTTATATAATGTAAAAATGTAATTTATTCCTGTGATGGCAAAGCGACACGGACACCGACACAGATACCGGCATGGAAACCAGCACCGGCACGGACACACCGGCACGACGCGCCAAAAAACGTAAATTTGACTTGGTTACATGAGACTCTCAGGAACACCGGCATGGATACCGGCACAGACACTAGCACGGACCATCACAGACACCGGCACAGACACACTGACACGAATACAGACACCTGTACAGACACCGGCACGGACACGAACACAACGGCGCGGACACACCGGCACAGACACCGGCACGGACACCGGCACCGGCATGGACACACCAGCACGGACACGGACACACCAGCACGGACACGGACACCCGACACGGACACTGGCACAGACACCAGCACAGACACCGGCACAGGCATGGACACACCGGTACGGCCACCAGCACGGACACGGACACCCGACACGGACACTGGCACAGACACCAGCACAGACACCGGCACAGACACCGGCACAGACACCGGCACAGGCACGGACACACCGGCACGGCCACCAGCACAGGCATGGACACACCGGTACGGCCACCAGCATGGATACCGGCATGGACACCATCATGGAGACGGACACCAGCACTGGCACGGACACACCGGCATGGACACCAGCATGAACACCGGCACGGATGCCGGCACTGACACCGGCACGGACACACCGGAACGGACACTGGCACGGACAAGGACATCGGCATGGACACACCGACACGACACGGCAAAAAAATTTTATATGACTTGGTAACATGAGACTCTCACAAACATTGGCATGGACACCGGCACGGACCGTCACGGACCGTCACGGACACCGGTACCGGCACTGACACTGGCACGGACACACCGATACGGACACCTGCACGAACACAACGGCACGGACACCGGCACCGGCAAGGACACACCGGCACGGACACACCGGCACGGACATGGACACACCGGCACGGACATGGACACACCGGCACGGACACGGACACACCGACACCGGCACGGACACACCGACACCGGCATGGACACTGTGAATGTACGTCTCATTGTACAGTATGTTGGGATGGAGGTGCCAGAACTGCAACTGATAGAATACACTGTATAGCACAATACTACGATATTTCTTCAAAAGCAGATCGCGGAGACATTTTAACCGTCCACGGTCAAAACTCGTGATATCACACACCCCTCCTTACAAGTACAAACAACTAAGTTCCCTTCAGTAGGCTACCTATGGATGATCTTAAGGAATATAAAAACTGAAGACCAGTTTGGAAACAATTTCTTAAGGTATTTTGTAAACAACCATTTGCACAATCGTGGCAAATGTTTCATGAGGAAAATATGACATCCTCGTTCTACCTCCCAGAAGTTTGGAGGCCATCTCGAGTGTCCTGTTGTAGCCACAACTTGTCTTCATTTGTATTAAAGCTATCAACACTGTCTAATTTCAGCATTTAAGAGAAGACCAAGAGTGAAAATCCTAACCGTTTCCTCTTGTTTACCTAAGTGCAACAGCTGAGCGATGTGAGACAACAGCTGCAAGTCACATGTGTCATTTCTCTCATTGTGCCACCACTAATGCAGTGTTCTGAGGATATGGTACAGGTGCTGAGCTCTGCGACACATGGCAGATGAGATGAAACAAGTAGCAGCGGCCTTAAGCTTCAATGAAAGAGAGACTGCGGCGAGAGAGATTTGTGCCACTTCGTCAAAGCAATTACACCACTTCAAAACTATTTACACCACTTTTTGGTCTGAGGTCCAAGACCACCAACTATTTAAGTCATTTAACTGCCTGAAACCAAATGAGAGGCACAGTTGTGTGGGAGGAAAAAAGAAAAAAATTTGTGGAACATGTTGCACTGTTTCCAATTCTGATATAAATACTGTAAAATATTTAAATTACCAATTAACATTCAACATTTAACTACCCCACATGCTCTGACAACACTTTTCTTACCATGTATGAATAAAATTCACATTATTTTTATATTTTAATCTTAATAAGTAGCTACATATTAAAATAAAACATTGAATTCCTTTTCCAATTTCCAAAATCTGTAACAAAACCACCAGTGAACCATCTTGTCAATGTTATTTTATTGTTTTATTCATTTAATACATATGCATTCATAAAATATGTGCCTTGTGCCTTCTTCAAAACATGAACTTTAATACAATAAAAGTCAATTATACATTGTACTGAATCCTGAAAAACCAAACTACATTTTTTTTTATATATATAAATTCAAAATTTAAAACAAATAAAAACAAATGATCATAAATAAAAAGCCTGTCCTTGCAATAAAACATAACATTGTAAATAATTGTAAAAAAGAGCAACCTTAAAACTAGTGTTTCCAGAGAAATTTCTCATTTTTTTTCCAAAGTTGCGAGCCCTCAAAACTTTCGGTTTTCTCATTACTCCTGGACTTTGCAGAGACACTAACGCTGTTACAGATCTTCTCCACCTCAGTCAGATCTGTGAGTTTGTTAATGCTCTCCACATTCCCCTCATTCAAAATGTCCCAGAAGTCCTTTCCTCTACGTTTTGCTCTTTCAGTGCATGTGGATGTTTTCACATCCCTCGGTTGGTCTACGGTTTTCTTCTTTGACTTGAACAAGTCATTCAGGATGGATGTGTCACCTATAAGGTCTGTGATTTTGGAGGAGCTGCTGGTCTGGGTTGAGCTTGATGCAGCACAATCATCTGTGGAGACTAAAGGTGACCGTGAAGTGTATTTCTTGCTCTTGAAAGGTTGTGAGGAACTAATAATGTTGGTTTTAGTCTCTTCTACTGGTGCACTGCACCTTTGAGAAAGATGTCCAGAACTTGATGATGGGTATTTGTATGTGGAGGACATCTTCATTTTGTTGTTTGTGAGGTCTGTACTGCAGTGAACGTGAACCTCAGAGGTTTCTGGTTTACCCATTCTCTTTTTCTTTGACGGTTCTCTTTGATCCTCAACTTCAAGGGTTGGTACCTCAACTTGAGGTTTAAGAGGGGAGTTTCGGTGGGCTCTTTTTGAGGTAGTTCTTTGTCTGGCTGTAGAAGGTGGCGGTGAGGTGGGTGGCTTTGGCTCGACGTGGGGTTTAGGAAAGGTCTTTTCTGTGAAGTTCTTGAGCTCAGGTCTCTCCTGGCTGTAGAAGCTTCGCAATCGGCTAAGTCTCTGCTCTGAATCGTTCTTCAGAATGTCTTCTGCAAAGTCTCGCACAGTGTCGAATCCAAAGAACTGAGCCATTTCTTCCAACTGCTGTCTGCGAGACAAAATATTATTTTAATGACACAAATCAACTTATCTTAGGCCCTGTTTACATCTGGCATTAAGATGGGATTTGGTCAATCGGATCACAAGTAGACAAGAGAGACATACCCGTTTACAACTGGTGTTTTAATCCATCTCTATTTTCCACTTTCAACCACTTCTGTCCTGATTTTTTTTTTTGAGCGGAGGGTCTATGGGCAGGTAAATCTATGGGCTTTTTCAAATCTTTTGATCTACTGGATGAAATAAGCTCACGCAATTTACATATGAACATGACCAGAGATGATGGAAAAACTACGGAGAGCAGCAGCTTTCGTTTGTGCTCTGATAACCAGAAGAAATCAGGAATAGTGAGAGAACATTGTGCTTGGTACGTTTTTTTTGTCCCGGGTCTCCAGCCGATAAAGTTTAAATCCCATCTGGCTAGCTCACTTCCCATAATATGCATGTATTAGGCCGCAGGTATAGGTTACCGATGTGTAGAAAGGCCAGGTATAGTAAGAGTTGTGTTCCTGTATCTATACGAGCTCTAAATACATAGGAAATCGGCCATTGATACGTCACTTATGCTCTCTTTAGCCGCTTTCCGACCGGAGGAACCTTTTCACAGTTCCTAGAACTATTGGCTAAAGTACCCGGATGTCGGCGTGTTCGCACCGCAGGAACTAGGAACGATTTTAGTTCTAGGAACTCCATTTGTAGGAACTAATTTAGGTCCTACTTCAGAGTAGGGTCTAAACCAGCACTATAGGAACTATCCGTGACGTTAGTGTACGCTGATTGACCGAACGCACGCGGAACACCAGCACCCGCCATTTTTAAAACAGCTATAATGTAAACACACAGATTATAGCCTATGTTTACTCCAGAAACTAACTATACAAACATGGAAAACAGTGATAGATGGGTCTCTAAACCTTTATGCTGAAGAGAAAATCCAACGCAACTTTGAGGGGACCAAGCCAAACATGATTATGTTTATCTTGACCAGCTAGCAACACTGGACATCAACCACACGACATAAGCTAATAACCTTTTTTTCATATACTGTCTACTTTCTATAACAGTTCTATCTAATAACATATTAAACAGTACTGTTAGACAGATCGCTAACTAATAAACACAGAGAATGCGAGCATTGTTTGCTCTGGCGTTCTCAGCGCCGCCAAAATAAAGGTCTGTCGCGCCGTCAAAATAAAAGTCGCCGTGCTTGCGTCACTCCCTTACCCCTCCTACCAGTTCCTATGGCCACTTGGCCAGTGCGAACGCAAACAGCAAAACCGAGTTTGGGTGAGAGTAGTTCATAGAACTGTTTAGAAGTGGACAGTTCCTATAACTAAGTTCCTGTAACTACTTGGTCGGAAAGCGGCTTTTGTTGTTGTTTTGTGATGTCAGCGATTATTTTTGATTGTATTATGATTGTATTATGATATGGCGATAATTTAACATGTTATGTGTGTTTGTATTATGTACACATCTACGGTGGAAACAAATTTCCTCTCGAGGACAAATAAAAATCGATCTATCTATCTAGGTCAGCAAGCGGAGAGCAGGTGGTCTATTCGAAATGCAATCGACCACATGAGTGTTTACACTACAAAAGCAAAAGTCAAATGTGTTTTCTACTACCTTTGGAAGTGGTCGAAAGTGGACAAGCTCAAAATGTTTTAGACCCCGTTTACACCTGTATTTAGTAGGGGTGTAACAATATATCGTGTCACAATATATCGCAATACAAAAATTCAACAATATGTATCGTGCATAGTGACAATCTGTATTGTGTGTAGTTCACCCAAAATAAAAATTACTATGCGTGAAAAAATGACAGAGTTTACAGAGTTTTAGTGTCAGTACTACATTAAACTAATATATATTATGTTGAATGTATTGTATGATAATGCAATGGGGGAATATTTGTGTGTCCTGATAATGCCAAATGTCTTATGTTCCCAGTAAAAAGTGGCCTTTATTATTTTAAGTATATCTAGTCAGTGAAAGAGTGCAAGCATTCGTCTAAAATATATCAGTATTTTCAGCTTCAGAATCATGAATATTTTTATTCTGGTGTCACTATTGTCCCATGCATTGGGTTACCAGCCCCAAGTCCAAGCCTATTTATTTACACCCACAATGTAATATCAAATTTAGCATTTTGATGGAGTATCGCAATAATATCGTATCGTGAGTTTAGTATTGTGATATGTATCGAATCGTGACATGAGGGTATTGTTACACCCCTAGTATTTAGCGTCGCCCACTTGTGATCTGATAGACCAAAACACTTCTTAATACCAGGAGTAAACAGGGCCTTAGTGACACAACTATATACAAAATGATTTTCAAAGCTTTAAGTGTGTTTTCTTTTATTTTAAGTGTTTTATTTGGCTAAATCATCTGTAGTAAATCATTAGACTATACAGGTCAATGATAAATAAATCTAGTTTAAAACACATGTGCCAAGTTCTTAAAGATGTACTCTTTGTATTCACGTTGGTTTCATACGGTTTTAAAAAAAAACGCTTTATTAACAATCAAGTTTTTGATGATTTGCACCATGTGATATTTTATAACCGTATTATAAAAAGCTCAAATGATCTTTTACATTTTAAGAGACACACAGTCATGAGGGTCTGCAGGGTCTTCAATGGGGTCCACATATGTCATTTCCTGTTTTGTTTTGGGATTTCTTTTTTTTAGACCACACAACGTAGGACTTGAAATATTAATAAGCAGTTTACTTAAGAAATTGAGTGTATTGTAAAATTCTAAGAGATTGTTTTATACTCCATGCATTGCAAAATACAGGCAGGGAGCAAGTTTATGACAGCCTGTATATTATATCATAAGACCACAGCCCATAAGTTACAGCATAATAAGAACCAGAAGATTTGCTTAATGCTAAAACACGTGACATGAAACACACTCTTAAAGGGATAGTTCAGCCAAAAATGAAAATTCTGTCACCATTTACTCGCCCTCCTGTTGTTGCAAACCTGTATGACTTTCGTTCATCTGTGTAACATAAAATATATTTTGAGATTTTTGGGGGGAAATGGAACATTCTTCCAAATATCTTAATTTGTGTTCCGCAGAAGAATGTCAAAGATTTGGAATGACAAGCAGAGGAGTACATAAATTATGACACTATTTTTATTATTTTTGGGTGAACTATGCCTTTAAGATGAATTAAACGACGAACCCCATTTTAAAACATAAAACAACCCAGAAAATTCAGTGTAAGGGTCTTTAAGGAAAACCACTTAGTAATTTGAAACTGAAAGAGCTCACAAGCTGCTTGTGGCGTAACTTCTAATGGTTGCCACCCTTTGTGGTTTCAAAGCAAAAACTATCTATGAAGCAAGACCCTTAAGTATGTGTCGGAGTGGAGTTGAATCCCATTAAAGCAATTCATCAAGAAAAAGAGAATTTATACACTAGTGTGTGTGTGTTTTCACCATTACATGAGCAAACAGTACATTTGTGAGATTGTACTGAGGAGAAAAGCAGAATAAAGAGGGGGTTTTGCTTATGACTTTGGCCAGACTTGGGAAATGGGTGGGTGAGAGGGCTCCGGGGTGGTCTTCCCTCGCTCCTGCGGCCCCAGGGGCCAGGCGGGGGCAGCACACCATAGCTGTGGGGAGAACTGGCACATGGCCCTGCGCTACCAGGAATTTCTTCTCACTGACTTGCTGTTCTAGTGTTTGAGTTTTTAGCCCAATTGACACAATTATTTGCTTTGTGTGGAGATGATGGCTAGTCAGATCTTGTGCGGGGAGAAAAGCGAGGGATTTGGAGCAGAAAATAGTGTTACCTGCACATGCTACTGGGTGTTTCGCCCACTATGACAGTGACATTGTTCTGGCGGTAAGAGGTTTTGATGGTGTGGGTGACTGGATGCTCCATGTGGGGTCTGCCATTTGCTAGCGGTGTCTGACCTCCATTGCCGTGATCTGCGAGTACGGGATCAGATGACTGGGTGGAAGTCTGTTACACAATAAATACAAAGTATGTTAGAATTGGACTTATTTAACAAATCTTTACCCAAAAGTCTTGAGTCTTTCCCAAATTATTCTTGGTTGATCACCCAAAAATCCTATCTGGAATTTCAAACGAATTAATTATTCAAAAAAAAAATGAAAAGCACGTGCAGGACAAAACATAACCGATACGGATAATCATTATGCTGTGTGCAATGGTGAAAAAATGGTACGTAGTAGATCTGTATCTGCAGTGGATTTATAACACAAAATGTATCATTTTAAACACCTGAGGACAAACTTGCTGAACTGGCTTTATTTCACAACATCTTAAAGAAAATAACCAACCAATGCTGTGTCTCATGCAGTGGTTCCTGAACTGCAGAGCTGAATCTCCAGAAATTATATTTCACATAAATTGTGATTTTCCACACTGAATTTAATGTAATGAGAGAAAAGCACCATGAAATAATGCGAAAACAATACATCTTTCAGTTAAACTGTTTTGATTCCACTCAAAAAAAAAAAGAGCCTGTTATTTTAATAAATCACAGTTACTAGTCTCAATCAGTCTGACAAATCTTTCACCAAATGAACGCATCGAATTGGAGCAGTTACTGAATCAACATTTTATTCACTCACTAAACAGAAGTTTTTATATTCAGTCATTTCTGACACCAAAAGGTTTGTGTAATTAAGGACTGTGAAATAAATGAGTTGTGTTACTGACCGGTTGTTCAAATGTAGTTCAACATTTTTTGTTAATAAATCATATTTAAATTTGAATACAAAAATGATTACTAATTTCTATAAAAATAAATCTCTCAAACATTAGGATGTGACCAAAATACTATTTTTAGTTGCATTGAAATACTGCATGCAAAAGAAAATTGTTAGAGAATTCCCCCCACAGTGTGCAAAAATATAAGTTATTTAAATGACAGACTGTACTTTTTGTTAATAAATTATATTTTAATTAAGAAAAATAATATTAAAAATATATATAAAAAAACATCTAAAAAACATTCAAATATTAGTTAGTTGCACTGAAATACCACACACAAAAAAGCGTGGTAACTCCTAGTCAGATTGGTGTGAGGTGCATAAATATAAAACTTGTAGAAACCTCTGATGAATCCAGAATCTGGTTTGCAGGAAGCTGCGAGTGCTTGTTGAGTTCAAACACATCTCGTACGGCAGCACGGCTCAGGCGGTCTTCTGCTCTGCTGGAGCCCACTACCTTCTGATTCGAGTGGGTGTAGCTCACCTGCTGAAGTCCACCTGTCAGAGAAGTCAAAACACTCAAGTAGACTGGAACAAAGAGAATTGGAACAAACTCAAGATGACTTCAATCTTCTCAAAAAGTCAAAACTTTTTATTGACTCAGTTCTCTCTATTCATTTCATTCATATATAGTCAATAAAAAGTTGACATTTTGAGAAGACTGATATCTAAAACACCCAATGGAGAAACCAATCTTCTCAAAATGTCTAAACTTCTTATTGACTCTGTATATGAAATGACTGGACTGAATGTGTAAAACAAACGATAGTCTAACTGCACTATAATGTTATTAACTGTTATTCAGTTATTGTAAATTAATGTTACGTGCACTTGCATCTTTATTATTTTTATTTGTGTGTGTGTCCTGGTAAACCCTACGTTTATGGGGACAAAATGTCCCCACAAAGATGGCAATGTTCAAATGTTGGTGGTTAAATCTATTTTTGGATTATTTAATTAAATATTCTGTTTGTGATAATTGGCCAAAAATCAATAAGGTTACACTTTATTTTAAGGTGACAGTTGCATTGTACTTACTCAAAAAAGTACATGTACTTACTATAGAGTCACGGTTAGGGTTTGGTTTAGTTACTTGTAGTTATGCATAATTTACGGTTATTACTATAGTAAGTACATGTAGTAATGTGTAACTACTTCACCTTAAAATAAAGTGTTACCATCAATAAAGATACTGAATATAAAAGATTATTTCAAATCCAGGTAAACGGTCCAAGTTATACCCAACAATGAGTCCAGAGTTCCGGTGGTTTCTTCATCTCTGGATTGGGTTTTGTTAGAGCCTAATGTGTTTCGGCTCTTTATGCCCAAAGGCATTTGTGTAGTGTTGTCCTTCCCAGAAGACCATCTGTGAGTTGACTTATTCTCCTGAGGAGAAGGACCCTTCATACATCTCACGCCTTTCTGAGGCACTTCATCTTCTGATGAAGAAAAACTTTCAATATCAACTTCAGATCTTTTATCTGCAAACTTCACCCTTTTGTGAACATGATTCTTGCCACCAGTTGTGCTGTCATTGTTGTGTTTGTGTGATCTTGGTGGAAGGAGCTCAAGGTCTGCTGACACTTCTGATATTCTCTGTGGTTTACCATCAGTGACTCCCTCAATCCCTTCATCGGATTCAATGGACAGATCCAGTGTCTTAGATGCTTGTCCCTTAATCGTGGTGGGTTTTGCATAGTTATCCTCATCCTGACTCTGACTACTAAAGTCCTCTTCACTGTCCGTCTCCTGCAATCCTCTCTGAGTCATTTGTCTCTGGAGAGCACTATACAGGCCCATATTGCCAATACAGGAAGTACCGGCTCCCGTCTGCTCTCCTGTGTGTGTTTCTGAGGGCCTGGAGCAGCAGGGATCTTCATCTTCACTTGCACTGCTGAAGTCCAACACCCCAGCGGTTTTAAGCCCATAGCCTGCTGATCCACCTGTCTGCTCAGTAGCAGCATCCGCTGACCGGGGATCCTGAGGTAAATCAAGATGGTTCATTAGTTTTATACAGAAGATGTTTTGTTTTGTTTTTTAACTATTAACATTGCTTTGATTATTTGCATAAAAATATGAAAATTAAGGACACAAACGATTTAGTGAGTTCTTCAAACAGGTGTTATAGTTGTATTTTTGCTTTGAAGGTTTTGAGTATTTTTATCTGTAAATTTTGTTCTATTTTATGTTGTGTGTGTTTTTTTTTTTAAGTTCCCTGTAGGGTAAATAAAAATGTAGGGCAATTTGCGGGCACCAGTTTCTCTTTTCCATCTTTATTTTTGTATTTGTAAAGTTGCTGCCTTAAATTTTGAAGTACAATCAACTTGTCATTTCAACTTAAATTACATTAAACTGACTTAAAAAAATGAGTTGCATCTTGTATAACATAAAAAAGTTGAAAATTGCTTAACTTATTTTGATGAGTTAAGCAATGTAAAAGCATATGTTGTCATAGCTCATTGATCATATTTTTTTTCTACAGTGTAATGATCTAAACTGCATGTGATAAAATAATGACAAAATAAAATAATGGCTGTCAAATAATGACAAGAAAATAAGCAAACAAAACAACTTTCTACTGTTTTGTCTTCTTTACTAATACAACTGCAATGCTTAAAAAAAATACAGAACTCTGCTCTCAACCAAGGAAGCATCATCCTTTACATAAATGTATATTTCACACCAATCTATATTGAAATGTCTATAATAGTTTCTTAATGGATTACATCTAAACACATAACATACAACTTTACCACACTTTAATGATAGCGTCATCCAGTTTTTAGCAAAACATTGATTTTAACAAGCCGAGACGTTGCCTCTTCAGAAAATCAATGTGTGAGGTTCTTTCCAGAAGAACAATTAGATAAGGCCTCTGCTGAGTAAATAAATGTGGTATAGATAGTATGTTTCTGTGTGGTCTTCACCACTGGGCTTCAGAAGGGGTTGATTACGACCATGTGTTCGCCCGTCATGCCGTGGGAACAGATAAATGATGGGAAAGAAGAGGGGAGGGATGGGTGGGAAAGAGAAACGTTTCAGTCACGGGTCTGTGACAGGGTGGGTACTCACTGGCTCCTCCATCCTCTCGTCCAGAGCTTGAGTTCTGGCCGTCATGATTCCCACCTCCACTTGGCCCTCCCTCTGTAAGCCAAACACGCGATTCCCATCATGTCAATGAGAAGGAATTCATTTCATATAAACAGTTCATTAAAGGCATGTCATTAGGGATATGTATGATCAGCTGGGCCCTTACAGACAGTAAAACTCTGTAGATAGTTTCCACATGCTCGTCAGAACCTCTGCATTACAAGTTCATGATGTGCCCTAAAAATCTAAATTAATTTCACAAGACTAGGGCTGGAAAACTGAACAATATAACATATATAAAATATATCTATATCTATATATCTATATATATATACAGAACTAAGACGCTGGGTTTGGATGCGGATTTTGGACGTTTTTTTACCTCCAGGATGCGATGGGTAAGACAGGTGCCATCAGTCTGCAGGCGGAAAAGGTTTCGGGTACCAAACAGCTCCCCTGCCTTGCTGTCAGTACCCTGAACCGCCTCAAAGTAGCGTCTAGCATTCTCCTGGCCAATCACTGACAACTGAAGTTGCTGTCAAGCAAAAAAGGAGAGGAAAACAAACAGGTCTCAATAAATTTTACATAATTTTAGTGTATTCATTAGCCTGGGTTTCCCCATGCTGCCTTGAGCGCAGCGCGATTTTATTCACGCTGCACGTCTCAAAGAGAGAGAGGTCTGACGTTAGCCAGGCTATGTATTCATATGTATTAGGTGTAATGATGAGGGAGCTAAAACTAAAAATGCTCACAACAGCAAATTACTGTTAAACTGTATAGGAATGATATCTTCATACACCTTTGCTGAAATGTAATTTTTTTTTATCAACATACCTGTTTGTAAATTTGGCGCAAGTATATGATCTCCTCTACCGTTCCTAAAGAGATGAGTCTAAAAACCGTCACATCCCTGCACTGGCCAATACGATACGCCCTGTAAATTGAAACAGGATTCACACAAGTCTTATTGGGACCTTGATAAATTCCATTCAACCTGCAAATGTAAACTACCGTTCAAAAGTTTGGGGTCATTAAGATTTTTTTTTCATGTTTTTGAAAGCAGTCTCTTATACTCATTATACAATAAAAAAATACAGTAAAACACTAATATTGTGAATTATTATTACAATAAAAAAAAATCTATTTTAACGCTTTTTATTTCTATTTAATCTTGTGATGATTAAACTGAATATTCAGCAGCCATTACTCCAGTCTTCAGTGTCACATGATCCTTCAGAAATCATTCTAATATGCTGATTTGCAGACTAAAAGTATAAAAAAAGCATTGAAGAATTTTAAAATGTTTGTCAATATTTAATACTCAAATGCAAATACCTAATTATATGAATATTTCCTTTTTATTTGCTCACCTGTCAATAGCCTGGAGATCATTGGCAGGATTCCATGTTGGATCAAACAAAACGACAACATTCGCTCCGATGAAGTTTAGGCCAAGCCCACCCGCCCTACAGAAGAAGCATGAAGATCAAAATCATTGTAAATCACACTGTCATGTTGTTATAAATTTTGGGAGATCTTGTAAATAACAGGCATAACGAAACATAATAGCTTTTGGGGCCACACTCACAAAGTAGACACCAGACACAGGTTGACATCTCGAGAGCTGTTGAACTCTCTCACTATTTTAACTCGGTCCTTAGACTTGGTGTTTCCATCCAGTCTGTGGTACTCCAGACCCTCGGCCATACAATAGCTTTCCAGAACATCTAACAGCTGTGAAAGAAAGTATAAAGAAAGGTTTGTATAACCTGATTTATATTTAATAATATTAATTGCAATTCTATATTTAAAAAAAGATTCACAATTAATTATAAATTATATACACTGATGAGCCAAAACATTATGACCAGTCAGAGGTGAAGCGAATATCTTTGATCACCCCCTAACAAGGCCACATATTAAGGTCTGGGTAGATTAGATGGTAAGCAAACAATCAGTTCTTGTAATAAGGAGTTAAGATCGAAGCGACTTTGACAAGGGACGAATTGCAATGGCAAGGCGATAGGGTCAGAGTTTCTCTGAAACGGCACAACTGTTGCCCCCGGTCAGCAGAGGTGAGAATTTACCAACAGTGGTCCAAGAGGGACAAACTGGCAACAGGGTGTTGGGCGCCCAAGGCTCATCGATGCACGAGGGCAACAAAGGCTATACCATCTGGTCCAAGCCAACAGACTTCAAAAGTCACACAAAATTTTAACTATGGGATTATGGTTATGGGAGGAATGTGTTACAACACACAGTGCATCTCACTCTAAATTATGTGCTTATGATGACCCCTGCCCCACCGTCAAAAGCACCTATAATGGGTGTTCAGTGGAAGAAGGTCGCCTAGTCTGTTGAGTCCCATTTTCTTTTACATCATGTGGGACGGCCTTGTACATGTGTGCCGTTTACCTGGGGAAGTGATGGCACCGGGATGCAGTGTGGGATGACGACAAGCCGGTGGAGGGAGTGTGATGCTCTGAGCAATGTTCTGCTGGGAAACCCTGTGTCCGGCCATTAATTTGGACATAAATTTGACACGTGCTACCTACTGTACCTAAACATTATTGCAGACCAGTTGCAGTCCTTCATAACAATGGTGTTCCCTGGTGGAAGTGGCCTCTTTCAGGTCAATGGTTTGAGGACCATGATGAAGAGTTCAAGCTGTTGCTCTGGTCTCCTCGCAACCTACAGGACTTAAAGGATCTGCTACTAACGTCTTGGTGCCAGATACACAGGACACTTTCAGGGGTCTTGCAGATTATATATACTGTATATGATTTTGCCAAGTAAGACATGTTCCTGAATCAAAATAATATGTTGATCCTGGAACAACATTCCTGTCCGAAAATGTAGTCCTAACCCTATCCCTACCCCTAAACCTAACCCTACCCATAAGTTATCCCTAAAAATCAGAGGGAAATGATATGTGAATAACACTGATGTAGAAGCACCTAACCCTGGTTGTAAGCCTAATCTTGATATAAACTGTAAACTTCACTCTCAAATATGATCGGTTGATTGAAATGTTGTTCCAGAATCAACAAAGATATTGATCCAGGAACATGTTGCACTTGGTGAAATCACGTTCACCATATAGTTTATACAAATTTTTAATATACAAAAAAATGTGTTAATAGCATAGCAAACTTTTTATAACCACCTCACCTTGGTGGAAAGAGAGAAGAGTAGAACTTTGTCTTTCTTCGCGATAAAGTGATTTAGCAGCTTTTGCAGAACCTGAAACAGGAAGAAAAACAGGACACGCTTTTCAAAACGATGATGGGAGCAAAGACAATCTTGCTTATCATAACATGTGAAAACACACAAAGTTTTTCATTTAAATTGTAATGAGAAATAACACGTCAGTCAGTGGCCACTGGGTAGAGATTAACAGAGCCGGCTGTGTCTTTTCTTTCTATTGCTGATGTTTCAGAAACCAGCGGCCATTCTTGTGAGGATGCCAGTAACTCAGCATCTGCCAATAACAGCACCCTCAAGATGCTCCGGCTAACGGGAGGGGGAAACCTTTGAAAGGAAGGCCTGAAGAAATGTTAAATACTGTCCTTGTTATTTCTCAAGGAAGTGTATCCACAGCCTCAGATGGAAGACAGCTCAGGGCCAGTGCTAGCCACAAGAGGGTTTATTAATCTCCATATTGCCAGTGAAAAATCCGGAACGGACTGGAAATGAAGATATCTTGGCGAAGCAAATTTTCTATGCTGTCCGTTTGATAATGTGGGCACCCCTGATTCTAATAACTAATATGCAACTAAACATACTTTTACACTCAGGGCTCAACAATGAGGACGGGATATATTTATCTAGTACATTATTTTTTATGTCTTGCAAAATTAAAACAATGTATTCAATATTGTTGTTGAAAATTCTGCTGATGTGTCACCAAGTGTTGAAAACGGCAAACCAATTCATTTGCAGGCCAGCAAAAGTGTGTTTATGAATTATAGTTACATTATAATTATGTCATTTTCAGAATTTTGTAAAGAAAAAAATATTTATAATAAACAAAGAAAAATTTACATTGAATAAAAACTGAATATTTTCTAGCGAAAATAAAATTGCATTGTTAAAAATAAAAATGTATCATTCCCTTTGTGGTGGAGCCAATGAAAATGTTGATGGGCAAGTAAAAATTTGAAATGACAAAAAGCCCCAACAGTACTCCAATCTAATATACAATTATTGTGTGAAATAACTCCAAATCTGGTTCTTGATCATTAGGAAAAATGCCTCACCTTCATTTTTCCACTGTACATGGGGTCAGACATTGCTTCAAATGCTGCTTGTTTGCACCTCTCCGTGAAATCTGGAAATTTTTTAAAAACTTGCTCGCAAATGGCTGTTACATATTTTTCCTGTGGTTGGAAAAATTGCACAAATATTTACAGAAAGATAAAGGATGATGATAAACACAATCTGAGTCCATTTGAGCCATTCTAAAATACATTCAATCAAACCTCAAATCTGTTTGAACAGACCAGTTGTACTGATAATATACACTGATAATAATAAGAAATGTTTCATGAGCAGCAAATCAGCATATTAAAACAATTTCTGAAGGATCACGTGACAGAAATGGCTGCTAAAAATTCAGCATTGCCATCACAGGAATAAATTACATTTTAAAATATATTAAAATAGAAATCATTTATTTTGAATTGTGATAATATTTTCACATTATTATTATTTTACTTTTACCCAAACTTTTGAACAATAATCTGACAACAATCCTTCACTATTCCCACTACACCCAATTACTAACCTGTTTTTTGCTGGTTCCTTCTTTGGACTGCAGTAGTGCAACATGATTTGCGACCTTTCTCAGTATAGCCAGATAACTGAAGTACAGGTTTCTGACCGGCACACCGTCTGCGTTCAGTTTGTAGCAGCACTTCTTCCGTGTACGGCCACTGCCACAGTGACACTTTCCTGAGCTCTGCAACAGCAGGTTCACATCGTCTGTGTCCAGCACTGCTCGGTACACCGTCCGCTGGAAGTCTGTGAGTGAGCAATAGACAACCTGGAGAGGGACAAGACCAGAAGGAGTGCAGATCAGAGCACGTACTATGAGATATCATATTAAATCAGATGGTTTCTTTGACTTGAACTAACTCACTCGATCATCTTTCTTAGGTAGCTGATCACTGATAAGGGCCTTTGTTCTCCTGAGGAACCAGTGTGAGAGTTTTTTGGCAAGTTCCTGAACTGCTTTACGGCCTTCTGCTAGAGCTCTTTTTGTCACAGTGTGCTTCTGCCCCTGCTCAATGGGGTCCGAAAACCTGTTTTTGAAACCTGCCAGAGGACCCAGGCATCCAGGAATGGCCCTATGACATATGAAAGTGTTTTAAACTCATGAATGGAGAAATTATCATTATCATGAGGTAGTATAATGGCACAAAAATATACAACTTATGTTCCAAACAAACCCCAGTAAACGGTCTACAAAAGCATCCAAGTCAAAATGGAGCTCAAGTACCTCAATCAGGGTTAAAATCAGTGGTGCTTTCTGAGTGTCTCACCAGTCCATAACACACCACAGCTCCTCAAGGTTGTTCTGAAGAACTGTTCCTGTCAGTCCAACCCTCACTTTACATCTCATCTCCTTCATGGCCTGAGTGATCTGGGACCTGTGGTTCTTTATTTTGTGAGCTTCATCAACGATAACGGCAGCCCAATCAATACTGTACAAAATCAAACATTACATTGTGTAGTGTGAAAAAGATGAGTCATCATCGTTAATTGAATTTAATCACAAAGAAAAGCAGAAAAATAAATATGTTGAAAACTACACTGACCACTTAACTTTGTACAATGAATGTTTAAATATGAAAGGAAATAAAAAAATTGACCAGTAAACATTTTAAAATATACTCAATATAACTAAATACCATGCAAATGTTTTTTTTTATTTTTTTATTAATATTTTATTTGGCAAGGACATATTAAAGTGATCCAAAGCGACGGTAAAATGTTAATAATGTTAACAAATATTTATATACTGTAAATGCTGCTCTTTAGAACTTTCTATTCATCAAAGAATCTTGAAAAAAAAATTCACGTTTCCACAAAAATATTAAGCGGCACAAGTTTCTTCAACGTTGATACACTGATAATAATAAGAAATGTTTTTTGAGCACCAAATCGGCATATTAGAATGATTTCCGGAGGATCATGTGACACTGAAGACTGGAGTAATGATGCTGAAAATTCAGCTTTGCCATACCAGGAATAAATTACATTTTAAAATATATTCAAATAGAAAACAATTATTTTAAATTGTAATAGTATTTTACAATATTACTGTTTTACTGTACTTTTGTATAAATACACCCTTGATGAGCATAAGAAAACATTTTAAAAGAAATCGGTAACACTTTATTTTATGTCAGTTACATATGTTGCATGTAGTTACTATAGTAATAACTATAAATTATGCATAATTACATGCAGCTAACCCTAAACCAAACTAAACCCACATCCTAACCCTATAGTAAGTACATGTAGTTACTTAATATTACTCAGTACTTAATGTATAATTACAGTTTAACAAAGACACCTTAAAATAAAGTGTAACCAAAAGATCTTACTGACCCCAAACTTTTGAACAGTTAAGTATACATATAAAACAAACTGAACTCAGTATGAACAATATACCTGTTAAACTGGTCCAAACAGAGTCTGAGGGTCTCATAAGTAGTAAGAGCAATCTCACATCTTCCTCTCTGCACACGCGCCAGTTCTTCATCCTTCCTCACACCGTGCACGACCACAACTCTAAAATGACCCCAAGTGTCTAACTCATCTTTCCAGTTGTAGAGGACAGAGAGCGGAGCCACAATGAGGAAAACCTGAACAGAGTCAAACAAACAAAAAATAGCCTACTACTAAATGCAGTATTACACAAGAACCTTCTGTCAGGGTTCTGTCACTTCAGTCTAGTCTATTTCTGGGTTTTGTGACAGAGCCCTGACACTCCTGTGCTTTCACATCATGTTTTGTCTTGTGCTGTGTAGCACGCAGTGTGTGTTTACACTAGCTGTGTGCTTTCATGTTGTCATGTTTTGTGTGAACACGTGGCCAGAGCCCGTCTACGGAGAGCCTGTCCACTCCCTATTAAGTCCTATTGTACCGAATTTTGGTTGTAGTACCACCAGAGTTCCACTGGGGGCGCTCGCCATGAGTGCAAAATGAATGGGAGTCAATGGGGCTAGACGGCTAAATGTGTCTCTTTCACCCGATTGCCGTTGAGAAATCTCAGATGTGATTGTAGATTTTGCAAGTTCAACATGGGTTTTAGGTCGAAAGTTGAATGAACGAGTACTTATGTCGTTTTGATTTCTTACAGGTTGAGTTGTTGTTGCCCATAACACGCTAGCATTCTGCTAATGACGTCAGCATTCTGACGTCATTGACATTTTGAAAGACTTTTTTAAAGCAAATAAGTGACTCTAAAAAATCTAACACCCAGCAATGTGTAATTTCTTTGCATCTCCTTTCGAATACAACATTCAAATTACTAGACAAAAAATTATATCCTGAGAAAAGTGGATTTTGAGGGGTATACCGCCATTGACCTCCATTCATTCTGCACTCGTCCTGTGAGCGCCCTCATATGGAATCAGAGTGGAACTGCAACCAGTTCAGAAGCCGGAAGTGTAGTGAGAGTGAAACTTCTCGCCATATTAGACATTCTCTGACGTGGCTTATGAGTGTTCTCATTGGCTGCGTGTTCATGTCTCGTTTTGTGTTATCACATGGCTTGTGATTTGTTTTGCTGGCCATGTGCTTGTGTTTTAATCATGTTTGGTGTGAGCACATGGCTTGTCATGTGTTTCCTTGTGCCATGTGCTCTCCTGTCGTTTGTCTAACCCTTGTTACCTGATTATTGGTTAATTTGCCCTACCTGTCCTCCCTCGTTACCTGCTTTGTTTGCTCTCCCTATTTATTCTCCTTGTGTTTGCAGTCCTGTGCCGGTTCGTCGTCTAAGGTACCCTCATGTTTCCTGTTCCTGCCAAGTCCAGTTCTTGTAAAGTCTTGCTGCCTGTCTTGTTTCCCCCCACGGGGTCGTTTTTGTTTTATTTTATGCTTAATAAAAGCCCATCACTCTGCATCTGAGTCCTCGCTACTTTCATCAACCCAAACCCTGACACTTACCTTCTGAACTTGTTCTGATGGCTTCTGTGACAGCAAAAACTGTGGCCTGTTGTTCTCAACGTCTTTCCATGTACCAGTTTTCTGCAAAACTGCAGCTAGGAAGCCGATGACCTAAAAGAACAAAGGAAAGAGGAAACATGAGCAGGCCTTACTGGGTTTATTCTATACATTGTAATATGTAGATTTGCGTGGATTTACCTGAACCGTCTTTCCAAGACCCATGTCATCACCCAAGATGCATCCTCTGGATTTGGCATAGTTATGATAGATGAATTGAATGCCCTCTCGCTGATAGTCTCGTAAATATCGATTGATGGTGTATGGAACTTTTACGTCACTTCCTGGCAGCAGAAATGGCTCAGAAGTACCTGGAGGCGTCTGGTTACTGTGGAAAAGAGGCCTCTCGTCCTCAAACTGAGGGCTAGATGTTCTGGCATTCCAGCCCTTTGTAGATGAGCCTTCCTCTTCCATCTCCATCAAGACAGCGTTCACATCAATACAGGTGCTAACTAGATAATGGCTTGTTTAGTTGTGACCGGCTTCTCCTTTGGAGCAGCACAAACGATGAAATCATTTTGGTGATCGGAGTAGGAGTTGTACGTTTGACCTGCAAAACAGAGGCTGAATAAATAAATTCTATATAAGTCATATTATTTGGATATTGGGAACTTTGCTGAAAGGTTAAAGCTAAAGCTAAAAGTATAGATCAGCAAACAAATTTATTCCCCATACAATGAGAGTGAATCATGGGGACTGAGACAGTTTAGGAAGAACATGACATTAGATTCCCCAGAGGAATAATTTATCAGAATTTTTATGTCTTTACCTAAGCTCAGCTGTCTCACTCATTCGTGAAGTCTGACGCGAATTTTGATTAAATATTTCTTTGTTTTAATTTAAAAGTATATTTTGCGCGTTGCGATCACTTTAAGTGCTATTCCTTGAGTTAATTCCTTACACAGTGGAAGTCAGTTTAGTCTTACCATCATGAATTCATTTTAGTCTCGATGTAGTCTCTGAGATGATCATGTATTTCTGGTGCCTGTAATGGCTTGACTGTGAGATAAACAGGTTGTTATTCCTCTGCATGTCCAATGAATTTTGATTTCGTTCTCATCAACTTAGCAACATGCTGCATCCAGCGTCACAGCGGAGAGATTCGCGTTTATTTACCTATCTGTGTGTTGAGAGCTGCACTTTCCGGACAAGCGCTTAGAGAGAACCTAAACGAAACGAAATAAAATTAAATTAAACGAAATAAAATAAAATACAATAAAATTTTAATAAAATAAAATAATAAAATAAAATATATATAATAAAATAAAATAAAATAAAATAAAATAAAATAAAATAAAATAAAATAAAATGAAATGAAACAAAATAAAATAAAATACAATTTAAAAACAAAGCCAATAGGCTACTTGTAATAGTTTAAAGATTAAATTAGTAAACTCAGATCAATTAGCTCTTAATATTTATACTGTTCATTTTTCTATCTTCACTTGAAGGGGCTTTTTTGTTTAAATAAATTAAATGGATTTATTTATTTATTTATTTATTTATTTATTTATTTATTTATTTATTTATTTATTTATTTATTTATTTATTTTTATGTTTCACAGACTTTCTCCCATCTAATATTTATATTTTAGATGAACAACTTAAACTTAAAAAACTAAAACTAAAATAAACATGAATTTTAAAATAGATAATATACAAATATTTTTCAGTTTTACTTAATTTAATAGTAATATTATAATAAAGTAATAAATACTATGATAAATAATACTAAAATAATTATAATTAATTATAATAATCAGATATGCCTGAGCTATGCAAACTGAGGTTTTATTGTTCTACCTGGTGCAAAAATCATATAATCAATCATATGCTGATCTTCAAATCAAAATATTTTGAATTGCAGTTAAATACGGCAGGTTGTGTCTGGTAACCAGACCAGACCAGTGCAAATTAGCACACAGCCCCATTGCTATAGGCTCAGACTGGAAAAGTTCCACTCATTTGTTTGACATCCTCCTAGATGTACGTATTTCTTCTCAGTACTATGAGCCTCTTTTCAGGGGAGCCACCAAATCTGCTAATTATGGTCAACGAACGCAGTTAATGGCTTTGCTCAAGGGTGGTCCATATCTCTTTAACACATTCATTCGGACTGACCTCACCATTACCACCCATCTTGGGTGGCTGTTTTTTTCATGGGGGCAAACAGGCCCATGCGCTTCTGTAGAAGAAGAAGTAGAAGTGTTGTGTTCGACCCAGTGCCTTCTGCTATGTAAACCATCTGTCATGACTGTTTGGGCTTCTTTATAAGAACATCTCCAGCAGCTGCCCTATAAATTCCCAGCATTGAGAGAGGACGAACAGAAAGTTCTGTTTTTGTCTTGCAGTGTACCATAGCCGAGCGGACAACACAGGCTTCCTCCTCATCTTTAGCTTGGATAACAATAGCGACAAGCTGTTTCCTTAGGTTTTCATTCAGATGTAAGCCCTCTTGATTGTTTCTACCACAAATATCCTCAATCATCCAGGTAAAATGTTTCCTGAGGTATAATGTTCAGATGGAGACGCATCAGGCTTTTCCTGAGCAATAAATGCCCTTAGATGACTTTCCTACAATAGGCCACAGTGTTGTAGTTTTGAGCTCCATGCACTTATGTTGTCCCATGCGGTAGTGTAAATGGCATTTTTCATTAGCAGTGTGAGATGGCAGGCAGCAGAGACCACTGAAGTTCCCCCTCACTGCAGATGCTGAATGGGAGATTTGTCCTCTTCTCCCTGCGCTTAGGAAATTCTCCATCTGTGTTTCACAGACTTTCTCCCATGAGTCACTCAAACTTAGAAAGCCAAAACCAATTACTGCTAGGCCAAAAATGACAGTTTCAACTTCATAAAATTGATTATGGAAATTTAAAAAAAGGATTCTGTTGATGTTATTGTTTTTATTCCTGTATTTGCTTGAAGTTACTGTGCAGACCAGATGTTTTTGAACTTGCTGATGACACAGACCCATATATGATTATCCTATTGTGAGGGACCCCCTTCCTAAAACAGACAGATACACATTTAATGTAGCTATCTCTTTTTTATTTAAAATATAAAAACTATGGCTGTCAGTAAAATACATTTTGGTGATGACTTCTTACCAGCATTTAGAATGTTTTGGTAATAATGTAAGATGTTAAAAGATGTTCTTTATTTATAAATTAATTAATTAATTAATAGGGTTACGGGGAAATGAATGAATGAATGAATTAATAGGGTTCTGGGATAAATAATAATAAAAAAATTAAAAAAATAAAAATAAAAATAGGGTTCTTGGGGAAATAAAAAAACAAACAAATAACTAAATTAAAATAAAACAAAATAAAAGCGGGTTCTTGGGAAAATAAATAAATAAATAAATAAACATGAATGAATGAATGAATGAATGAATGAATGAATGAATGAATGAATGAATAGGGTTCTGGGATAAATAAATAAAAAATTAAATAAAAAATAGGGTTCTTGGGGAAATAAACAAACAAACAAATAACTAAATGAAAATAAAATAAAATAAAAGCGGGTTCTGGGGAAAATAAATAAACATGAATGAATGAATGAATGAATGAATGAATGAATGAATGAATGAATGAATGAATGAATGAATGAATAGGGTTCTGGGATAAATAATAATAAAAAAAAATAAAAAAAAATAGGGTTCTTGGGGAAATAAACAAACAAACAAATAACTAAATTAAAATAAAACAAAATAAAAGCGGGTTCTGGGGAAAATAAATAAATAAATAAACATGAATGAATTAATGAATGAATGAATGAATGAATGAATGAATGAATGAATGAATGAATGAATGAATTAATGAATGAATAGGGTTCTGGGATAAAAAAAAATAGGGTTCTTGGGGAAATAAACAAACAAACAAATAACTAAATTAAAATAAAACAAAATAAAAGCGGGTTCTGGGGAAAATAAATAAATAAATAAATAAACATGAATGAATGAATGAATGAATGAATGAATAGGGTTCTGGGATAAATAAATAAAAAATAAAATAAAAAATAGAGTTCTTGGGGAAATAAACAAACAAACAAATAACTAAATGAAAATAAAATAAAATAAAAGCGGGTTCTGGGGAAAATAAATAAACATGAATGAATGAATGAATGAATAAATGAATGAATGGATAAATGAATGAATGAATAGGGTTCTGGGATAAAAAAAAATAGGGTTCTTGGGGAAATAAACAAACAAACAAATAACTAAATTAAAATAAAACAAAATAAAAGCGGGTTCTGGGGAAAATAAATAAATAAATAAACATGAATGAATGAATGAATGAATGAATAGGGTTCTGGGATAAATAAATAAAAAATAAAATAAAAAATAGGGTTCTTGGGGAAATAAACAAACAAACAAATAACTAAATTAAAATAAAACAAAATAAAAGCGGGTTCTGGGGAAAATAAATAAATAAATAAACATGAATGAATGAATGAATGAATGAATGAATGAATGAATGAATGAATGAATGAATGAATGAATGAATGAATAAATGAATGAATGAATGAATGAATAGGGTTCTGGGATAAAAAAAATAGGGTTCTTGGGGAAATAAAAAAACAAACAAATAACTAAATTAAAATAAAACAAAATAAAAGCGGGTTCTTGGGAAAATAAATAAATAAATAAACATGAATGAATGAATGAATGAATGAATGAATGAATGAATGAATGAATGAATGAATGAATGAATGAATGAATGAATAGGGTTCTGGGATAAATAAATAAAAAATTAAATAAAAAATAGGGTTCTTGGGGAAATAAACAAACAAACAAATAACTAAATGAAAATAAAATAAAATAAAAGCGGGTTCTGGGGAAAATAAATAAACATGAATGAATGAATGAATGAATGAATGAATGAATGAATGAATGAATGAATAGGGTTCTGGGATAAATAATAATAAAAATAAAATAAAATAAAAATAGGGTTCTTGGGGAAATAAACAAACAAACAAATAACTAAATTAAAATAAAACAAAATAAAAGCGGGTTCTGGGGAAAATAAATAAATAAATAAACATGAATGAATGAATGAATGAATGAATGAATGAATGAATGAATGAATGAATGAATGAATGAATGAATAGGGTTCTGGGATAAAAAAAATAGGGTTCTTGGGGAAATAAACAAACAAACAAATAACTAAATTAAAATAAAACAAAATAAAAGCGGGTTCTGGGGAAAATAAATAAATAAATAAATAAATAAACATGAATGAATGAATGAATGAATGAATGAATGAATGAATGAATGAATGAATGAATAGGGTTCTGGGATAAATAAATAAAAAATAAAATAAAAAATAGAGTTCTTGGGGAAATAAACAAACAAACAAACAAATAACTAAATGAAAATAAAATAAAATAAAAGCGGGTTCTGGGGAAAATAAATAAACATGAATGAATGAATGAATGAATGAATAAATGAATAAATGAATGAATGAATGAATGAATGAATGAATGAATGAATGAAAAGGGTTCTGGGATAAATAAATAAAAAATAAAATAAAAAATAGGGTTCTTGGGGAAATAAACAAACAAACAAATAACTAAATTAAAATAAAACAAAATAAAAGCGGGTTCTGGGGAAAATAAATAAACATGAATGAATGAATGAATGAATGAATGAATGAATGAATGAAAAGGGTTCTGGGATAAATAAATAAAAAATTAAATAAAATAATAGGGTTCTTGGGGAAATAAACAAACAAACAAATAACTAAATGAAAATAAAATAAAATAAAAGCGGGTTCTGGGGAAAATAAATAAACATGAATGAATGAATGAATAGGGTTCTGGGGTAAAAAAAAATAAAAGAGGGCTCTTGGATTAATTAACAAACAAATAAATAAAAATGAATGAATGAATGAATGAATGAATGAATGAATGAATGAATGAATGAATGAATTAATTAATTAATTGGGTTCTGGAGTAAAAAGAAATAAAAAAATAAAATAAAAGAGGGTTTTTGGGTAAATAAATACGTAAATAAATAAATAAAAGAGGGCTCTGGGGGGGAAAAATAAATAGAGTTCTTGGAGAAATGAATAAGTAAATAAATAGCCTAACCCTCTTGAGCTCAAAAACCTCTTGTCTTTTCTAACCACCAGCTCCAAAGATTAGACACCCCTGAACAATAAACATCTAACAGAACATAGTCTAGACAGCGGATAGATGCTCAATAGGTTGTAATGTCTTTAGTCACATCATGTCTAAGTTTCATGTCTAAGTTTCACATCATGTCTAACACATGCATGCTGTCCAGACTTTTTTGACACAAGGATTTTTTTGGGATAGACATATTTTTAGTGTTAACAACAGCACAACCTGTTAAATGGACTGTATACGCTTAACCTCGGTTTCATTCACGAAAAATAAATGATGTGGATGTGGTTCTACCCTGGAAATCCATCAAAAATAACTGCTACTATTAGTTATTTTCTTTAACATTATATGAACATGAGTGATTATAAGACCATATGGGTTTGCATTACTATTCCCTTAGTCTTTTTCCAATATATTCTTCATTAATGCACATGTTCATATCAGCAGCAAAGCTTTACAAAATCTCCTTTCTGTCGAGCTGGAAGTTTCAGCTGTGTGTGAGGTCTGTCTCAAGCAGATTCCAGAAGTTTTGCGTCATTTCCCCACGTCTCTGTTTGTGTGGTCAACATCACAGACACACCACTGAATCTTTCAAACAGTCTGAATGAGGTGTCTGATAGAACCCTAATACTTTTCCCGGCCCTTCATCCACAAGGCATCAGTCTTCTTTTCCATACAGATTTGTCAGGCTCTGTGACAGTCTAGGACTGCTTACTATTAAAACTTTAGGGATGCACACAATTAAAACTTTCATGTAAACTGCTAGCGTGTCTCAGCGAGACATAAGCGGCTGATTTGTGGTTGAATTCACCAGCGCCTCATGCTTGCAAAATAATTCTAGAATTCTGGAACGAGTACATAGAACTTTTGTGATTTCTTTGGACCCGGCTTTGGCAACGTGTGCCGCATTCTGTCAGCTATTTACTCTCACTGTTAATTTAAAATGTCACATGGCCCAGAATATTAATGCCTTCGGGGTGGAAAGGGCTTCTCTTTTCTTTCTTTTTCCTTCCCCCTACCTATTTTTTTCTCATTTGTATATAAATGTAACTGTCCACACGTCAACAGTAGTTACATGGGAATTATTTTTTAATATACTTGCTTTATCAAAGATGTTGCCCACATAAAATACAGCAACAAATAGAGTGCTGCCATGCGTTTCAGTGTAGATGTATACTTGAACATTCTCCAGGCTTCTTGAACTAAATCCAGCCCCTTTATCCCTCTTCCTTTGTCTTTCTCAGAGGCAATTATACAACCGCAAGCACACACTTGAAGAGCACACACTGATCGTCTTGAAGTGGGGTCTGTTACAGAAAGGCACAGAATCTAGTTGCAGGAAGAGCGCAAATAACAAGTACACTATTTATTTATTTATTTATCTATCGTCGTTCCCATCGTCGGCTGGCATCCTCTTGAGGCTTTGTGCGCGCAAATGATTTAACTCAGTGAGCTACATCGCCAAATTCAGGCTGACCTGAATTGGATGGGCTGGTCTCTTTTGTCCTGCATTGAGATGGAAAGACTGGATGAAAAAAAAACACATATTTACAACCAAAGCGGCGCTCATTATGCCGGGACCCCATAGAGGGCCCTTTTGTTTGTTGACTTGAGCTACAATAAACACATCAAGCATCCAATATAACTCTCCCTGTTCCATCATCAAAAGCCTCGATGGGCCTCTTATGGTCTGAGACTGATTTGATAAGCAAACAAAACGCAAGACCAGTGAAAAAACCTGCTGGTGTCGGCATTTTTGGAGTGCTCTGATACAGTTGGTAGGAATCGCCTATTCATCCTTGCAGCTAGACGTTCTCCCGCCACCATTGGACACTGGCACGGTGGCATGGGTTTTGTGTGCCACCACGGACCAACAGTGATGTGTTACTGAACAGAAAAACAAAGGCCTTCTGAAATGTACCAGCTCAGCAGAACCCAATGTCCACATCCCTGGCACGTACAGTATGGCCACTATAGTAGCAATAGCCAACAATACATTGTATGGGTCAAAATTATCGATTATTCTTTTATGCTAAAAATCATTCGGTTATTAAGTAAAGATCATGTTCCATGAAGATATTTTGTAAATTTCCTACTGTAAATATATAAAACATTTCTTTTTATGAGTGAATGCTGCACAATCGCGAACATAAATGGTCAACTTTAAAGGCGATTTTCTCAATGTTTCGATTTTTTTGCACCCTCAGATTCCAGTTTTTCAAATAGTTGTATCTCGGCCAAATATTGTCCTATCCTAACAAACCACATCATTGGCTTATTTATTCAGCTTTCAGATGATATATAAATCTCAATTTCAGAAAATTTACCCATGTGACTGGTTTTGTTGTCCAGGGTCACAAATGTCCTATTTATGTTATATGAATATGCTAATTCTATACTTTTTTTAATCATTCCTTCAATTATTTTTGCTACTTTTCAATACTTTCTAGATTTTAAAGTCATACAATGAAAACATTTAAATCCTAAAAAATATACATTGTGCACGGTTATAAAAGTTAATCTAAACAAGGAAATAGGCATACACCTTTTTGACATTTATTGTATGAAAATTATTTATATATTATATTATTTTTTACACATCAGTTGTGCCCTCATTTTCATTACAAACAACAATATTGCCACAGATTTGATTAAAGGTTTGTTTTGCAACGAAACAACAGTGTCAATGAAGAACATGTTTGAGATTAAATATGTGTGAAGAAAACACTGTAAAGTCAAAGTACATATTTCTATTGTGCGTTATTTTGCAATCAAGTTGTAATTTAGTCAAATTATAGAAAAAGAAATGAAAAAAGATTTTTAATTGTGCTTATTTATGAAACACTGTGATACAACCCTTCATAGCTGGGTCATCAAGGTAAAATGTTGTCCAATTATGCAAAAAGATGAATGAAAAAAATATATTTAATTATGTTTATTTACAAAATACTAAATTAGCCTTCGCAAGTCCAAGTTCAAAAATGTAATTTCCACCAAAGAATGTTATGAAACAATTAGGCTACATTCTGAAAAAGATTTGACCTTGTAAATAACCGCATTACTATGGAGCCCCTAAAGGGACATGGTGGAAAAAATATGGGAATATGGTTCAAAGCTTTTACGTTCTTTCGCAAAATGTTTTGCATTCCCCCTGAGAAACTTTGCGTGTGCTTTCAAAGAACACAAGGGTTTTGCGATCAAATGCAAAGTTTCTCAGGGGAACGCAAAACTTTTGCAACAGAATGTAAAAAAAAAATATATTAAAAAAATTCCCCTCCCATCTCATATTTATCACCATGTCCCTTTAGGGCAGTGGTTCTCAATTCCAGTCCTCGTGACCCACTGCTCTGCACATTTTATATGTCTCTCTTATCTGACACACTCAGTTCAGTTCATGGAGTCTCTCTTAAAGGAGAACTCCGGTCAATTTTAACATTGAGCTCAGTTTTTTGTACATTTGGAGTGCTGTCAGTACAGAGAACAACGACAAAAATCGGTGTTGCCTTCACCGAGTTATCCTCTTTTTAAAATGTGCACCCTGTTGACTTCAATGGGGCAAGTTTTAAACCTGCTTTTAGCCTCTTAACATCCTTGATGTGTCATTACAAGTGCACAGGTCATGTGAGTGATTCCTTCGGGGTGAACGCGGGTTAATCTGACTGCAGTAGATGTGAAAGAAATATATAAAAAATGATGTTTATTCAGCCAGCGCACATACCTGTATTTACATCCTGTTTTCGGTCGAAGTCCACAGTAATCGATTGTCGAGTTCACACGCGTGATCATATGTACTAAACCTATGCGCGTGAACTCGACAATCGATTACTGTGGACTTCGACCGAAAACAGGATGGAAATATGTTCGCTGGCTGAATAAACATCATTTTTATTAATATCTTTCACATCTACTGCAGTCAGATTCACCCACGTTCACTCCGAAGAAATCACTCACATGACCTGTGCACTTGTAATGACACATCAAGGATGTTAAGAGGCTAAAAGCAGGTTTAAAACTTGCCCCATTGAAGTCAACAGGGTGCACATTTTAAAAAGAGGATAACTCGGTGTAGGCAACACCGATTTTTGTCGTTGTTCTCTGTACTGACAGCACTCCAAATGTACAAAAAAATGAGCTCAATGTTAAAATTGACCGGAGTTCTCCTTTAATGAGCTGATGATCTGGTTCAGGTGTGTTAAATAAGGGAGACATACAAAATGTGCAGAGCAGTGGGTCACGAGCGGTCACGAGGACTGGAATTGAGAACCACTGCTTTAGGGGCTCTGTATCGTGGAGGAAATGCTCATGATGTTTTAAAAATCAACCAATAAGCTAGTTTAACTTCTTTAACTTCAGTGCCCATATAGTTAGAGAAACACCCAAGCCTGGTTTCACAGACAGGGCTTAGATTAAGCCAGGATTAGGACTTAGTTCAATTAGGACATTAAAGTCGATTTTATAAACGTGTCTTAAAAAAAAACAAAAAAAAAAACAGGTGTGCATCTTGAGACAAAACAATGGCACTGATATATTTTAAGATATGTCAGTGCAAGTTGTTTTCAGTTAGAACAGCTCAATCATGCATTTTAGTCAGGGACTAGGCTTTAGCCTTGTCTGTGAACCGGGGGCCAGTGTGCTGTGACAATGTAGATTCCAAACATGTTTATGAAATGTACTGAGACCAGAGGTGGACATGGAGTATTGTACTTTACTTGAGTATTATTTTTTCTGGAAACTTTTTACTTTAACTTCACTACATTTGAAAGACAAATATCTTACTTTTTACTCCACTACAATTCTGTCAAGGTCCTTGAGTAGAAAGTAGTAATGTCAGTCAGGGGATGAGTTTGGTTGCAGGGGTTGCATTTTGGTTGGAAATGAAAGTCGGTTTGACGTCAGATTGACATCAGAACCCGACGTTGGATTGACGACAGAACCCGACATCGATTGACGTCAGCATTTGGTTGGAAATGAAATGAAATGAAAGTCGGGTTGACGTCAGAACCCGACTGATGTTGGTTTCTGACGTCAACCCGATTTTCATTTTCAACCATAATACAACGTCTGTCCAACGTTGGAGATTAACGTCAATCTGACATTGGAGTCTGACATCAACCTGATTTTCATTTTCAACGTTGGGTTTGGTCTACTAAATGCGAATCTTGTCATTGTTTTGGAGCACACTAGCTTCTATAACAGTAAGGCTAACATATTCATACTAAAAGCCAAAAAGCTTTAAATAGGGCACAATTTGAGGGAACAGCCATTTGGGTGTCCGAAACCATTGTGGACGTTATTGAGTGCACTTATTCAATCTCACATTCAATCCCACTACTGGAACTGTGTTCTAGAAATACATTTGATATTGATATGAGGGTAGGTAAGCAGGCATGGATTCAGAGGCATAAAGTACTGCAAGTATTACAATGCAACAATAATAAAACAATGCATTGACATTTACTTTTTACTTTTGATACTTAAGTACTTTTAAAAACAAGTACTTCTTAACTTTTACCTTACTTGTAACGGAGTATATTTGACCAGTAGTATCTGTACTTTCACTCCAGTAAGGAAGTTGTGTACTTTGTCCACCTCTGATTGAGACTGAAGAGTCGCTGGCATCAGACCATACTACACATAACCGTCCTCAATGACCTCTCAGAGCCAATGCTCACACCATTGCCACATAAGGGAATTGTTTGTAACTCACGGTATGATACTCTCTCTCATCTCTCTCTCATTTCTTCTTCTTTCTTTGTGTGTGGCCATGGCCCATTTTCAAATAAATCCTTTTCTTACGCAGCCTATGATCAAACAGTCTTGTGAAAAAATTTGAAATGATAAGTGCAGCTGTAAACAATGTAAATGGGTACATGACAATGTCTTTTTTTTATATAATTTAAATAAATGAATGAGGCAAGTGCATATACTGAGAAAAATGTTTAGTCAGTCCAACTTCATGCGGTAACTTCTACATTGACTGGGTTTGTTGAAGTGAAAGATATAATTTAAGATTACTGATTATAACTGAGTTCAACCAACCTGAAAAACAAGGTTTTACTGAAGTATAACTGTCAGTAGATATAACCTGATTTCTCCAGCAAGGTAAATACTTAATAAGTTTGATATAATCTATGTAAAATATAAAAAATCTAATACTGTAATACACTCAAAAATATTCATTAACCTTATCTAATTGAAACATTTTTTTTATCAACTTAAATCAACTTAATTTAGTTTATTCAAAATAAATCAGTGTAATTGGGTCAACAGTGTTGTTCATTATTATGCACAATGTATACAATGAACAACTAAGTAAAGATAAGTGTCAGTACTGAACATAAAAGTATAAGCGCTACTCTTCAGAACAATGGTAATCGCAAAATGGAAGCAACTCTAAATGTCCAACATAACTGAACATTAAACATAAACATCTTTTCCTAATGAAAAACACAAAAAATATTTATTAATGCAGTACCTTGCAAAGCATGCTGGGAACTACAGATCCACTGCCCAGGGCTACGTTTAGCATTGTGAGCCTAATCATAGAGCCTTTGCCACCAATGGTCTCTACGATCAACTTCGCTCACAATGCTTTTGAGAAAACACACAGACACACACACACACACACACACACACACACACACACACACACACGTCTGGTTCGCTATCTTTGTGGGGACTGTATATTCTAATCCCTTACACTAACCCTATAAATCTACCCATCACAGAACACTGTCTGCATTTTTATATTTTAATAAAACATTGTTTAGTCTGTTTTTAAGCCATTTTAATTACAAGGACTCAGGAAATGTCCTCATAAACCACGTTTATGTTGTAATACCAGTGTAATACATATATGTATACACACACACACACACACACACACACACACACACACACACACACACACACACACACACACACACACACACACACACACACATATATATATATCAATTGCAACAAAAGACTTCTAAATGATCCAAAACATTTGATTGATAGTTGCATTAAAGATAAGGTTGAGGGATGAGAATTTGTCCTTATTTTCTTATCTTGTTTGGCCACTAGGGGGAATGCAAACAACAAGCAATCAACTGTGTTCTCTTCGTGTTGTTCACACTGGTTGTACTACAGTTCACCACATCCAAAAGAGTCGCCTTCATGTGACTTAACTGAAACAGTGAAACTTTAATAGCCTACAGTCACACAGTGACTGACATTATGGTAACACACATAAACGCCACTGAAGGCAGCGTCAGTGACCCGCGGCTACATAAATACACTCATGTGGGTGGTCATAAAGCAACAAATATTATACAATGACACTGACTTTCAGAAGTTCATTTCAAGTTTCGGGTCATGTTTAAGCACTGATACCAGATAGCAAGCTGAGCGCAGAGGCGTTCTGCCTATGAGCGGTAAACTAAATACTGCTTGGTGTGTGGTCTTTTACCTCCCAGGCTTGTTCCGGGGAGCTTGCGCTTCTCCTTGGTTCCAAGACGGGGGAAAAAAAAGTCCAGTACAATAAAAGGAATGTTCGTCTTTACCAGTGAAACCACGTGTCTCTATTGCGTAAATGTCGATGCAAACACAAACATGTCTATAGCTTTGAACATAAGACATGATTTGGGGGACATATTTGCGCTTTTTATATAGAGGCTTTTAAACTCATTATACTCATCACATATGCACATTTGAAATGATAAAATACACACTTTAAGCAGTATTAAAAATTTACATACAATGCAATGTTATATTTGCAATGCCAAAGTCATCATTTACTCACCCTCATGTCGTTCCAAACCTGTTTGCATTTCTTTCTTCTGTGAAACTAAAAAGAAATTGTGAAAAATTAAAAAGGCAATGAGGTCCAATGTTGTCCATTCTTAAAAAAAATATTAAAAAATCAGAAGAAAGATTTCTAAATGATGATTTTTAGGTGAATTAGCCTTTAATGAGCACATGTATGTCCACAATTGCATATTTCAACTGTAAAGTAAACTGTGCTATATAAAACTTTTGACTCTTGAGACTAGGCCCATAAAAGATTGCATTTAAACTGGATATACAGTATGTATGATACACATGCAAACACACGCTTGGATCACGTCTGTGTTAATCAAGAGTGCCTGACTGTAATTCTGAGTTGTGTTTGTATAAACTGCCTGTCAGTAACAATCCTCTCAACCTCAGGAAAGACCTGCTTGCTACAGACGTGAACTAAACACATAAGAAGAGACACACTAAACGAGGGTGACTCTTGGTTGCGTAAAACTGAGTGCACTCAGACAAATAACTGTACCAGGGAGTGTAATCTTAGTTATCGCTGTGATAAAAAATGAAATCTGTCATCCAGAGTTTTAACCTGTCAAGGAGGGACATAATTCTTAAATGATATGAAACCAATTACAAACTAAATGCAATATATAAACTGGAACTAGTTATCAAAAACCTCAGAAGTCTTGAAAAGTTAGCGCCCGTGCTCTTTTTGTGGGGCCTGATCAGGATTTTCATTGTGCTTACAAATTGAAAGAAGACAGGCATCTGCTTAACAAATACAAATGTATGAAGTGTTTATTTTCCCAAGATTTTCCCCTCGGTCGCTGCCACGTGCAAACACCCCTGCAGCACATGTGGCCATACGTCTTCTTGAATGCTGTGTTTGACAGTTAGGAATAATCACTTTCATAATACAAACAAGTTCTGGCACCGGCCCTCACTGTGTAAGCTTTCTGACCAAAAGACAAAAGGTATACGTCAGTGAAGCTTTCCAGGTGTTCCACTGAATCTGTGTCAGTCCTGCACCCCACATTGGAGATAAACCCGGTCTGAGGCACATGAAAAGAAGTTCATTCATTCTGAGCTGTCTTATTGCTCATTATCATCAGTATGCTTGTATACGATTAACACCTGGTGTTGATTTTAAAGATTTTAAAGATAGTTTGAGAAGAAACGAATATTTCCATTTCTGTCCATTATTCAAGATTCATTAATGAGTATTTAAAGGATATGTTCATCTGCTGCACTTAATTTACCTGCTACGTCAAAAACGTTTTTCACATCTCACTCCCACAAAGATAAGAAATGACAGCAAAGGTAACTAGAAAGTTTGTCAGTCTGACATGGGACAGTTCATTAAAATAAATGAATTCTGTTATCATTTACTCACTCTCATCCAAAGGCAAGACTCTCTATTTCCATGGAACACACAAAAAAAAGATATTTTAAAGAACACTCTCAGAGAAAAAGGTACAAAAGCTGTCACTGGGACAGTATCCTTCAAAAGGGTTCTAATATGTACCATTTAGGTACTAATATGTACACGTTTGGTACCAATATGTACACGTTTAGTACCAATATGTACCTCTGAGGGACTTATATGCACTCTTTAGGTACAAAGGTGTACCTTTTGAAAAGGTACCGCCACAGTGACAGCTTTTGTACCTTTTTTTCTGAGAGTGAATGTGCTTTACATAAAATTTAAATAAATGGAGATTGAGGCAATCAAAGTTATCATAGCTGCCAACTCTCGTACATTCGTCTCATGCTCTTATGCAACCTTTACGGCAAATAACAAGACAACGCAAAATAATCACTACAAACCTGCTTGTGGGATTTTTCCCCATCTGCATAATGATCTCAGATATTCTCAAGTGGACTGGTTTAAAGCAGAAAGATTCTACACCAAAAGAAGATTTCCCCGCTCTTCACAAGGTGAATGTTAAAGTCGGCATGAAACAGAAGTTGCAATAGTCTTTTCTTCCCTATTGTGACGTATATACTGTATATATATGAAATGGCTTCTTGAATAAGAAAAACGTAGGGCAGGACTTGATTTTTTCCATTGGGAATTGATTGGATTATTGGATCATTGTGGTTTGCTATTGGTGGGATCTTAAATCACATAGCCTAGGGGGGAAGTATTTTATTTCAGCGACTCATTCCTCCGGTCGCAGTGATTTGAGTAGTACTCACAGGAAGTGACGATTATCATGAATAATGACTGAATTTTGATTTGTTCCTTATACACAACCTAGTATATGGGGTCAAAACACTTGCAATGGATGAATTTTATGATAGCCTGCGCTTATTGGGGCCCGAGCACCGATGGTGTGAGGACCTTATTGGAATTGCTCCGTTTATTATGATGTTTCTGTATTCTTTTTGAAGCTTGAAATCTTACTCTATCCAAAAAGAAAACCATACAGATTTGAAACAAGAGCAGGAAAATGAAACAGAGTTTTGATATACAATGAAACTATATAATGCAATTTCACGAGTTCTCACTTACATACAATAAAAGGAAGTAAAGTTTAATGCGTATTTGGCGCGCTGTCTGGGGGGAGGGCTCCGAGCTCGAAGTTCGGCCCGAACCCAGAGTACTCCCCCCGTATGTAAATGGTTAGGACTAGAAGTGTGGAGAAGGGGTGGTGGAGGGATGCTGCTAAACTGTCAATGAATTGAGGTGAGACTGCTGAATATATTACACACCTCTTATGGTTGATTGCTGAGTGCTCTCCACTCGTGTTAATTATCTGAACGTGCTCCTCCCGAACTTTGTTAATAAAACATCATTTAAAAAAAAATCTAATGTTTTACTGTAAATCACTTTTTATTTCATAAATGTGCATGAAAACAATATCTAAAAGATCTCCAAGGGCACAAAATTATTCACCTGCCTTGTGTATCCGGTCCTACTCGACCCGCTCAAAGCAGGATCTAAACTGGCGTCTCTGGCATGGGAGGTGGTCGAGCTAACAAGGACGCTAAAGACCATCGCTTACTGGCCTACCACAGTTACACTCACCTCACTCCCATCTGGTTCACGGCACCAAATGTAACTGGTCCTACTCAATCGGTTCTGAGCAGGATTCAAACCGGGGTCTCTGGCATGGGAGGCGAGCGCTAACAAGGACACTAAAGACATGCACAGCTCTTACTGGCCTACGTCTGTTACACTTGTTATGACATGTTATTTGACATTCTGCACATTACTTTATGCTGACTTTTGAGTACAGTTCATTGTAATAAAAAAAGAAAGAAAGAGGAAATCGGTGGATATTTAGTCACACCAAACATACTTTCAACATTTACCCCATGTCTTTCTGCATTCATCTTTTAGTCTGAAAATGAATATGCTTTGGCTAAAAGGACACAAAGCCTGTTCTTATACTGTGATATATGATAGTATGGTCGTATTGTCAGAAATCTCAATCAAAATATCACCCTGCAGGTTCACGGTCCCTGCAGACCTGCAACTGGACCTCAACATCTGCACCACACCTCTTCCCTTCTCTCACCCAATCACTCGATCAGTAAATGATGTGTTTTCCCAAAATTATTTCATAAGTGCTAACAGGCTCACAGAGTCACCAGCGATTGTGCACTGAAGAAAGAAGGCAGTAAATCTACAAAGCAGGCATTGATTGGCCCTCAAAAAAAGATTTTGTGTATAAACACCACACATTTGAAAAGCCGGTGGGAGAGGTTTGCATTTTATACTTGACGTTTTACAATTCACATAGCAAAGACATCTAAATAACTAATGGAGTGCGGTATTTTGCTCATGCTTTGTCCCAGAGTGTATAATCCAAGCATGGCCTGTGGTAAATGACTACAGATGTCTCTCTGTCATGTGTCAAAAGCAATAGTAAACATGATGAATAATATGTCAGAGCCTGAAAACATCAGATTTGATTTAACATAAGAACGTAGATGTACTCTCATAAATGCCAATGATGCGCACAGCTCTCTTTCAAGTTGCAATTTTTGGTGCTGGCGTGCATATTAAGTACATAACCATAAATGATGTCACATCAGTATATGTAATATTGGCAGTGTCCGGACAGCAAGATTTAGAATAGAATAATACAATTAGTTAGGAAAAAACTCTGTCAAGAGACTGCAATACAAACCTGTCTGCAAAGATTCGACATTCACCATTTCTCAATAAATAAAGGTTTCTTTATGAAGACAGTACGTGGCTGAGAAGCTCAATCAGCTGCAGAGCTTTGTATATGTAATATTTTTTTGCCTAAATAACCATGATGCAGCCAATAAATTCATATATATTACAGCCAGCTGTGTTTACTTTATAATTGCCAATCTGAAAATGCTTCAAGGAACAGAGGGTCCTTTAGGGCTCAGAGCCACAGAGTTGCTCGCAAGCTGTAGGTACTTGTGGAGAGCCACGTCATCATATAATTCACTCCAAAATGTTTTTGGAGAGTATTTTGCTGTCGCCGGAAAACACCCGCAGTATTTTACTCAGAACTTATTGATCAATTATAACAAGCTCAATACAGTGTTTGTTAGATCTTTTGCCAGATTTTACTTCCAACACTTAAAAATAAAGGTTTTATTGGCATCTATGGTTACATGAAGAACCTTTAACATCCATGGAATCTTTTCATTGCAGAAAAAAAGGTTCTTCTATGGCATTGCTTTGAAAACCTCCTTTTGGAACATTTATTTTTAAGAGTGAATATAATGCATATGAATTTGAATACTGAAGCAAATCACGTTTTAATATGTTTTGTCCTATTGGACAGTATTTCTGATGAGAGCCAGTCGAACGGGACAAACATCACACAGCTGTGAAGCAAGACAACCATGATTTCCAAGGACCTCTCATGAGGTATAGAAATGATATTGTGTAATTAGCTAATAAATGTGTGGCCTTTTGTGTGCCGGGACACTGGGGAGCCACTCACATCTTGCTAATGAGAATGGAACGATTACTTTTTGTTCCTTTTTTTTTTTTTTTTTTTGGAGACTTGGATAAAACCAATCTCACATTCACATGAGTGTTATATTTCTGTAAACTGCTGCGGACAGACAGTGGTGGAACAGAAAGGGTGTAAGGTAGATTTCTATGGTGATGAAATGAAAACAAAACATAAAATCAGCGCATACTTCAGAATTTTTTAAGGACTGTTTTGGGAAAGGTCCAAACTTAAGCCTGAAAATTATGATTGCTAAGACTGTAGGCTAAGCATAGATCAGGATCTGGGCATTGGAGACCCAACCGCTCTGCAGGGATATACTACAAACCAAACAGATAATCCGAACACTGCTTTGATGATGTGTGTTCCTTTTAATATAGAAAATATCTTAAAATATGGATGGATGGATATATAGACAGATAGATATATCAATAGATAGATAGATAGATAGATCACTGAAAACATCCAGCCTCCGTTCAAAGGTAAATAGCCAGTTTTTATGAAGTGCTCTCCTTTCTCTTGTGTCACACTGATTATACAAGAGCCACACAATCGCAGAGGAAATTGGAGAGTGTAAACACTGGCAGAGAAGTGCTCAGAGCTGTCAAACACATCTCTGTGATGGAGCACAACCTTGTGCTTTAGAGTAAACATGGGAAAAGTCATGGGTACATCACTGCAGTGGGAACCATGGCAAACTACAGAACTGTTGGGAGAGATTGAGTGAAACATAGTGCTCAAGACAGATCATATAGCTCAGAGAATCCAGCAGAGGAAGTTAATGACTAATGGTGCAGTTTTTTTTCTTTCTGGAGAAAAATAATATGGCTGTAATAATTTCCTGATGGTGGGGTGGGATAGGAAATGGATTCTTCATAACGATGTATCTCATTTTAGTACTAATGTCAAGGCTTTCCTCCCATAGTCTCCTAATCTGATGACATCACCACTCCAATCATCGTCCAGTGTTTATATAGCACTATATAGCTGCATATATTTGTATTATTCTGTGTAATGTGCTTTATGTGAAAGAAAAAGTGAGATATTAAGGCACCCATATTCAGAATTTGTCCTCTGCATTTACCCCATCCAGTGCACACATATATTAGTAGTGAGTAGCACACACACACACACACACACACACAGTATAAAGTATAAAATAGTATAAAACCTATGTAATGTTTGCATAATTCTTGATGAAAAAAAATGGCAACAAGACAAGGAATTCCCATTGTACAAAACATAAAATTGCATTTTTCCATTGCCCTGTAACCTAAAACTGGCGCTACTATACTTAACTACAACTTATAGAAAATTAACAAGAAAACCAAATAAAGAACAAAAAAGAACAAGCAAAACAAGAGTAAAGAAATAAACAATAAGAAAGACAAACGAACAATATGAAAGAAAGTCAAAAGGAAAGAAAGAATGAAAGAAAGAAAACCATATGAAATAAAGAAAGATTTTGAATTTAAAATGCTCTCTATTACAAATTTACAAAAACACTGTTTGCAAAATATAAATAATCTCTAAAAAAATAGAATTACAGGAAATTAACTTTCAAATTCTGAACACAATGCTCCTTTGCTACACCATTTTAGTTTAAAAGAAATAAGATCATCCGAAGAAAGAAAGAAAGAAAGAAAGAAAGAAAGAAAGAAAGAAAGAAAGAAAGAAAGAAAGAAAGAAAGAAAGAAAGAAAGAAAGAAAGAAAGAAAGAAATCGTCCGTTCTCTCCTGCTTCAGCAGTTTTTTGTGCTCCATGTGTTTGTCTGGACGCCGAGTCTCGAGTCTCGAGTTGAGTTGAGTTGGACCCAGCGCTTCGAGTCCTGCAAGAAAGAGTGCTTTGCTTCTTTAAGACTCCCCTGAAGTTTGAGATGCACACACGAGGGCTCGCTGCTTGGGTGGTCCCTCTACTTTGGTGAGCTGTTGCTAAGCAGCTAATAATAGTCGTGTTTGCTGAGTAATTTTTGCCCTTCTGGAACCAATCAGAGCCCAGGAACCCCGGCCATCTGACAGCCCCGGAGGCGGGATTTCGAGCGGTCTTCGCCACGCCCTCCTCCCCTTCTCCGAATGGAGAGTGATCTTTTTTCACATCTATTGAATCTCTCAGAGATCGCCTTGTCGCGCGGCCTGAGGAGGGACCCCATAGATCACAGAATGCTTCAGCCACCGAGAGATCGACGTTTCCACAGCATCTTCCACTTCGCCTTCTGATATCGCGGACTTTCCAGCGGACGGCGTGAAAGTGGGGAATTGTTGGAGACCTCCAGATTCGCGAAATGTTGGAATGGAAGGCGCAGACTCTGACTCGCCGTCTCAAACAGGAGTATGAAGTGCTTCGCGGATCTGGGATCAACGAGAGACAAACTTGGTTTTCTTCGGATATCACTAAACGCTCGCGGGGAAATACACTAGCGCGGATAACGAGACGTTCGGCGCAGACTTTGCAACATGGCCTCGGCTGTTAATGTCTCCTCCGAGCAGGAAAACAGAGACCCCGATCGGCCGAGGTTAACACGGAGAAATAGGGGCAACTATCGGACCACCGCGGCGGATTTGGAGTATTTGCAGCGACCGAGCTATTGCGATGCTGCCTTTGCATTGGAGCAGATATCAGAGGTGCTTTTATGTTTGCCCTGTTTGCGTTTGGACTTTGTTGGGAATCTCTGACAAAGTGCTCAACTTTAGTGAAGTCGCTAGGTAACGGGATAGCCACGGCGCCGATGGGGGGGTCTATACGCGAGGCAACCTGTAGCCGCTTCATTTGTTCACCGTTATGTCCATCTGTCCCGATACATTCATCGTAAACGTAACTGTCAGACGTGAAGCTGAGCTCTGAAAGTAAAGCGAAGGGTCTTAGTGATGTTGGCCCTATCCGACTGATTGAAGCCCCCTCAGATAGGATCTACACACGGAGTCGTTTTCGTCCCGCACTGCTCAGGCACGATCCATGTGGCTGCCCTCTTCCGTTCACAAATATTGTCGTAACTCCCTCTGTGATGGCTGCAGCACTTCCCAAATCACATCACATCGCGTCCCTTCAGCAATGCGACCCACGTGCATATCCGATATTACCTACATGACTTTGGACATTGTAACCTGTTTCCCTGGTGCAATGTCCAAAGGATGCAATCTGTCACATTGCAGCCATACTCAGTTTAACGTCTAGTTTATGCGTGGGACAATAACTCATTTGAATTATGCTCTTTGAATGCCGAGAGAATAGTAGGCTACAAGTAGTATGGAAAGCTGTTTTAACATTTATTCATTAGAACCAAGTAGTATTTATTTTTTTGTGACTAGTTATTATTATTATTATTATTATTATATAAAAAAAATGAAGTCATCCTTTTTTAAAATAGTTTCATTAGTAATAACTATGTCTTAGACTTAGATAATAATTATTATTCCTAGTCACAAAACCAATAATGACAAATAACTTTTCTGTTTTTACTGTAGCAAATTGAATATTTGCCATTGAATTCTTTGAGGATCTGTGGTTCAAATATGAACTATTATTTTAATGTGGTATATGCACATTGTAAATTATATGACAACATGTTTTTACACTGCTTTACCTTGTCAAAATAAGTTAAGCATTTAATTTTTTTTTATAAGTTATAAAACATTCAACTTATTATTTTTAAGTCAGTTTAATGTAATTTAACTTAAACATCCAAGTTGATTGTACTTAAATGTTTAAGGCAGGTTTATTTATTTATTTTTATTTTTATTTTTTTATACAGTGCACCAGTTTTTAGCACATATTTATACAACACCTGAATCTATGTAATTCTTATAACATTCTAAGACTACTTACAACTTTTTTTCTATGTAATGACTGACCAGTCAGAATGGCTGCTCTATATTTTAATTATAATTTTTACTGGTAAGATTATGAATGATTCTAGTATAGCAACTTGAATACACACTAGTGTCTATTAAATATGTTTTAGTGTGTGTTTAATTAGTAGGAAAACTGGAATAGATGGTAGTATAAGAAAATGTATTATATTCTAATGAATAATTACAAGTAAGACTGGAATAGATACTATTCTGAAGTTGATATCTGAACAACATGAGATAATTCAAATTTCCCACCACAACAGATTAGTTTTTGCAATAGTGACTAGTTGTAAATGAGTAAGTTGTACTACTGGTGGTATCTAATAAATAGATATGTCTAGTGACACTGAAAAAGATACTAGTCACTAATACTTGCAATAGTAATAAACTAGAAGTAAAAATGATGCAGCTAGTAACTAGTAGTAAAAATAAGTGCTTGCTATAATGATATAATAGTTTTAAGGGATAAATGTTAAAATGGCTTGCCATAGAAACAGTGCTGGAAAGTGTGGATGGAGGGGGTACTTTTAAGAGTGGTGTTATACATAACCTTAATTGTTTAATACATTTCAAGTAATTACTTGAAAAGAAAGTAGGTTTTTCCTGATACTAGACTTAATGAAGCCCACTAAGTGCCAATTTAGTTTATTTACTGCATTTAATCGAAAAAATATCAATAAGTATCGACGGAATTTAGTTTATCTGTTTAACAAGGTGAAGCGAGTTTAATATTTGCTCTCTCTTGTCTTGTAGGGGAAGGCGACTGGGAGGAAAGCGCCGCTGTGGTTGAGAGCAAAGTTTCAAAGACTTTTGTTTAAACTTGGCTGTTACATACAAAAGAACTGCGGAAAGTTTTTAGTTGTGGGCCTTTTAATATTCGGAGCTTTTGCTGTTGGCCTAAGGGCAGCTAATCTGGAGACGGATGTGGAGAAACTCTGGGTAGAAGGTAAGAAGCTGTTTTCCTTGTACTTAAGTCTTTCTAATACGTTTTCCCCTCAAGTGTAATCTAAAGGCAGACCTGAAGCAGTGGGTGTGGTGTGGGGGGTCTGTCATGTAAGCTGAAGGAATTGTTTATTGTATTGAAGTCTGGCAGAAATCCAGATTAAACGTGATAAGAATGTTTTTCGCTTCGAATTTGCTTCGCGCGCACGAATGCAGTTTGCTTATGGAACGTTATAGCGTGCGCGCGGCCGCCGATTATTTCCAAGTTCGATACATCAGTGGATATTTGATTTAGAAAGCAATGTAAGTGTTTTTTTAACACGAATAGCCGCCATTTTGTGAGTGTGTGCGAGTAGTGTGTGTGTGTGTGTGTGTCTGCCTCCAGCAGTTGAATCTGATCCGTGCTGCTCACAGAGCCTGTGTGTGGTCCTGTTTTGGACAGCGTTCAACTTTCCAAAAAGATTTGTCTCAGAGTTTCAGCAGGAACCGAGCGAACTACAGGCAGAAACGTGCACTCAGACCCGACACAGACTGCAGCTCATAGGCGGTTTGAAGAGAGTTTGAAAGAGAATTGGTTTTATTTTATGAATAAGTCAATTGTGTGATGTAGTGTGGGTGGTGATTTTTGAAGGGGGGAGGGGCAAATAGGCCTTTCTGCTTTGATCTACATTCCTGCAGTTTAAAGAACCTTTGATATGACCACAGTTGATATAAGAGGTTACCTTATAATTGATTTCACAGGCATTTTTATATTAAGTTATTTTAATTGGATAAATTGGCTTTCAGTGTGTTTTTGGACTGTAAATACACACGCCATGTTCTGTCCATCCAGGACTGAAATTAAAGTCAGTGGTGTGTGGTAGATTTATGAAATGAGACAGTTGCCTCTCAGTGTTTCCTTCTTTTTTTTTTTTTTTGCATTTCCACTTGATGTCCCTTTTAACGGAACACTGTGTAAACATGGAACACTGTTTACCTTACACACTAAACAAACTGCTAGTATAATAATGTGTATTTATATGAACAATCTTCGCATTTTTAGTTTTTATTCAGTTCTAGATTATCGTTTCAATTCATTTCAAGTTGAAATTTGTGATGTCTGATTGGGTGAGCTGTTTATTCTGTAATTAGTTACACCATTTTGACCAGTTGACCTGTCCCTATTATGATAGGTGGCCATTGTCACGATAATTGACCGAACCCAGTAAGATATTTCCTGTCATGTGACTTTTTGCCAGTATTTTTCAGTTCGCCCTCCCTCGTAAAACAATATTACTTCATAGAAAACGAGTGAGTTTTACACTAATTGAGCTCATATTTAGTATAATATGACTGGTATATTGTTTTTATACTGTAAATTACTTTTGAGGAGGCACTGCCTCCCTTGGAGTTGCAAAACTGCTAAGTCTGTTTGCCACTTCATGGCTTTAAATGATAACTAAATATAGCAAATAAAATTACCCACGACTAATATATATTGTGGCCAAAAGTGATGTCTGTTCTAGGAAAATATATACAAATATATAAATATACAAATATATAATATAATTTATATCAAATAAAGAGACCAAAATTGTATGGATATAATTTTTGGCCACACTTTCTACAAAGAATTTATTATTTAACACATGCAAAAACGAAAGAGAACCAACAAATTACAAAATATTAATGACTGCCTATGTTGTTAATGTATGATTTTTCAACTTTTTGTTTTTCTATGCATTTTGTTTTGTTTTTTACCAAATAAGTGTTTTGTTCTTCCCTCATATTAAAAAAAAAAAAAAAGTTAAATATATTTTGATGGTTTACTTAGATTTTTTCATTAAAAACAGATATCCCCTCTTGACAGCAATTTTGGCTACTACACACACACACATTTATATTTATTTATATACTATGTCAATTGCATAAAAGGTGTTTTGAGGTATTTGTATTTGCATTTTTGAGATAAACTAGAGAAGGTAATATAAAAAAATTTGGTCTATTTTCTTTTACTTGACTAATTTGTCCTTTAGCAGACACCTTTTTTTTTTTTTTTTTTACCCAGTGCACCTTACACTATAGTTCCAGTTCCCCTAGAGCAGCTTAAGTCATTGCTTATAGGCTACTATAATGGAGTGGGTGCAGTAGCAACCTAGACCCTAAAACCTCAGTCTACCCCTCAGTTAGAGAAAAATGTTTGCGGTAATGCTAGATACGTTAAGTAAATACTTAAGCTGAGTGTCAGTAATCTTTAGTAATTATTCTCAACATTAAAGTCATTTTTGTTAAATCGAACGTGAACCTTATCACAAACACCTTACCCAGAGCTTTATCCTCTCTCTCTTCAGGGCTTTATTTTTGTTGCTCACTTCCACATTTCCTTTCCAAAAAGTGCAGGAGGTTTGCAGATGAAGTATGACAGTCGGTTGCTGGACACACACTCACTCACACCTCAGTTGTTCCCATGTCGAAGCACATGACAGCTTCCAGATGCAGTAACATCGAGACCTGTTTGTTTAGATTAAACTCCACAGCTGAGGGATAGATTAGTTCTGGTTGGCCAGGTTCTGCGCTGGGAGATGTCGGCCCAGCGTCCATTAAGATGCATGTTTATGTTTCGTTTGGAACAGTCTTTTGCTAGCGACCTCCAAATGACCCTTCGTTGAAGCTGTGTCTCTTACTCTCCCTGAATTTCAGCTTGAATGGGATTCAGTGTGATCTCATGTTGGCTTTCATCACTTGCCATTGAGGGCTGTTACGCTCCAACCATTATAATTTGTTTGGTTGCTCTACAGATTTTCAGCGTTACATGATTGATGTAGATAATGTTGCCATAGCTTTTCAATTCACTGGCTGTATCCTCTCACTGATCTGATATGAATGTAGCTTTGATGTTTTGGACTCTAATTTTTGAAGTTGTGGAGACTTGTGGACCTCTAGCAGAGTGACTTCTTCAGGTCCACAAAAAATATATATTTAAGTGTGTGTGTGTGTATATAAACTCAAAATAATGGCTTTTTAAGCAAATTTGCTGTTATTGTATAGCTAAAAAAAAAAAAAAAGAAGAGTTGAAGATAAAATGAGTAGCCATCTTTTTTGCTTTTCAAGATCACAGCCTCCAAGTTTTTTTTTTTTTTTTACGAAAATACCAGCACCGCCTGAATTTAATTAAAACAGTTTCACGTAAACATTCGCCTTCCTGTACGCCTTCCCCTCCTGGCCGCTTTTGAGAAGGACCGCTCTCGCAGTGAAATCATTGAAATATCAGGGTTCGGGTTGTCCCATTCTCTCGTGCAGGGGGTAGGAGGAGTAGCATGAGGCTCGGGGCCACAAGGCTGTGTCCCTCAGGACCTGAGGTCATCGAGTGGAGACTCCGCTATTTAAAAGCTCATCGGATCCTGGCTACATGACCCGGGTGCAGAGTGAGGGGTTCCAGCTAACGCCAACCATGATGAGAGAAGGTTTACTATACTAGCCCTCCTGTGGAAGAAGAGCTTGATCGATTTAAAGGCATTTAATGATTAATTTAACCAGCAAGATGTTTTTATACACCCAGCAGGGGGCAGTGTAAATTTATTAGATCAGTGATCAATGTGCAGTAAATCTGGGTATTATGGAAGACACTTGTCCTTTTAGTGCAAATTTGAGTTTTATGTTAACTTTATCAAGTTTTTCAGTGTTTTATGAGTAGAGCCATTTTATTATGCTCTTTTCAGATGTTTACTCCTGCCGGGGTTTTTTTGGATATAAAGTGTAGGCTGAGAATGCCTTTACATTCAACAGGTGTGGACATATTGACAAATCTCTTTTGGTTTTCCAGTGAAAACATGAGGATGATTAAGAGTTAGCAGTGTGTAGGAGTGTATAACCTGCAGTTCATGTTAGGAAGAAGTTCTCTTCTACTATGAAGGAAGTAGTTGAAGAATGTGACCTTCCTGCTTTGTGGTGAAGAGATCAGGATCTAGTGGAATTCTCCCTGTTTAGATGTGCTCAGGAAGGCTTGGACACACATGGCTTAACTGTAAGGGATGTATGCAGAGCACTAGGGGTGGGCGATATGGCCAAAATCTTTTATCACGATATGAGTAATTTTATTTCATGATAACAATATATATATCACAATATAGTTATTTTTGCTATAAATAAGGTTTAATCATTGAAATTCATCATGAATCATCATTTTCAATATCACAAAAAACTAACACTAGCCTAAGTAAAAAAAAAAAAACTCTCAAGCTTACTGAAGACAAGTTAACAGTGATAAAGAAAGAGCAAAGAAACTAATTACAAGCATATAGGAAAACAAACTACAATAGAACAAAGACACAAATGAAATAGACCCACCTGAAAAACTTCAAGCACTAGATTAGAAATAAGAAATACTACATAAAATGTATAATCACATAAAAAAAACAATATGTAGACTTTATTGTTTAAATTAAATATACATTTCTTATTACAGTTACAAAAGTGATTCAGTCGAGGTGCAGTGAGAGATTTTCTCTTATTTGTTGTTTGATTAGCATTAATAATGTCAGCAGGTAAATTTGGATGCTGTCACTTTAAGACCGACTGCACGTATCCGTTATACCATGCGTTATCTTTCTCAGCCATAGACTTCTCAACTAATTACGTTCACTTAAGACATAAATTACTGTGTTTACTTGCAAATAGGCTACATGGTCACTTTGACACGTAGGTTTGTGTATTCAGTCGTCCAAGCCCAATTAGGCGGAAAAAAGCATTTAGTTCAGTTCTCACGCGCTTTATTAATGTGCGCTCGTCTCTCAGTCAGCTGAGAAATTAGTTGTATTTCGCTGCTAATTGCACTTTAAAGGGGCTATATGCAACTTTTCCCCCAAAATAAACGTAACAATAGCCTTTTTATTTGACCATTTATGACTCAAACATCTCCTGATGAGCATACTGACACCTTGTCAGCTCACAGTGGGTGCACCTATAAGCCTGTATCCTATTTTCTGTCGGGTCGGATTTTTCGCGCGCTGTCTGCGGATGTGACGTCAAGCGCGTTCATGTTAAACGTTTCAGATCACTCTGCCACCACCGCTAGTCAGCAAACAAACTTAGTTTCTCAAACAATATATGTATTTGACTGTTCTTACCTCTGTAAACATAATGTTGACTTCTTTGCAGCGGATGACTTGTGAAGTGTGCACGTAGGAGAGCGAGCATAAAGGAAGAGCAGTTCCGTTTTTTGGCCACAGGTGTCAGTCGCGAGTTTAAATTTCAGAAAATCCCATATAGCCCCTTTAACGTTATAAAATAACATGTTTTTAAACCGCATCGTTTAAAAACGCATGTAAACGACAAGCTTTCGTTACCGTGCAGCACAGCAAAGTCACATGAGCGTAACCGCGATAGAGACGATAGTCCAAAATCTCTACCAGTTGACAAATTTGTGTCTACCAGTATATAGCCCACCACTACTCTGAGCTAGTGAAACCAACGCATGCAAAATCGGAGGTAAAATTTAAAATAAAATAAAAAACCGCTCCAGATATACACTTTTTGAAATAATATATTTATTTAAAAATGTATCATTAACATAACAGTCATTTAAATGTAGCCTTTGTAAGAATATAAAAACAATATGTAAACAACTAACGTTAGGCTAGTATTTCCAAGTCCTAGTCTTGCACATCCCTAGTGGATACTGTAATATTCTGGTTTCTTTCTCAAATGTAACTGTGAGATTTTTGCCTGTTTTCTCCACCAGGTGAAAGTTGTATGTCTGATTGCTTAGAAAAGTAAAACTGCATTGTATTTTAAACAATTCACACAGTTTGAGGGGCCTATTCATGTCAGTAGCACATACAGTGCAGGACAACTTGCATGACAAAGCAGTTTACAATGTAGCAAATTCCTCTGATTATCGTATTTTGGCACTTGACTGTCCCTAGATTTGGCCCGTTTTCTATTGTAACTATGGGAATTTTGCCTGTTTTCTCCACCAAGTGAAAGCTGATAACTAAAAGTGCACCTCTTCTAAACTTTCCACTCAATTTGAGGTGACATTCATGTCTGTTGCACAAATAGCGTGAAGATTAAAACTGTTTGTTTAATACTTTGCAGAAACATATGTTTGATTTTCGTATTTTACACTGTCTATAAATCATGATTTCTTCAGCGGCAGCCTCAACAGTTTTAAAACTGACGCAAGTGTGTGGAAGACAGATACGAATGGAGCAACTCCCATCCACAACCAGCATCCTGACACATCTCCAATTCCTGTGTTTATATTCTGCATACCTCCACTCCGTGTTATTCAAAAAACAGAGACACCAAAATGACGGAAAAGACTCATGCTTTCTCTCTCTCTCGCTCTCTCCTACTCCCCTTCCCCTCTCTTTTCTTCCGAAAGCTTTCACTGCCCTTCAGTCCGTCCCCCCCCCCGTTCTCCGCTCCTCACACTGACACCCCCCTCCTCCCCCTTCACTTGGGAGTCCATCCCTGGGATGCCAGATGTATTACAGAGTGAAGCGCAGCAATGTAAACACTGAGTCCTGCCATGGATGCCGGGTGGTCTGGCCCTCCCCCTCTCCACCCTCCCTGTCTCTGTGGCCGAGGGGCGGAGGAGTTCAGCGAAAGAGAGGGGGAGGGGAGCGTAGTAGCTGAAGTGTTATTTGTGTTTTGGTTAGAGCGGCCGTTTTTCTGCAATCTGCTGCTTCGGTTAATGGGCCAAGATACTACGAAGTTCAGCCTACATCTTGACCAGTTTCCTTCTTGTTCTTTGGGAACAGTTTAGTAAACTTGTAGTGAAAATTAAAACTTGCCTTAAAACATGCCTTTAAAGCCTAGTTAACCTGCAAGAAGTGTTCGATATTTTGCTTTATCGGCAACCAAGGAAAGGAAATTGATCTCTGTTGAGTGTTTTTAGGCTGATAAAATTGGTTTGCATGTGATTGTAAAACCATAGTAGAAATATATCTGTTGCAGCTTTTTGCATATTATTGATTTGAGTAGACTTATTATTAGGGTTGGGAATCGAAATAGATTTTCCGGTTCCACCAAACGATTCCGATTCCGGTTCCCATTCAGTAAAAATTATTTAAAACAACTAATAAACACTAGTAGTAAGGGAAAAATGCACAATCCTTTATGTGTTTATTTCTTATACTTGTCAAATGAGTTTAACAGACTGGTAATGTCAACAAATTCAACATATTATTTAGCAATTAATGCAAAAATAATTCATTTTTCTGATGGAAAATAAAAATTTCTGCATTTTCTAGGAGAATTTGGGACCTGCAGTGGAGAATACCCTCTCAGAAAGGGTATAATATGCTTGAACACACATGTACCGTATGATCCAGACAGGTGAAACTGATTTTTTTTTAAATCGGTTTGAATGATTGATTCATAAAGACTTCACTTATTTCATTACTGGATGAATCGGCGCTCTAGCGGTTAATAAACAGAACTGCATGCGGAAGAACATTGTAGCCGGAGCTATTTCTCTCTGTATGTCTATGACGAGTCACGCAGGTACTGGGATACTCCTCAGCTGTGAAAACGCTTATTACAGGCTTACCGTAGTGATTCAGGATAAGACGAAAACACGGTTTGAAAAAAGGCATTCATGATGTTCTCGCTCATTATATAAAATTTGTAAATTCTGAACCAGAAAAAAGTTACGGACTGCAGCTTTAACAGTCGTTTTTATGAATGTTTTGAAGCATCAGATGTTGCCTAATCGATACACTCATTGTTTGAAGTGACTTTCAAAAGGTGATTTACTCTATTTTGGTTGCTACCGTAGACATCAGTGTTTATACTCGAACAATAAACTTTTATCTTAGTACTTCTGTGATCATTTGAATATTTGTAACATAGAAATATCGATACTGTGTGGTTGAAAAGACTGTGACAGTAAAGCTGTTTCATAATATATATTGACAACTGCCCTTTCTGGGTCAGCGATAGCGCAAACAGATTTGAATGTTCCGGTGTGAAGTTTTTGTCATTTAGGAATAAGATTGTGTGGGTGTTTGAATCGAGATCTTTTAAAGATGAATCGTGCAGCTCTACTGTCTTTACACTCTCTCTCTGAGAGAGTAGCGCAAGGGCTTTTCAGTGCATTCATTACTATTTTAATATTCATGAGAATATTCATATTCTATTAAAGGATAAGCTTTCAGCAATTCACCCACACATCGCACCAGAACCGTTTTTGGAACCGAAACTTCGGAATTTCGCACGGTTCCGGTATTTTAAAAAAACACAAACGGTTCTGGATAAGAACCGATTCTCGGTTCCCAACCCTACTTATTATATTAGCTAACTTGGATTATTGGTAGTCATATCAATTTTTTTTACTGCAGACACCTGTAATCAGCCAATCAGACACCAGTATTCCAGAGAGTTATTTATTTTAAAACCCTGACTAACTGGAAATGTCCCAGTGATATCTTATTTTGCTGGAGCTCACCGAATGTTTGGGTAGGTGTGCACACTGATCCCCCAACCTCAAGTGTGCACAAACTCACACACACACACACACACACACACACACACACACACTTTTCCTAATGCTTTTTGTTGCAGTGCGATCCAGTTCATTTGAATAGTTTTTTCTTAAGGCAAGGGACTTGAATGAAGCCAGCAACGTGGAAAAATCTACCCATTCAGGCCCCTCTGAATGTACATCTCTGGATTGCAGTAAGCTGTATTTGTAGGCAGCGGACTGCTAAATACATCCATTTTTCGTGGAGCAGATCTGGACAGGTGATTAGCATAATTAGAGGAGAGCTGGCCATACATATGGTAATGCGGTGTGGAGTAAATGGCAGCTGCGGTGTAAAATTTGTGTCAGGGGTCGAACAGGCTGCTTGGGGGCATTGTGCTACAGCTGCGGGTCAGGGACTCTCTCTCTCCCTCACTTTTTCTTTTTCTCTCACTTTCACTTTCCCTCTTTCCCACCCATCGTATCTCCTCTGCGAAAGGTGGATAAGTGCATGGTGAAGGTCAATGTATGGAGCCACTGCAGGGCTTTGCTCTATTTGTGGATATGCTACCTAATTTTATCGCTATTAAAACTGACGTCTAGAAATGGCAGTATTATTTTTCTTCAACCCAAACGAAATGTAATAAATACTTTGAAGGCAGCTTTCTGGTTTAGATGTGAGCTTAGCAGTCAGCGGCATGTCGAAACTGGTGCGTCGTTGATGAGGCTGTTTGTGGTGCGCTACAGTTTGTGCCTGGATTTGTGCACGTTGTGCGAGGGAGAGAGTTCATGCCGCTATGACCCTGTGCAGAAACTTCCGTGCGACCACAGGGGGTCTCTCTGAGTTGGAGTCTAATCCAGCTAATCCCGCCTGCAACACAGTCATAAAAAGTTCCTCCCTGTGCCGGCATTGCCACACACAGCACCCCCCCCCCCCCCCCCCCCCAATCTAAAAAAGCTGCCATAAGCCACACCATCCCATCATGCAGCGACCCCAGCAACCGTTCTTCCCGGCCCTCCAGCCGAGTGATTGGCGTAGTCGGCGGGATGAAGTGGTGGGTGGTAGGGGAGCTTGCAGTAGTGTGGAGTTATGTCATGATCTTCAAGGGGTTGGGTGCAGTGGTTTTGGCTGTGGTTGAGGGGGGGGGGGTGTGGGTGGGATGTTTCTTTTGTACCAAACCCCTCACACCCCTCAGAAACAGGCCACTCAAAAGCCACTCTGCAGCTGAATGGCGAGAATAGTAATGCGCTTGAAAACTCTGGGCAATGGGAGAGTCCTTGCAATGGCAGCTCCCCCTGTTTGTGAAAGGGAGGTTCAAGGGTTAATGTTATGCAACAAACTGAATGGGCCCAGTGGAGGCACCAACACACACTGACATGCACACCAGATTCACTGGCTTTCCTGCTGCACCCCTTGCATACCTGTGGGTTAGACAATATGGATGGTTTTGGTTTTACATGTAAAGTCCTCTCTGCTGTCTAAAGTACCTACATATTAGTTAGTGAAAGTGATTATCTGATTTGTTTATAGGTGTCTCAGTTGCTGCACATTTTAGCGTTTTTAATACCTGGTTAAAGCATAGCGTTCATGCCATGTTGTAATTACTGTGATTGCGAGATGGCAACATGTGGCGTTCCCGGAGCTGTTCATGTCCTCAGACTTGGATTTATGCATTTCTGTGGCAACACTATCAACGGGCGAAATGATACTGCAGCAGTCAGGTGGTACAAGTCAGAACTCTCTAAGTTGTTTACATTCATTATTATTGTAATGTTATGTGCTTTGAGACACGTGATGCTTTGCAGACTCTCCGGTTCATGTGTTTTGGAGGAGGAGTGGCCTTGGAGACGCTCTGAAGGGAGGATGGGATCTAATGCTTTCAAAGCTATCTTGAAGTTGCTAGCCTTTATAAAACCACACCTAGCTTTAATGTTATGTCTTTTTTGCTTACATGTGTAGTATACAAATAATAAGCTGCTTTATTACAGCTTTTCTTGGGGAACATTTCATCAGATAAACAGAGCTGATTCTGATTTTCATAGAGATAATTTCTAGAAATCATTAAAAAAAAAAACTTTTATCACAACAAATATTTGTTTTGAATCTGTATACTTTACATTGTCATATATGCTGTCATATTGAGTTAGATATGACTTGTGATTCAAGATCCACTCTGATTCAGAAAGTGAGTTGTTAGATTAATTCCAATAGATAACTCATGAGTTCAAGTTTGATTCATTTGAGATTTTGACTGGTTTGTTAAAAAGAGTAATAACGGAATATGCACTGGTTCTCGATTCCCAAGTTTCCCAACCTTGAATTTTTTTTTTTTCAATTGATTAATGCATATTCGATAATGTGGTCAAGAAAATAGTTTTTCACAAGGCTTCGTCAGGACCGCATTCTTGCAATGCATGAAGTAGAGCATACACAATATTTTAAGATGAACCTCTCTGGTTTTCAACTGCTTTAACTAGTGTCCTCACTCACATAATTAGATGCTGCTTTATATAATACATTTCCTCTTATAAATTATGATACCATTTGGTTCATTGGTCCATCGGGGCAGATTACTTTCTCACCTCAACCGAACCGCCCCAGAGTTTGTTTTCAATCAGGCCGAGAACACCTCATTCAGGTGTGGATCCAAGCGCGGTTGCTGTGTTCATATTTGCCTAAACAAAACGAAGGGAGAAAACGCACCAGGTTCCGAAACAAGCCAGGTGTGAAAGCGGCCTTGATCTCCCAGGAATATATCTACACCTGTCCTGCTGTCCATGTCGATACAGTTTATGGGCTTTTAGTTTTTATAGTTTTGATGCACAGGATTAGACAATCATGCTGTTTTTTAAAAGACCATAAAACACACCTGCAGTCATGTTTGAATGAATTCACCTCTTGTTCTCTGTCATTCTTTCTCGTTCACATTTTCTTTTGGTGTTAATTTCACACCTGAGGCAAGGCCATTTGTGACCCCAGAACCTATGCGTCTCTGGAGGGGTGTTGAATTCTCCAGAGTTCAGGTCATAATATGACGTTTCCAGCAATATTGAAGTCTTTCTCTGTGAAGTGAGCGACATGCATTGTTATAGTTCCTTCCTGTTGCCTCTGTAGGACATACATCAGAGGAGCCATTCATGACATGTAGGTGACCCAATGCATGGTAATCCAGAGTGGAGACTTTTCTGATTGAAAGCTGACATCTGAGGCTGTTTCATCTCCAAAACATGTTGGTGATCCCAGGGCCTCAAAATCAGGAACATGCTAAGCTTGTTAGGGATATAATCAACCTGGTCCCAATAATCATGTTGAAGTAAAGCTCAGGCTCGCTTGAAGCTGCAATTAATGAGGGATATTATAAACATGCCCCAAAACAAGATCAGATGTACATTTGGGCTCAGGAAAAAAGAAATCCATTGCTTTCTCAGAATGCTTCTAGACATTTCCCTCTTTCTCAGCCTTTTTCACTGGCAGGGTGGTCTGCCCTTAGAAAAAACCATGGATATTTTCAACTTTAATACAATTACAATGGTTTGAAAATATTCAACGTATGTCTGTCTCGTGAATTGAAAACCATTTTTAAATTGGATTATAGCTTATAAGTTGTTACAGATTGCTTTACACAGCCCTTCCTCCAGAGCTCGAGTAGGTTAATGAGAATTTTTTTTTTTTTTTTGCTTTAGTTATCAGGCATGTTGTGTTTTTGAAGTTTTAGTGGTTTTGAGGGGGGAAATAGTAAAAAAAAGCTGAATTGGTTGCTAATTGTTTTATTTTTTGTTGTTTTATGCTTGCTTATGCTGCGTGAAATTGAGACCATTCTCACATGTTCAGAGTGTGGAAAAATTGTGAAGAGCCTAAAGCCCAATTTATACTTCTGCGTTGAACTGACGCCGTAGCTACATCTTAGGCTTTGTGTTGCGCGCGTACCCTGACGTGCACCTCTCCAAAAATGTAACAACGCGTCAATTCTACGCAAACGCAAGTGCTGTGATTGGTCTGCTCCCTTGGGTTTCACATGCTCCCTCTGCATGTGTAATTGCACGTCAACGTGGACAACGACGCAGAACTATAAATGAAAACCAACGTGTAGTCTACAGCGTAGCGGCTACGGCGTAGGTCCGACGCATAAGTATAAATCAGCCTTAAGTCTTGTTGCCACACACAACTAGGTGGGAGAGGACTTTGTTTAAAACCTGCTAGTGTAACTTCTTCAGAAAAACATTGGTAATTGCTAACATATGATTCTGACTTAATTTTTCTTTGTTCATGTCCAGGGTTTTTCCTGGGTCAAAAATGACTTTGGTGGTGGATGAACACGGTCATCCCCACACGCACACACACACAGTACAAAGTACCCTACCCATGTGAACTGCGAGCCCAGTACTGACAATAAATCTAAAATAAATTAAATAAATGCAAAGAAACAGTTTGTAATATTAACTTATCCTATTTATTCATAAAAAAAAAAAAAAATCACTCTCAAGACATCGAATTGTTCTAACTTCTAAGCACTTTGATTTATGATCTATTTAAAATCTGTACATTTAGGCTATATGTAAAAAGTCACTGAGTGACTGATTTGAAAAGATAATAATGTAATCAAATGAATAACAACAAACAATAATAAGTAATAAAAATGAACAACAAAATTACACATTACATAGAAGTGGCAGATCTATTATTTTGACTTTACATGCACAGATCATTTGACCCGGCCATTTCTATGGTTATCACTGTCAGTCGGGTTCAATCGCACATTTAAATCCAGAAACTTTCCAATGTGTTGTTAGTAGCATGAAAAAATATATATCATAGCCTATACAGAAAGCGAGCAAAGATTGTTGCCATTATAATGAAGCTGTCAATTATAACGGCAGGTACACAAAGCTGCAATCGATGAAGCTGCCTACTCTGTGCAATGAATTATTGATATTTTGTTTATACTTTTTGGGTTATAATGAAAGGATTCACAAGTGTGCAGAACTCGCGCTGAACAAAACTCTGCTGTTTTGAGTGGTGTTGAGCGTATTCAGACCAAACTTAAATGCATCTGATTGTTATTGCGTTCACTCACTCAACAGATATGTCTGTGATTGGCTACAAAGCTCAACGCTACAAAAACACGTTGTAAATAGTAGGGGTGGCACGGTTCACAAAACCCACGGTTCGGTTCGTATCACGGTTTTAGGGTCACGGTTTTCGGTTCTGTACGGTTCTTGTTGTTATTTTTTTAACAATACTTACAATTTACCTTCAATACTTCAAAGTAAAATAGTTGACCATAAATGAACCCTCCTCCCTGCTTCAACATCTCAGAAGAGCTTCAGAATCATGCAACCTGCCATCCGAAACACATCACACCATTATATGATTTGCTTGATTACGTTACAAGGAATTGACAGATTGCCTGACTGCACCAGACTGTATTATTACCTGGTTCAGAGTAACTGTGAAGTCCTTGTGAACCGTGTTGCCTGCTTCTCTAGGGTGCTTGATCCTGGAAATGGAGAAGTCTTCTATTTTCGAAGGTCAGGTAGAGAGCGCGTGAAGAATCGACAGCTTTGAGAGGCGGACTTGGACGGTGTTCAGCAAGACGCTTTGAAAGGCTGCTTTTGTAGCTGTGAGGGTTTTCTGTTCCTGTTGGAGCTTAGGTGTGCCACACAACGACTCCACTGCCCCAATGCAATAAAGAAGCCAAGGCGCTTACACACACGTGTGCGCATGCAAACGCACTTGCACACACACTCATAATTCATAAGCCTGGATTTGAAGGCTGTGAAGAAGACTGCAGGTGTTAAAGGGTGCACTGAAAGGCATTTTGAAGTCAAGTTAACAGGACAGATGGGAGCCTGTACATGTGTTAGCTTTTCCTTTCATCGAGGCTGGAAGATATGATTGATTGCAGTGAGACTGTGCTTGACCCTGTGTGACGGAAGTGAAAGTTATGATTGTTTGTGACTGAGTGACTTTTCATCATGCTTCTCTGTTTCTTGTAGGTTTTTCAACTGCTTGTTGATGGTAATAAGTTTATAAACAAGTAAATTAATAAATTTAAGTTGTCAGCTTGGTGAATTGAGTGTGATGAGCTTAAAAAGATTGCACTGCGAAATAATGCAGAGAAAACGCATCTTTTTATTTAGCTGTCTTCACTGACTCTGAGTCAGTGTTTTTAATGAATTTAATCACATTGATGTTTCGCTTAATGAACTAAATATATCCAAATTAGCATCTGACTCACCCACTGAACTCCACATCATTACATTGTCATCTTTAACCTAAAATACATTTAGATTTGAATAAAAATCTAAATATTTAACTCAATTTTATTGTGAATATTGAAATTAATTATAAATAAGTGAAACATTTACATGTAATTATGTTGTTTCGTAATTAAAACAAATAAAAATTATGTAGTTACTTAGGACCAATTTGCTCATTTGGTGGTGGACAAAAATAACAACAACAGCAAAAAAGCAGCATACTATACTTTTTCATTATTTTCTGACATTGAGCTGTTGAATTCGAAGGAACATTTCATGCTCCTAGACTTATAAATAAAAGTACTAAATTGTTGTAGAGCCTCATCTGAGTCTTCTTTTCCATCTCTTTTCATTTCCATTTCCTAGTGGGTGGCAGGGTGAGTCAGGAACTCAAGTACACGCGGCAGAAGATCGGAGAGGAGGCCATGTTTAGTCCTCAGCTCATGATACAGACGCCACGACAGGAAGGTACTAACATTCTGACCGTGGAGGCGCTAAAGCAGCACCTCGACTCCGCCATAAAGGCCAGCAGAGTGCACGTTTACATGTACAACAGGTAATGGCACAACAGCCTCTGCAGAGTTTTTTTTATTATTGGGTAGTTGACACACAGTATGTCAATGGACCTTTTATTTATTTTATGTTTAAAATTGTGAATGTGTATATTTTCCTATTTGTATGAAGTCCTATAAACGATCACTATTTCTTTTAAATTTTCTTTTTCTTTTCAATCATAGTAGTGCACAAAATTACAGTATATCTAATTTCCACCGTTGCATTTTCAGGCAATGGAAATTGGAACATTTATGCTACAAAGCAGGAGAACATTATACAGAAAACAATTATGTGGACCAGGTAAGGAATAATGCTCATCTTTTTAAAATGACATTTTAGTAGAAATATTTGAACTTCAGAGGAGGACCAAAAAGCTTGTGAAAGTAATAGCACATGTACCTTTTCAGATTATAGAGAATCTGCACCCATGTCTGATCATCACTCCTCTGGACTGCTTCTGGGAAGGTGCTAAGCTACATTCAGGAATGGTCTACCTCCCGTAAGTTACACACACCTTTCTGTATTTCATTGGAGCTTGTAATTGACTGTCCAGTCTGACTCTGCAAATCAAGTTGATTTGCCAGAAAGGCCATTTTCATACAGTAAACACTTTGCTGACATGTCCTTCCTGTGAATAGAGCCATGTTGAAAAAAACAAACAAGCAAACTAAATTTAAAGGAAAAAGTTTTCCAATCCAATTAAGAGTGGTGGTTAAAAGTGGATTTTACCATGTTTATTTGATAAATTACCTCTTTAGGGGTCAAACCTAAATCAAACCTAAACAGGAAGTTAAATGAGAGTAGAGTCATTTGCACTCTTTGTAAGGTGAAATTTAATAATCAATGAAGCTCAACAAGTCTGATATCATCTACGAGTTAAATGCTATAATTTATAGAAATGTTAATGCAAACACCAGCGGAAAATGAATGCGCAGAGCATGGAAGCGTCAAAAACTATTTGCATTATGCTTGTAAGATTAAGTCCATGAAGTGCAGGAAAGATTGTTTTATTACTGAATCAAGTTCTGTGATTTTGATTCAGTTTGAGAATTAGATCATCTATATTTTTGCATGAATCAGATGAGTACATAGGGATGTTGCATAAAGAATATATTTTTTAAAACATTACATTAATCACTATATTTTAATCGAATGACAGCCCTAAGTGGTGCTTCACAGTCTCCAGTGGGGTTTTCTGAAGGCCTTCATTGTAATGTTGAACCGCTCGAGGCCTCACACTTCTGCTGCTAATGGCTCCTTGCAACAGTTACACTCAGTGGACAACCACCAAGTCTGCAAAAGTTTTTCTGCCCCCCTCCCTCTTTCCCTCCATCATGGATGTAAATAAGGATTTTACTGTGTTCTGGTTGGGGGACTTGGAATAATGACTCAAGCCTGGTTAGGCACATACAATGTGGTCTGAACCACCGCAGGCCTGCCAGAAGAGAAAGACAGAGGGGCGAGCAGAAGAAAACACATACAGAAAAAAGGAAAGAATGAAAGCAAGAGGGAGAAATGAGAGAAAGATGGTGCAGGGACAGAAAGGCGGAGCTGGTTTGACAGAGGGAGGCTTAGAGAATCAGTCAACGGAGCGGTGGAAGTGGATGGGTGATGGAAAGTGGGAGGGTGAACTCGGTCCGAGGAAGGCCGTCTGAGGATAGAGTCAAACATACGGGCGGGACGGGAGACCGGGTGAAGACACAGCAAGAGAAAGAGGGTCTTGAAAAAAAACAACTGAGACGAGATGGCAAGCAAAGTATGGGAGGTTTGTGAAACTGCTGCGTTGGGCTGTTAGTTGTGGGGAGATGCCAGGCCCTGAGCGGGATCACCCGGCACGGCAGTATAATTAGAGGGGATAAAGATCAGATGAGCGGATTGATTCCATTTTCTCAAAGCTGTTATTATGGAGGCAGGCTGAAATCCAATCCCAACTACATTTGTGCTGCCACCGCTGTGACGTGCAGCATCCATCAATTCCTAAGCCTTCGGAATTCCATCCAGTCACCCTTCCTCCGCTCCCCGTAGTTGTGCCGTACCACTTTAAGCACGTCCAACATCCCGTAAGCAGGGATCCATGGTTAAACATGCACTGTTTATTTAAGTTATTTTAACAAATTATTTAACACGAAATAAATGACATTTTAAAATATATTAAAATAGAAGAGTGTTATTTTAAATTGTAAAAATATTTCACAATATTACAGTTTTTTTAAGTTTACTGTTTTTCCCCCCCATCAAATACATGCAACCTTGGTAAACGCAAATCTTACCGCAATGAGTGCCGCATTATAAAAACAATGCTAGTTTTTAAACAATGGGCTAATCTTAAGAAATTTGGGAGTGGAAAAGGCATGTCAAGGGTACTCTGTGTTTATGTTAGCAACTTTCTATGGGAGTTAATGTGCCTATAACCCTGCCTTCTATTCAATTCCGTTGTACATCATCTAACACACTTTAAGGCTGTAATGTGTGAGTGCCATAATGTGAATGCCCCCTTAGGTTCGCATCAATAAAATGGTTTCTTTTTTTTCACACAGTGGCAAACCCCTAGTGCAGTGGACCAACTTTGATCCGATGGGATTCATTGCTGAGCTGAAGATGCTAAAAAATCCGGCGGACATCTGGGAGGAGATTCTGGTCAAAGCAGAGGTGGGCCATGGCTACATGGATCGCCCCTGCCTGAATCCTGCGGACCCTGACTGCCCATTGTCAGCTCCCAACAAGAACATGACACGGGTGGGTTCAGCATACAAAGGATGCCATAGAGCAATAGCTAAAAATCATTGTTGGATCTCTTTTTTCCCAGTCATAGGCTATAGCTTAAGATACATAATTAAAGCAAAGTTGTTTTGCATCTTGAGTGTGTCTGATTTATGATCTGTCATCATCTTAAGCCTTTTGACGTGGCTCATGTTCTGACTGGTGGCTGCTATGGGCTTTCCAAAAAGTACATGCACTGGCAGGAGGAGCTTATCGTAGGTGGGACCAAGAAGAACGACAGCGGCAAACTTCTGAGGTAAGAGACCAATTTGGGATTTAAACACTGATGGCATTCATAGAAATAAATGTATCGTAATGTATTTGAATTGTAAAGGGGATAAACAATCGTGAAAACCATAGAGGATGTGCAAAAGGAAATAAAGGAAGCGTGTAAAGTGTGTCTTTAAATATGTTAGCAGTGCAATTTGAGGCCATTTTGGGCATTACATAGCAGTGGAAAAAAATATCAATTTGTCTTACACACTCTTACAGTATGAGGTTTGTTTTTTGTTTCTTGGCAGTTTGTAATCATTAGTAAACTGCATATTAGTATTCATTCCCACAGACTGAGGAAGCCCACACCTTTTACTCTATTTTTTTATGTTTTTTTCAGACCTCTTTAGGTCTTGAGTGGGGACAGAATTCAGCATCCATATTATGAGAGAACATTGTCACAAATCCCAAAAATGTTAATTCGCTGCAGTGGTGGTGGCGGAAAAATATTCTCAAGTGGCTCTGGAATCGTCCACTACGATTTCTAGGAATCTTTTCACTCCCTTGTGGCTTTCTGAAAAGAGAAAGTCAAGGGTTTTTTTCATTCAAGAAGTGTTCATTGAACAATAGCAGGTTGACAGTCCACTTGAGGGAGTCTGTACTCTACAGTTGGAGAAGTCTGAGCTCGTCTGTGGAGCAAAGTGACAGACCGCTGTATTTCAGCATGTTAGTGCTTCTTTTCATGTTTTTTCATCCCCAAGAAATGACAGACAAGGTTAAGACTGTTTTTAAGCAGCATCCATTATCACTTCATTCCCCCCAAGAAATTGAGCTTTAACAGCATGCTAAATAACCAATAAAGCGAACACCCATCGAGCGATTTGTTTTGAAATTGGGCCACACGTTGCACCGAGGACAACGCACTACAAAGTTGTGTGCTGACCGTTTAATGTCACCACAACTTTTTGTATATGAAACGCTTGGTCAGTTTATACCATACATTCAGCTCAACATTTTGTTCTCTTTTCACTCTTCCTCAAAGTGCACAGGCTCTTCAGACCATGTTCCAACTCATGACCCCAAAGCAGATGTACGAGCACTTGAAGGTCTACGATGAAGTCTCACACATCAACTGGAATGAGGACAAAGCAGCTGCCGTACTAGAGGCCTGGCAAAGGAGATACTCTGAGGTACATGCACGTCTCTCACCGCGAATCACCTCACGGAAAGGATGTAAAAATGCTCTGTTGATGTCCAGACTTCAGTCTACTTTAGTGGAGACATTTACAGTGACTTTTTCTGCTTTAGTGTTTTTAGTAATTCATCCTTTCATCGGGTTTTACTTTGCCTAAAACTGGATCTTGTTATGAACCGTTTAGGGGGCCCGTGGCTATTCATTCCTTCAGTCCAACTTTGTGTTTCCTGGAAAATACACTCACATACATGTACTCATGCAGTGTGAAGGCATTCGTCTTTAGTCATAAGTAATGCATACATTCCAAAGGCGCTGTGTCTCTTGAGGTTAGGACCCAGCTGTTTAAGTGCAGTCCTTCAAAGGCATAGACTTCCTTTTTTTTCCTTTTTCATACTTTAAACGCTCAGGTTAAGTGTGAACTTGGAAAAACGGGGCACATCTGTAAGGTCAGGAAAGGTCACGATGGGACACTGTAGAAATGTGCACAATAAACCATTCACATGTATTTGATGTGCAATGTTGTGACACTGAAAACATCTAGAGGTATTTCGGTCCTGTCTGTTTTAGAAATCAACACTTTACATTAAGGTTAAATTTGTTAACATTAGTTAATGCATTAGGTGTCATGAACTAACAATGAACAACCTTTTTTCAGCATTTATAATTTTTTTAATTTTGAACAAATGTGAATTAACAAATGAACAATAGTTTATTTATAAATGAACATTTTACAGAAAATATTAATATGGTTCAATTTGTTAACAATAATGCGTTAGATGTCAAACTAGCAATGGACAACATTTTTACAGCATTTATTAAAACTGCATAGTGTCAATGTTTACATTTACATATAACATTTTAAAATGTATAAATTAATGAATGTACTATTAACAAACATGAATTAAATTAACAATAGTATATACAGTATAACAAACTTTATGTGGGCTCTCGACGCACTGATCGCACATTTCAGTACATTCATGTGGTCCTGTGAAATATTCGCAGCTTGATATGTCTAAAATGAAAACAAGCTCTAAAAAGCTCTTTGCTGTTGCACTGTACACATACTGTACACTGGATGCGTTTTTTTTTCTTTTCTTTTCATGTGTGCTTTCATATGCATAAATGTATGTATTATTTGGGCTCCTTATATAATTTGGTTATTAGGTGTCCTTTTGATGTCTCCAAGTGTCCTTTTTTGGAAAGACACGCAAATTTACCTTGAAAAAAGCTTGCAGAAAATACAGTTTTGTAAGAAGCATCCTTTAATCTGATAGTTTACTTTGCTGGATATAGCAAATGATGACTAAATAAGCACGCTAAACAAGATAAACAATGTATGCTTAATTCCATGATAAGTATGTGATTAATCGTGAATAATCGCACCCTTTTGTGCTATTAATTGCATACTTATCGTAAAAATAAATAAATATTGACAGCCCTAGTTTATAATATATCATTTTTTTAGACAACTAGTCGTTAACAACTTGTAATTGTTAACTTGTTACTTGTCCAACATTAAAATTATGCATCATTAAATGCTGTCAAATTATTGTTCATTGTTAAGTCATCTAATGCATTAACTAATGTTTACAAATCATTTTAGCATGCTTTTGATAAGAGATTTGCTCATTTAATATGGAATGACTGCATTACAACACAGCTAGTTTTTGCTAGTGATTGGTGTCCATTGCAGAATCCCCCTCTTGGTATGGTGGCCCCACCACTTGTGTGTGTGTGTGTGTGTGTTTTAGCATGCGTGTGGTATCTGTGTGTGTGTGTGTGTGTGTGTTTGACAGGACCGTCTGGAACGCATTAACCCGCTCAGCACACAATCTCTTTCACAGCTGCCGTCCCATTGGTGGTTTGTGTGTGACATCATCTGGTCTCTGTTTTGTCAGCCCTGACCTTCGCTTGGCATAGGGTTTCCTTTTAGTGCGTGTGTGTGCAGGGCTGAACGTGTGTGTTTGTGGATGTGAGTGCGTGTGGTTTTAGGGGGTGGGGCTGTGATTTTCATTTCTTGGATAATTGTGCTGTTGAAACATTTGTGGGACTGTGATTTCCACTTTATTTAATTAGCTTCATTCGCCAGAGGGAAAATACAAAACAAGGAAAAGATGAGCAGTGAAAAAATGATAGAAAGGGTGTCAATGAATCGAAGATAAACAACATGAAATAATTTTTTTTTTTTCTTCCTTCCGTCCTGTGTGTCCTCAGGCCGTCCAGCAGAGTGTGTCTGCAAATTCGTCTCAGAAAGTTCTCACGTTCACCACCACCACCCTCGAAGACATTCTTAAGTCCTTCTCTGATGTCAGCGTGATCCGTATCGCCAGTGGCTACCTCCTAATGGTAAACTCACTCACACATCTCCAGTTCTATCTTGAAGAGCTTTAGTTTTATCTAGACTAAAAGACTCCTTTTATGTTCCGGTTAAAGCACAACCTCATTCACTACATTCTGCGTTACACATTTTAACCTAAGTACCCACCCGAGTCTTTGAATAATCGTGGAATATGCCTCATTTTGATGTTAACTACATTTTAAGGTAATTTCACACCAAAACTGGTGTAACTAAATAGCAAGAAAATACAAAACCTCTTGCTGTTCTTTGAGCATCCCACAAAAAGCGTGGTGTTTATAAGTCTCTGTCCCTTGTGAAATATAGCATACTTTTAAAAAGTATAGACAGAAATTAATATACTGATAAGTATTTATTGTAAACTAAAATATACTTTACTGTAATTTCTATTGACATTTGTATGTAATTTATTTAAATATATTTGTAATAGCACCTTTTTAATGAAGTTGCAATTCAGTAAATATTAATAAAAAATATATTAACTTTAAATGTAATTAAATAACACACTGCGGTTACAAAGTTACAAAATTACGATTTTGAGAAGTACTTTACATATGCTTTAGTATGATAGTCAACGTGTACATAAGTGTATTTTAAAGCACGACCAAAGATATTAAAACATAATGATTTAAAATGTAATGTGTTAAGAATCATAGTCATGAAAGTGTACTTTTTAAGATTTGGGCACTTCTTTTTCACAAGTTGGATACAATTAAAAATAGTCCAGCTTAAAAAAATGCATCTTGAGACCCCTGTAGTCTTTTCCATTATGTTGCAACTCCCATCTAGTTGTTTTAATGTAAATGCCCCCAAAGAAATGTGTCCAGTCGTGGTCAGATGAGCCCCAAACAAGCAAAAATTGTACAGAAATTCTTTAAATAATCCAATTAGTCAACTGGTTGATGCTATTGCCAAGCAGATAACTACTCATGCAGTTGCTGAGAGTTTGAATGTACTTTTACAGTAACTGTTCATATATAATTGTCTGTCCATCTCTCTCGTCTACAAGTGTCTAAAGGTAAAAAAAATGTTTAGAAAAAATTGACCTAGCCTAAGATTCAATTGATCGACTGATCATTGATCAATATTGAGACACATTTTAAAACCTTGTCATGAAAGTTTTTTCATGTTGAAAATTCAGACTTGGTGTGTATAGGCCTAGTGTTATGTTACATGCAGCTTGCCAGTGCATGCCTGACCCTGCTGTGCCGTGACCGCACTCATGAGAACGGCACTGCGGTAACGTGATAATGTCAGATTAACGCTATAGCTGTGTTATCTGTGTGCAGCTTGCCTATGCGTGTCTGACCATGCTGCGGTGGGACTGCGCCAAGTCTCAGGGGGCGGTCGGGCTGGCCGGAGTGTTGCTGGTCACTCTTTCTGTCGCCGCTGGACTGGGACTCTGCTCGCTTTTGGGCATCTCCTTTAACGCCGCTACCACACAGGTACATCGCATGAACAACAGTTGATGTTCACACAAAACACATTCATTCCGCTGTGCTACTTTTCCAATCTTTTTCAATGCAGACGCTATCTTTAACCATAGCACTCGCATCTTTTGCAGCGTCTCGCACATGACACGGCATTCTAAAAACGTGGCGCTCAAGTTAAAAGAAGTCCAACTTTCAAATAATGCATCTCAAGACCTTGCATCTTCTTTTCTTTTTTCCACTGACCAGCGTCTTTTGCTGTTAAAACATTTCTGTGTGAACTAGCCCTAAGATGTTACAGTACCTACTGTGTACTTTATATGTAGCATGCTTTTCTGTTTTGATGTGCGTAAAGGTATTGCCGTTCCTGGCCCTTGGTGTAGGGGTGGATGATGTCTTTCTCCTGGCTCATGCTTTCAGCGAGACCGGCCAGAACAAGAGGATTCCATTCGAGGTGTGTTATCTCATTCCACACGTCCTGAAAAACAGGGAACACTACTAAACAACTACTGTTTTCTCCTGTGACAGACCCTCAGAAACACACAGTGACTACACATCCAAAGATAGTGTCAAGACAAGGCAGTCAGTTCAGAAATGAGGGAGCTAGTATGTTATCAGGGGAAGAGGGTATATCTGAGCGTACCCTCATGTTATCACTTACATAAAGGAATGTGTGTGTACCTGCCCCGACCTGTGATGTAACTTCAAAAACACTAGCACGCTTTGATCTGCTGAGGGCCAATGAACAATGTCACAACACTGATAAAAAAAAAATACTACCATTGTCTGTTTTGGTTTCTTTTGTTTTTTTAGTTTTTTCATGTTCATTCCATTGTATTTTATAACATACTTTGAAGTAACAAATGAATACCATGGAATAAATATGTAATATTTTCGTATTGTATAAATATTTGTATAATATCTATTAAATCTGATATAATGTAATCATTAAATAAAAATGTTTATGCAATATTATATTGCATTATATTATAATAATGGTGTATTATCTATTAGTTTATTTATTTTTTAACCATATGTATATATAGTACTGTGCAAAAGTCTTAGGCACGTTAGTATTTTCTCCCAAAAAACTGGTTTTAAGTCAGTTATTTATATCTTTTGCAGTTGTGTGTCAGTAAGAGATATCAGTTTACATTTTCATGCACTGTTGCCATTAATTGAAATATATATATATATATATATATATATAATGACACCAATTTCCATTTTACAAATCTTAAGTGCACAAAATATAAAATGCACACTTACTAAAAGCAATAGTAAAGGATTCGTTAAACTGATTTAAAAAGAAAAAAACTGATTAAAACTATTTTTGAACGATTCATTAAAAGAACCAGATCATTAGAGTAATTTGTTCTGCAGTACAGTCTTTTTAATACTTCATACTTTTACACATACTTTTGGTCTTTTTAGTTTATCAAAATACCATGGTATTATCATCTGATATCATCACTTTTCCATGGTATTGCCACAGTACTTTTTGTGTAAATCTTTATTCAGTTTCTGTATAGCCATTACTTGCACATATGTTAAGGATTTGAGTTGTTAGTTTTGCCTGCAAAACTTGATTGGACAATGGCTATCTTATGTGTTTGTGATCTGTTTTTTTAGTAAATTTATTTATGTGCTTTCGTCTATCTGTCTGTCAGGGGTATCTTTGTTTAGCTTTCGTGTGCGTGTACGCGTGGTGGTGTATGAGAGGTGATTTAGATTACTCTACTCTAATGCAGACGGCTGAGTTCAGGCATGTATTTGCTTGTGTTTATGTGAGATTGCACAGCGTGCAGCGACACTTTTGTGTGGAAAGTAAACAGTTCCCCTGTGGGAGGAGAGAGAGTGCAGAGCCCTCCTGTCTTAAAGCTCTCTGTGTGTGGTCCTGCACGTCCTCAGACACCACAGAAATACTTTCCCTCTTTCTTTCCTTCTCCTCATCTCTACCTCTGTGTGTCCAGAGATGGGGTTTTGAACTGTTTCTTTTGCGCCTCGTATCCTGAATGGCTTTGAAACGAGGAGAGAGTGCTTATCCTAACAAGAAACGAGCCAATCGTGTTTCTGCACCATGGGCTTCTTTGTTTAAAATGATATTGATGGAAAATATTTCTGTGCGAGTGAGGGATAATGAAAAGGGAGGGAAATGAATCTGTTTTTGCCTTTTTCCTCTCTCCAAAAAAATCCACATAATAGCGGGGCAAGAAAGGAAAGCTTTTCATCAGAAGTTGAGCTCATTAAGTTGTCACGGCAATTTGTTTGATTATCAGCTCTCTTCGATTTTAAACTTCAGCACGCTTAAATGCAAGTTACACCTTAAGTCATAATGTGTCTGTCAGTGATTAAAGGTGATTTTTTTTTTCTTTCAGTTTCTGTTCTGCTATCGTCTGAATTGTTATTTGCGAAAGTAATCGAGGCCCGAGAGTGACAATAAATGATTTATTTTTAATTGGAGCTTTGTCTTACACTTAGAATATCAAGAACTGCACCTACTTTCATTTTTGATAATTGTATAACAAAATAAAATGTATATTTTTTATGTATTTATCATAAATTTCTAGTTAAACTCATTTATTTCTATTCTACTGAAATTCACTCAATCGAGCTGAGAATATAATTGTTCAAAACACCACATTCAGATGAAAAATAAATGAGTAAAAGTTCACGGAATATTACAGTTTTTAATAAGTTTACACTAAACATAATTTTTATATCATATGACAAGATATTAATAAATGCTTTATTTTAATTTAATTTGTCTTAAAATAAGCCGTACAGAATACACTCAGAACATCTAGAGCTGCACATACCCCCATATTTGGTATATAACTAATTAAATAAATTGAATAATAAATAAAATAGATTAAACAATTTATTGTCATTTCCAGTTAAACTGAATTATATCTATTGTACTAAATCCAAACTCGAAGCACAATTAGATGAAAGAATAATAAGTGACAAAGTTCGCATGTACATCACAGTTTTTAATAAATCTACTCTAAACATAACAAATGTCAACGTTATCACGAGCCAGATGTCAGTCATCTTCCTAGATCAGCCGTCTAAACTAAACCGCCTCAGACTAGCTGCAAAAACAGTACTCGCATTGGTATTGATGTCAAACTGTGCACACATTAATATAATACTCCCCATGTTTACATGTTATTACATATTCAGCAACTTGGTAATGACATCGTTACTCATTTCACATGCCAGTCATAACAGAGGTCATTTATGTATAGTAGTCTGAGGTACAGTAGCAAAAACAGCCAGTTTTTAATTCTCAGGGTCAGAATTAAAAATGGACATGAAAAGCTAATATACAACACTTTTTGGTGCAAGAAATCTTGATTAGTGGACTCCAGGGGGAAGAATACAATTCTTGCAGTGGATTTGTTGACAGTGTGATGTTACTTTCTGTCTTTTTCCCTCAGGACCGCACTGGTGAATGTCTGAAGAGGACTGGGGCTAGTGTGGCCTTGACCTCCATCAGTAATGTCACAGCGTTTTTCATGGCCGCCCTTATTCCAATCCCAGCACTCCGAGCCTTCTCCTTACAGGTTTGTGTGTGTGTGTTTTTTCCATCTTCTTAAACAGGAATGCAGTTCAAATTGCTTGTCTGTAGCAATTGTGTGTTTGTTTATATTACCAATGGATGTTTGCTGAAATTTCCCATGTCCATACCTGCTCTTTCTTTGTGTATGTGCGTGTGTTCCAAACCTTCATTGACTCCAGATTTCTCCACGTGACTTTTATTGATTTCATTCATCAAACCAAGCGTGTGACAGGTTGAGGGAGCTGGTGTGGCCCGTAACCCCCCCTACGGCGTGTGATTAGTGGTATGGCCCCCTAAGTGTGCAGATTGTGGGCATGTAACTCAATCTGGGAGTGGGGGTGGGTCTCACGGATTGTTGTTCCACACATCTGCGGTTTATTTATGACCGCAAGGCTGTGGAAGTGACATTGCAAAGAGGCTGAGCAGGAGATCTGCCCACAAACTGTTCCTGACTTAAATCAGGATAAAGAGACTGTCGAATGAAAATTCTGTCATCATTTACTCACCCTCATGTCGTTCCAAACCTATAACTCTTTTTCTTTTGTGGGGAAAGAAAAGGAGATATTCTGAAGGCTGTGGACTGGAGAATTCAGTCTTCAAAAAAGAACTGAAAAGCAACTCTAAGGCCTGTTCACACCAACACAAATGTTCGGCATGAAAGTTCAGTTAGAACAATGCATAGAAAACATCAGGATGAAGGAAAATTAAGGAAAATGCAATTTTCTGACAGTAGGTGGCACTTATAGAAAAGCAGAAATACTGCATTGATTCCATACTAATATTCGTGTCAGTCTAAACAGTAGGAATGTGCCTCGAAGCCAAATACCGTGTTCGGAAAGGAAATGACACATTCTACCGAGCCGTCAGTCATCTCTCCTTACTATCCTCACGTGAAGATGCACTGTAATGTATAACCGACTACCGCAGCAAGCCTAACCATGTATCTTTAGGGGCTCAGTAGAATGCATTTTTCATTTTCCGTGCCGTTTGGAATTAGGCTTCAGGCACATCCCTACTAAACAGATACATTAACAGCCATTTATCGTGCAAAATTTTCCCACTGAATATTCATCTTGGTGTGAACAGGTCTTTAAAGTGTATTAAAAGTGGTCTCTATGACGAATCATACACAATAAGACTATAATCCTCTCTAGCTCTCTTTAGCATGTTTGAGTGACAAGTTTTGATGTCCAATTCCTGAATGAATAATTTTGAGTCAGATCTTTTTAATGAATCAAATTCGTTCATGATTCACTACTCACTAATCAGTCAATAATGACTTAAATGTTTGTCTTTTCTCACACAAAGCTATCATATGGCTTCAGAAGACGTTTGAATATACAGTATAACATGAGTCTTATGGACCACTTTTATGGTGCTTTCACATCCTTTTCGAAGATTAAAAGCTCCAGTCCCCATTCATTGTGATTGAATGGTTGATTTTCTACTGAAAAAAAGTGACATGAGTTTATTTTTGGGTGAAGTAACCTTTTAAATGGCCTAGATGAAATCTGACACTACCTACGTTTGAACCTACTTAATCAGTCTTACTAAATTCAATTGAAAGATTTCCCCCATTGGACGTCTGAAGCCTCATCGCCCTCACATGAAACTCACACTGATTCAGCGCTTGAGCTGCTTAACCTTTGAACTTTAGGTGAAGTAACCTCGCCATCATCCACATAACCTGCACAGCTGCACAGAGACAGACGCGGAGATTTACACACTGACGCCTTGTTCTGTTTAACAAACACGCTCACACAAATCTCAGCCTAAACCCTACAGACAGCCTCCCCCATTTTGGGATCCTTTGATCCTAAATCAGAAATATACCATTTCTTTATATATCTGCAAGTGTAGACAATGTGAAGTCTCGTATTGTGTTTGTGTCTGTTCGATGATTGCATATTTTCAGAATATGTTGTGCGGGATGAGACTGCCGACCACACGTGGCTCACGCCTGAACTCACACACACGCACTCACACGGTGCTGTAGATCTAGTATTAGGATGTGTGGATTGATGTCTCACACACATCTGTCAGACACACACTGTTTTTCACTGTAGCGCACTCCAACTGGCACCTGTTCAACTGTGCCTGAAAACACTCATCTTCAAAACCGCTGTGAACACACACACACTCTCACTCACGGCTAAGAGATACTGCTTTTGCAAACATGTTATTTCCTGCCTTAACAGTCTCTTTTCAGCTGTAGTGTGTTTACTTGATCGTTTGTGTCCAAATGTGTTTAGTTTAACTTTTGTGTAATGGTTTGGTTCAACTTATCCACTTTGGGGAAAATTTCTTTTTTTTCTTCTTTTTTTTTCTTCTTCTTTTTCATCCTGCCATATGCATCTCAAGCCTATAGATAATCTTGTCCCTATGAACATTTTATACACTTGCATACCAATTTGCGGGCTTTTTATTCTGGGAAAACAAAAGTCAAAAAGTCAACATAAACTCAAAATGTACCTAATTGACTAATATAAATACTACCATTCAAAGGGTTGGGGTCAGTAAGATTTTTTTTTAACAAGAAATGAATACTTTTATTCAGCAAGGATTCATTAAAGTGATAGAAATTGACAGTAAAGAAATGTATAATCTTACAACAGATTTCTATTTCAAATAAATGCTTTACCTTTGAACTTTATATTCATAAAATAAATAAACAGAATCACAGTTTCGAATGCAGAATGCACAACTGCATTTGATAATAATACATGTTTTAAGCATCAATATTGATTTCTGAAGGATCATGTGACTAAAGACTGGAGTAATGACTGCTGAAAATTCAGCTTTAATAAATTACTTCTTGAAATATATTAAAATAGAAAACAGTTGTGATAATATTTCACAATTTTACAGCTTTTTTACTGTATTTTTGATCAAATAAATAGTACATTTCAAGTTTTAACAAATCACTGGTGCACATTATTCCAGAGGAAAAAAGGGTTGTCTTTATTTATTCCCCATTAAAATAAATTGCCACATTTACTTAAACAACGTGTATTTTTGTGTAATAACATTACAGAAGTGATGGGTTGCTGCAATTACCACTTAATGTTGAATTTAAACATTATTTCCCTGTTTTAATTCTTCTGTCTCTGTTTAGCACTGTTCCTTTGGCACCTCCCTGACTTTCTGTCTTTTTATCTGTTTCTTTGGCAGCTTAAAAGCGGCCGCACATGTCGAGCCTAACAGATCTCACTCTAGAATCACTCACGCACAGTCTCTCATTTGTTCCCTCTCTGTTCCTTTTTAGGGCTGATAGATTAGATATTTTGTTTTGTAATGCAGTGACAAGTGTGTCCAAATACTTTTTGGAGTCACTGTATTTTGTATCCATGAGTTCTCTGTCTTCTTGTGTCTTGGCTCTGTCAGGCTGAGCTGCTCTCTGGGTGGTCTGGCAGTCTGACATGGCTCCAACTTCCACCCATAAAAAATACACCCTAACTAGGGCAGGCATGCTTCGATCTGCCCTCTCTCTCTCTCTCTCTCTCTCTCTCTCAGTTTCTGACTCTCATTGTCATGTCGCTTTTCTTCATCCACTCTCTTCTCACACTAGTTATTCTGTAAGCTTCAACCGAATTAATCAGGATTAAATGTTTCAAATCACTCGCTCGTTTCCCCACGCTGGTAAGGAGCTCTTGGCCCGGTGGAGTCTTTTTAGTAACCGTGTGATATATCGGCTCTGAAAGAAAGTGGCTGTTTCCCAAGGTCAGAAGAGCCACATCTAGCTGAACACTGAGAAAGTATTTTTCCTGGGTTTGGATACAAACCACTTCATAGCCAGTTCTTCATATTGGAGTGTGTTGATCGAATTATGAGTTCGATAGCAATGTGATTTACGTTTAGAAATTTAAGTGGGTTTCACTCAAGATGGATGAGCCCAAATTCAGTTTTGGAAGGGTTGTGTTTTTTTTTTTTTTTGTCATTCATCTGTTCTGAAGAGGATAATTGTCTTAAAATTGAATTTGTTGGGATCATTGTGGTTTTGGCATAGACCGTCTGCAGATGTGCTGGTGTTGCTGTATGTGAATATTTTGTGCAAGTGTGAATATGTGCTTAATAGCAACTTCTCTTTTCTCTCAGGCGGCAGTCGTCGTGGTGTTTAATTTCGCTATGGTGCTGCTGATCTTTCCTGCCATCCTCAGCATGGACCTGTACCGCCGAGAGGACCGCCGCTTTGACATTTTCTGCTGCTTTGTCAGGTAGTGAACACATTTATCTGGCTAAAGGAAGACTCATCATAAACTGCTGTTGTTTTCAATGCTAATTACATTTAATACACACTTAGCTTAACTTAGTGTAGATTTAATTTAGATTTAGATTTAATAACTTAACTTAGTGATACATTTAATACACACTTAGCTTAGCTTATTGTAAAGCGCTTTGTGACCTAGTCTGTGAAAGCCACTGGATAAATAAATTTTACTTTAACTCTACCCTGAATAGCAAAAAAATAACTTTTGCATTTTAGGAGAAAAACATAATTTAAGCAATTTTCTTTTGAAGGATGTTCCCTAATAGAGTTGGCTAACTTCTGGGGTTTTGTCCCCAAGTAAACATACATTTTTGGTCTATATATAAACATTTTTGTTCTCATGATGACCTTAAAGGGTTAAGTTCACCCAAATATGAATATTGTCATCATTTACTCATTCATGCATCTTTGAAACACAATCCCTCCATTGACAGTCTACTCAACTATCACTCTGATGCTCCAAAAAGTTCATGAAGATATCGTAAATCTAATGCATATGAATTGAGTGGTTTAGTCCAAAATTTCTGAAGACACACAATCACTTTTTATGATTAACAGATTTCATTTAGGCTTTTATTCTCATATAAACATTCATCAACACACACATCAGATATGGTGAATAAATTCAGATAAAATATTCAATGACTTATGACACTGAGTGCAGTATAAAACCGCACAATTAAGCGTCAACCTGTCTTAACATCTATAATTTGTGTGCATATGTGCGTGTGTTGATGTTTTTCTCTGTCTGTGGCCCCGGGCCTTTAAATAAGACATGCTGTTGCCTCTCCTGCTTTCTGCAACATTCTTGGTGTCTGATGAGAGAGAGAGAAAGCGAGTCAGCTATAGGCACATACTTTACCTTCGTAGTCATGCCCCCAAACTCCTGCAGGAAATTAAACCTGATGCCTACACTTTCACCATGGTTGAAACCCTTGCTTTCTAGTCACCAGCACTCACTCGCCTCTCGGCTTTAACTGCTCTCGACTGGAAAGCTGATTGCGGTCGTGTTTACATGCATTTGCATGAGCGCTCAAGAGTAATGAGTTGCCACATCTGAAGGACTTTCACAAGCTCACTCGCTTACTCTCCATTCGTATAGAAAATCATGGAGAAGATACAAGCTCTTTTACAAAACCTTGTTAACTTTCTTCATTTGCCTTCTAAGCCAGCATACTAACTGTCATGAACCTTTATAAGTAACTGATTTGGAGCATGCTAGATAGGCAGCGACTCGCCACAAATGGCTCTCCACACAGGACACTCAACTTTCAATTGATTTCAGTAATTTGCATGTTGTAAAGCTAACAGCATTATATTCTAATAATAATAGAAAAAATAGAGCGTACGCAAATGTTGGGTAAAATAATCCAATTTTTTTATGTATTTATTGATACTTATCTGTATTGAATGACTCTCTCTCGCTTCGTCCACCATCCTGGTAGTATTGGATTTCGAAATTAGAATGAGTGTGTCCCAAACGTTGAAATGAGTATCCCAAAGGTACCCGGATTGAGTAGCGTAAATTAAATAAACTGAAATATGCAGTATGTATAAGAGGATGTTAACTGTGATAAAATGACAGGCCAGTTTATGGTGACAGGATGCACAAAACTATGCAATAGTCCAGCCCATTAAAGACGCAATTATGATGTATGTCCCACAAGCCTAATCTTCTGCTACACACTCAAAATTATCCACTTTTTCTTCACAAAAAGAGTAATTTTTTTAGTGCATAGTAAAAGTAGGCAAATTAGGACAGCACAACTAAGCTTGTAGCAGGCATTATGGGATTGAATTCTTCATTAAGGATAAGAATGATGCCGACTTACAATTTGGACCAATCGAGGTATCTTAGAAGGAAGAATGATTAAGATCCCTACCTTTTTTAACTTCCTTTGTGGTGAATGTTAAGTCTATACATGCCGACTTTATCCAGCTCTTCTGTATCATTTCCTGTGTTGTTGTGATATAAATTGATATTGCAGGAAATTCCACACAGAATCGACCGTTACATGGTGCTTTTGTGTTACTGAAATGCTCATTCTCTCTCTCTCTCCTTTAGCCCTTGTGCTAACCGGGTGATCCATTTGGAGCCGCAGGCAGCGTACGCCGACTCCTCCGCTGACTCGAGCCACTACAGCCCTCCGCCCTCCTACAGCAGCCACAGCTTTGCCCAGCACACCCAAATCACCATGCAGTCCACCGTACAGCTGCGCACTGAGTACGACCCCAGAACACAGGCCTACTACACCACGGCAGAGCCACATTCTCACATCTCCGTCCAACCCTTTGCCCCCAATCCCAATCCAAATGCCAATCCCAATGCCAATCCCAATCCCAACCCCAACCGCAACAACAATAACAACAACAACCGCAACAACAGCAGCGCAGGGCCGGGGGCGGCCTCTGATACAGCATCCTGCCAAAGTCCTGATGGCGCTAGTTCCACACGAGACTTGCTATCTCAGTTTGGGGAGTCGAGTTTACGCTGCCTGGAACCGCCGTGTTCTCGATGGACGTTTGCATCATTCGCTGAGAATCATTATGCACCGTTTTTGCTGCAGCCTACAACAAAGGTGAGGGTAAAATGCTTCTTTTTTTTTTTCTTTCACCGTACACATCATCTGATTAGAAGTGGGATTAGAGATGCCAGCAATGAGCTAATCTCCTGGAGTTAAGTTTTGTGAGTGTTATTTCGTGAGTCAGGGCCTTCTGAAAACCACAAACACCTCAAACAGGGCAGAACTTCGTCATAAGACACTAAAACAGCAGTAGCTTCAGATATAGCCAAACTCTGACTCATATTTCTCTTTTTGTGTGTTTCCTATCAGGTGGTGGTAATTTTGCTCTTCTTGGCATTGCTCGGGGTCAGTCTGTACGGCACCACCTGCGTCCGGGACGGTTTAGAGCTGACTGACATTGTGCCTAGGGAGACGGGCGAATACGACTTCATCCGTGCCCAATTCCGCTACTTTTCCTTCTACAACATGTATGTGGTGACCCAGAGAGCGGACTACGCACAGATCCAGCCTCAGCTCTATGAGCTGCACCAACGCTTCGGCACTGTGAAGTACGTCCTGCGGGAGGAGAACAGCCAGCTCCCACGCATGTGGCTGCATTACTTCAGAGACTGGCTGCAAGGTAATACACTCAGATGTGCAATCGATCAGTCTTGTGTAAGAAACCATTGGTAAAGGCCAAACTTTTAACTAAACTGCAAAAAGTCTGGTCATATTGCACAATGCAGCTCATTCTGATCCAGAACTGCCCATTTAGACTAGAAGAGATCATCTGACTGATAAGCAAAATGACCAACATAAGCATTTTTTTTTTTTTTTTTTTTCAGCATACACCTCAATACATTTCGTTAGATGTACACTGCCATTCAAAAGTTTGGGCTCAGTAAAAAAAAAATTGAAAAAGACTTTAATACTCTTATTCAGCAAAGTACATTAAGATTAAAATGATCAAAAGAGACCGTAAAGACATTTATAATATTACAAAAGATTTCTATTTCAAAAAACTTTTTTTTTTTACTTTCTATTCTTGAATCCTGAATTATTGTATCATGGTTTGAACTGTTTTCAACATTGATGATAAAAAAGAAATGAGCATCAAAACAACATTAAAATGATTTCTGGCCAAAAAAACTGAAAATGTAGATTTGCCATTACTGGAATAAAATTAATTAAAATGGAAAACAGTTCTTGTAAAATGTAATAATATTTCATAATATTTGTGAGCAAATGAGACTTCTTTCAGATACATAAAACAAAATCGTACCGACCCCAAACTTTTGAATGGTGGAGTATTTTTACAAAGGGGAAAAATCTCCAACGTTCCATTTGCCTATAAACAATTTTATTTTCTCTAAAAACCATTTGAGTTTCACCAACTGCTTCATTTTTAGAGACTGTCTTGGTTTCCAGACAGCGCCTCGCTTCGTTGGAGACGAGTTTTACCTCAATTTTACCATCATCAGATCATCTGTTTCTCACAAACATCAATCGCGCTGTTAAACCTCCAAATCTGTAACACATTTAATTTCTTTAGACGGATTATGATCCGAGAATGAGATTTAAATTGAGAGATTAAAAACAGAGCAAAACTGTACAAAAAGGAAAATACTTTTTTTTTTTTTTACTACAAAAAAATGCAGTGAAGGTGAGAGTAAAAAAAACAAAACAAAAAACAAGAAGATTGGGAGATAAAGGGCATGTCCCTGCAATGGCTTTCTCCACAGTGGCTTCTTTCCACGAAATCCATGTGTCGGGTGCTCGGAATGCCGTATCTAATCCCGGGCGGGTCAAATTCAAAAGAAAACCTTGTTTTGCCCACTTTCTCTCTCATAGCTCCTTTTTTAAAAAGCGTACCTGTTTCCAAACAACTTCTGTCCAGACAGAGTTTGGGTGGCATGTACAGACTTGCTTTGTCACTGTCAGCTCGGCCAACCAGAACCTCAAACATCATTGGTGTTTTTCATTTACTTTCTTTTGTTTAATCCTCTCAGCGGTCTCATTAGAACACATTTTTGTTCGGTGCAGGGACAGCGTCTCTATGTGTGCGTTTACTTTGGTGTATGTATGTGCGTATAGGCTTCAGTAAAGGCCGCTCCAGAGAGGGTGGAGAGAGCTGTCTTTAATATTGTGGTTTGAAATGGCTCGACAAATTGGTCACAGACAGTGAGGCGAGGGAGAGAGAAAACAATGTGCCCTAGAAACGGACCACTGGCGTTGAGGGGAGAGAGAGAACAAGGGGTTGAGGGATGACTGAGAGGAGAGGTTAACATGATTTATGTATAACCTATTGAACAGGATCCATAAAATAATGTGTGTGTGTGTCCTGGCAGGTGTGCAGGAGGCATTCGATAAGGACTGGCAGGCCGGTAGGATCACTCAGGGGAACTACAGGAACGGCTCTGACGATGGTGTCCTGGCCTACAAACTCCTGGTGCAGACCGGCCGCAGGGATAAGCCAGTAAACATCAACCTGGTAAGAAATGAACTAGACTTGAGTCCACCTCACTTGAGTAAGATCAGATACATCTCAGTGCAACTCCAGTTTTCATAGATTGAATCCCATGATTCTCAGAGAGATGATGGAGCCGAGGTGGTTTATCCACAAATAAACTTTCACCTATGTCTACAGTATCCACTCTTTTTAAAGAGCACATCACTGTTTATTTACTAAGAAACATACTATGCAGGTCGCCCAATAAATTTCGCAACTTAAATGAACTAATTAACTTCACAACTTCAACTAATTAACTTCTTTTGTTTATTGGCTTTTTAAATAAGCGGGCTTGGTGACATTTTTATTTTATTTTATTTTAATTTATTTTAATTAATTTATGTATTTATTATATTATTTTATTTTTATTTTTACTGAATGTTTAAAAAAATCATATTACTAGCACCATGCTGAACTCTTTGAAAAAAAAAATTTGTTCTTATTTTTAGCAGTAGCCTAATATTACATATAATGTTTATGACTTTATTATTATGTCATATATCAAATGTCTATCTATCTATCTATCTATCTATCTATCTATCTATCTATCTATCTATCTGTCTGTCTGTCTGTCTGTCTGTCTGTCTGTCTGTCTGTCTGTCTGTCTGTCTGTCTGTCTTATTAGTATTAATAATAATAATAATAATTAATAATAATATTGACTTATTGTGTAATATAAGATTTCTAATATTTATTATTAATGTTATATTTATATAAATTCTGAAAATTGTTGATAATAATAATAATAATAATATATTGTATTATAATTATTATTTACTATTAAACAATTGTCATGCCCATCTCTATTTTTTTCCCCCGAAGTATATTGATACAGTACAGTGGCCTGGCCTTTTCTGTTACTTCCTGGTTGACATGGTCAACATGTTTATGTGAATCTCCGGCTGCGTGTGTAATTCTCAAGATGACGGAGGGGTGCTTGGCCAGATATGTCTTTAGCATCAGTGTCAGGGTTTATAACCACGCATAGGAACCACACCTGGCTTCTGAATGTTCGTCTGTATCTGTCCTCATTCTCTTTCTCTCTTTCTCTCTCTGATTGCTTTACCAAGCACAGGAATTTAAAGCTCTCAATGGGGCCGCAACTTGCCTCTGAAAAAGCAATTAAGTCTTCATTTAAACCATTTGTTCCAGTTTCTTGCTGCAGGCCTAAAGCTCAGCCTATACAACCTTTTCAGGACTCTTCAGAGGGGCCTTGTCAAGAAAGAAACCACTGCACGCATACACACACACACAAAAACATAACAGGTTAACACATTAACAGTTTCCAGTTGCTACCCAGCATGAAATGTCAGGCAAGAGGAGAGCAAAAATATGAAAAATACAAGGCATACCATATGCCAGAGGGACTAGAGGGTGGGAGGTGTGGAGCGGACGGCGGCGAGAAAGAGTGTGTATGTGTGTTTGAGAGTGTGTCGTCTTGTCAGGTAATTGGCAATGCACACATAAGACCAGAAATGATTTGCATTTTTGTTGTTTTCAAGTGGTCATTATTGTGCTGAACCATTGCCAGCTGAATGGGAAAGAAAAGCCAGCCGATCTGTGTTGGTGTGCGGCCCTGTGATGTCATTTCCTCTGCCTGTGAGGGAAGAGGGGCGGCAGTGGGCCAGGAGGCCGCCAGCTTTGCACTGTGTGCTTCCCGTGACAGCTTGAAGACATACAGTTGTTGCGCATCCTGCTGCTTAATGCAATCCAGATCTTTGGAATCCAGGTCCGCTTATTCCCTTCTCTTGGAAGTGCTGCCATGTCCCCTTTCAGTGTATACAGAGGCGGGAATCACATGCTGCCTGTCTCTTGTTCACCTTATATTTTTTATTATATTATATGTATTTTTCATTTCAAAATACATTAAACAGAAAGTCAATACAAAATGATAAACTTTCTATTTTATATATTATTTGTTTTATTAAATTGAAATTTTGTGAGTAAGACATTACTCATCTACTATTTTTATTTTAGATTTTATTTTTATTTAAACATTTTTCCCATCATCTTTGTGATTACTATGATAAATTACAACCCCCTACGGACACACTGAGTCACCATTGAGGTTCGATGAGGCTCACTGAGTCACCATTGTCTAGTACAAATTTTTTATCATACTCGCCAGTCTTTTTACATGGAATGCAAGAACAATGCAAATGAAAAAAAATCTACATAAATGTAATATCATTGTAACGAGGTTAATCAATAACCAAACACAAAACTAAAGAAAAAGCGGCAGCCCCTCATGGACGACTGCTGTGCACACATAAACAAAACATAACGTAAAATAGTCCAGGCCTGGTCCTCTCTCATCCTCTACTGTCGTCGCTCCTCCGTGAAACACGAGGCCGGTGCGGAGCACAGGTTTGACGGCGTAAATGACATTCATTCAGTAAATGGTCATATTAGAGCATGCGGCACTCGCATCGAACAAAGTTTATAAAGAGTGACTGTTTTGTCCATGTGTTTTTGATCATCGCTGTTGTAATGTATGGGGAAGCCAGAATGCGTATCCATCGACAGAAACGTACATTAGCCAAACTCTGTCTATTTTACACTTTGTTATAATTATTTACAACAAACCATATTATAAATGCGTCGTCAGTTTTAACATGAACCGTGGTGAACCGTGTTTTTTTTTTTTTTTTACAGATTTTTTATTTATTTAATTAATTTGTATTTAATCTCAAGATTTTTTTGTTGCTTTCAGGCAGTTTTACTTGTTTTTAATTTTTACTTGTGTTGAGTGGGATTTTAGGTCATTGTCCTATCAAAAACCCTATTTTTGCCTTCACGGCAGGAGCCGTCTGTGGCGCCGGGCTTTGTGGGTATTCATAGGGGTCAGGAGAAGCAAGTGTTTGCAACATTTGTACAGATGCTGTGTTATTTTTATAGCTCTCCTCCATTTGCTGGGTGGCATTTCCTCCAGTGTTAACAGCAAGGTTAACTGCACACAGACGCGCTCAGGGACTCCGGCCAATTTTTTTATTGTTACACTAACTCAAGCAATTTTTCTCTCACTTACTCTCATTTCTACCACACACCCTGACCATACCCCCCCCCCCCACACACACTCTACACACTGACCCCCAACTCCTGGCTAGGAAACTGTAGATTTATTTTCTTGAGAAGCATGTATGGCATTGAGTGTGATGCCGTAATGACTTCGCCTTCACAGGAGGTAGCTAGGCGAGAAGCAGAGATTGCTGCAGTGCTGGTGGGCATTCACAATGCTCGATTATGTAGTACATACGTTTGTGTATCTGCTTTTTCTAGAAATAGTTAAAGTTAGCATACTGTTTTGAACAGTTTCTAATTTTACATTTTCTTTCTTTTTCTTTTTTTTAATCACCAGCTAACCAGACAGCGGTTGGTGGGTGCCGATGGAATCATCAACCCAAACGCCTTCTATATTTATTTATCTGCCTGGGTGAGCAATGACCCGGTTGCCTACGCCGCATCCCAGGCCAACATCCGTCCACACCCTCCTGATTGGATCCATGACAGGACAGACTCCATTCCTGTCAGCAGACTCAACAGTGAGTACTTTCTGATTCATTTATCACCAGTCCAAGGGGCCAGAAACTTTACAATGAGTCGATGTGACCAACTTTTATTTTTCAGTATTTTAATATGCTGAATTTTGTTGATCTTATCCTGTTATCCTCAGCGCCTATGCTTTGTGTGCACAATAATTTCATCCCAAGCAGCAGAAGATGGCATTTAATGCATTACGTGGTTGGGTTATGCTTAGTTTACATTAGTGGTTTGGAAGTTTAGACATTTTAAACCTGTGAATAAACCTGCTGTCAAACCTGCTGGATTTTCCTTTATTCAGGTTTTATTTGGTAGGATATAAATTCTTTGTGTTAAATGATAAACGTCAACATGAAATGGCATTTACAACACATTGTACGTCCGTAATTTTACCTATTTGATAGTAAAAACAGGATAATAAAAAAATATATATATTATCTTCTTATGTAGGGTTTTTTATTTTTCGGCTTACCAAATAATAGGGCTTGGTGACATAATTTTAATTTAAATTTTATACTTTAAACATAAAATGATGAGTTGTTTCTGATTGATTATTTTATTTTAATTTGATTAATTTATAGTAAAAAAATAAAATAAACAATTCATCAGTGCATGTTTAAAATAAATCAATAAATTTGAAACATGCATTGTTCATATTAAGACTAGGAGTATGATTAAATGTATTCTGTTACATATGAAGTTTTGACGTTTGGTTAATAATGGTCAACTGAGCTTTTCCAAAACTGAATGACTTGTGTATCGTTTATGAAGTTCAGACAGCGAAAGTGGGTGTATTCCAATTGTAGTTGTATTTTTAAAGTTAACAGCAACACTGGGCTGCGTGATCTTGTGTACATTGTGTGTGTGCAGTACACAGTGGGCGCTAGGGGAAAATGTGACTGGATAACAAGCTGAAACGGCCTCTCCGAGTCTGAGCCCCCACAGCAGGCTGGCAGACGTCCAACTCCCGTCCTGATGGAAATTTATAGTGGAGATTATAACGGGGCAAAAGCATGTTTAGCAAGTGGTCCTGCCTGACCCCTTCAGGCACTGGAACACACACACTCAGATATTCCCTCCCTTCCACCCACACACCCTTCACAGATGCTCTCACACACACCTCTGGAGCGCTAGTCATTCTGGGTCACATTCTTCTGATTTTATTTGTGGTTTTAAGACTGCCGCTTATCCAAGTCCAGTAGCAAGAGTGATGACTCATTCCAGGCCTGCTGCTGAAAGCCCTGCAGTGCACACACGCTTTGATGACAGGTGATAACTGTCAGCATGAATTTGGCAATACTCAAACGTTTGATGGTCTTCCGTGCGTGTGTGTTCGTTCCAGAGAGGAGCAATGGGATATTGCAGTGCAGATTTTTGACAACATAATTACAGCAGATCATCATCAGGATTGACACTCGGCTGCATGTCGAGATTTGATAGCTGGTAATTTAGCGCTCTTTTCCTCCTGGGGCGGTAAAAAAATCGACATGTTTAATAGGTGCAGTCTGTCACTTTGAGAACTAGACGTCCTTTATGCTAACTGCGACTCTCAAAGAGTGACAGGTCATGTGGCTTGTTGTAAAAGTAAAATTTACTAGTAATTATCTCATTTGTATGGACGTCTTTGTCTTTATGTCTGCAGTTCCGGCTGCTGAGCCCATCGAATATGCACAGTTTCCCTTCTACCTCAACGGGCTTCGTGAGACGCCACAGTTCGTGGAGGCCATCGAGAGTGTACGCGCCATCTGCAGCAACTACAGCCGCCAGGGCTTGCCCAGCTACCCAAATGGCTACCCATTCCTCTTCTGGGAGCAGTACGTAGGCCTGCGTCACTGGCTCCTGCTGTCCATTAGCGTCGTGCTGGCCTGCACCTTTCTAGTGTGCGCCGTCTTCCTGCTCAACCCCTGGACTGCAGGAATCATAGTGAGTTTCTCCTTATGATGTGTCAGGGTTTTGTGTACACGCACATTCATCACAGACTTGGCTCTATCTGTGTATGTACATTCAAGGCTTGTACAAACCAAGTCTGAATTTTTGGCATGAAACAGAACATTTCTATGAACTCCTTCATGATCTGAAATATCCACTGCAATTATCTGTTGTTGTTTTTTCAGTTGGAGTCTAGGTCGTTTTTTTTAATTGTTCACATGCCGAAAAAATTAATTCATGTATCCAAACATTTTTTTAAGAGACGTCAGACTAGGTCTAAGTAGTTTTGGCACAAATCTATAAAAAATATTTCCAAATATTGTTTACTTTCGTAGCATGTGGTTACACTGGACTTAGTGTAAGCAGGTCTTAAGTGGTAATATATAGATATAAATATATAGATAACTAAATAAAATATTTCATACTGTATATCTATGTTTTTTTATATCTTCTGAACTGAGTTTTATTTCATTGTGTTACTCTCTCAAAAGTCAACCTTTTGAAATATTATAGTCCTGTTTTGGAGTAAAAAGTAACATTAAAATATTTGTTTCGGTTATTCACCAGTACATGCATCAAAGGGTTCAATTAATGCTAATTTTTCTAATTCTTCATATTCTCGCTCCTTCACTAAACTTCATCATCCGTTAATATCTATTTACCTCAAAATAAAAGGTAATTGTGACCTTATTTTTTTGCAATTGCACATTTTATATTTCACAATTGCAACTTTATAGTTAATGTTTTATTTATTGAAATTGTGACTATTCCTCACAACCACATTTATATCTCATAACTGCACCTTTATATTTCAAAACTGCAACTATTTTCATAATACCACCTTTAAAACACATTTTACAATTGCCGCTTTAGTTCATATGTCATTAAACAAGTTTCTTACGATTACATTTAATACATTTTTTTACTCAGAGGTGGAAACAAGCTCTCACAACGTCCTCTTCATTATTCTGTGAAGGACTGTGATGTACAAGAGGTTTGGAAGTAATTAAATGTGCACAATTTAGAGCAAGACAGGGGAGGGCAGGCATGAATAGCTGAAGAGAAGCCGTGTTTTTACAGCCCTGCGCTTTGTGTTTATCTTATACTGTCAGAGCCAGTTTGTTTAGTCTACATGAGGCTTTTTGAGACATTTCTCTAAAATAAATGGGGAAATGAGAGGTTACCACAGCAACTATATCACTCCTCATATAAAAAAGACCTGCTGCTCCTGCTGAAATGTGCGCGTATGTAACATTTATATCATTCATGAGGCCTAACTTTCTTTCCCACACTCTGTCAGCCACTTTTTGATGGTTTCTGTTTTATTAGGGGCAGTGTTTAAGCCATCTGACTGATCCAACTCTGTCTGACAGGATAGTGGCTTCATCCTTTCGCTTTACTGGACACTTGAAAGGGAAAGTTATAGCCCTGCTTCAGCTTTTACCATTGCGCTTTTGTCCCAGACCACCAGCGGCCCCCTTAAACTCCATACGTCCCCACTTCCGCAATGCTCAACCCCCCTCCCTTTCATTTGCCAGCCCCCAAACTCCCCTCCGTTGGCCCTCTTTCTGTCCTCTTCATCCCTCTTCAAAGGCAGCTAGGCCCCCAAGTAACCCAAGACTCATCAGCTGATTATGGCATTTACTTTACCAGTTCATAGCCCGAGTTCAGCTCCATATGAAAGCGTCGCAAAAGAGCCCGTCTGAAGAACAGATATTTTCCCACATTCCACAGCGCTTTATCTAAGCTGACCCATCTAACCCGAGCCGTACTTTACTTTAATCTATGTAAAGTATGGCTCCTTGTGTTTTCGGAAAGAACTAGGATGATGGATTTATGTTTGCCGGTCCTCTTCCAACAGGTGTTGGTGTTGTCTTTGATGACGGTAGAGCTGTTTGGCATGATGGGATTGATCGGCATCAAGCTCAGCGCTGTGCCCGTCGTCATCCTCATCGCTTCTGTTGGCATCGGTGTGGAGTTTACCGTCCACGTGGCACTAGTGAGTTCATGTGCTAGTCATAATTGCGACTATATTGCATCTTTTTATCTCACAGTTGCGACTATATATAGCCAGTTCACTCATTATTATTATTGGTCTAGGTGATTTATATTGATCATATATGTTATGTTTTCTTCTCAGGCGTTCCTCACAGCCATCGGGGACAGGAACAAACGAGCCGTTCTAGCACTTGAGCACATGTTTGCCCCAGTGCTGGATGGAGCGTTTTCCACCCTGTTAGGAGTCTTGATGCTGGCAGGGTCAGAGTTCGACTTCATAGTCAGGTAAAGACTGCAGACTTGTATTTTTCAATCCCTTTCTGCCGCATAGATTGTAGTACATTTAATGTACTTTAAGATGGGATAGCTGTGTTAATCAGAGTAAAGGGTTAGTTCACCCAAAAATGAAAAATTGGCATAATTTACTCGTCTCAAACCTGTAAGACTTTCATTCATCTTCGAAACACAAATGAAGATATTTAGAATTAAACCTGAGAGATTTCTGTCCCTCCATTGAGTTCAGGCAACTAGCACTTTGTCACTTCAAAAAGTTCATAAAGAGATCGTAATCCATATGAATTGAGCAGTTTAGCCCAAATTTTCGGTCATCAATTTTAATGATGAACAGATTTGATTTAGGCTTTTATTCACATTTAAACATTGATCAGCGAACATAAACAGAAGCTCAACCAAACCTGCTTGACGCACAATGACAGACCTCATCGGTTATGATTTAATATTCATGAGGAGAATGATTGTGATCCAATGAATATCCTCTGAGTGCATAGCTATCTGGCTCAACATATTAAAGTATAAACATAGAAACTAACCAAATGACAAAATGTGCTGCTCTTTGCTCATCATAGCTGGTTTGACAGAAACTGATTAACATAGAAAATATCACTTTTATCGCTTGTCGCTTTTGTCACATCACGCCTGGTTAGGACACAGTGTAAATGTTTTCCTAGCTCTCTTCTCATTTTTAACCAACCTCCCTTCACAATCTTTCCTGTCTGTCTTCACAGAGCTTGAGGCTCTCCTCTGTGTTTTCTGTAATCTTTTTTTTTTTCTACGGCCCTGCAAAGACGTTTACAAGCTGAGCACAGAGAGGGCCCGGAGGTTATTTTGCAGCTTGTCGAGGAGTGGAAATGAGGAGTGACACACACTGCTACTTAGAGGATTTAAATCAGTAACTTTGCAATTGCTTTATGTTTTATGTCCTTCCTGTCCTCAGATGAGTCCGAACAGATACGCTAATTTATTGTTTCTTGGAGCGGTATCGAGACTATCACTGTGCTGAAATTCAAATCACACTTATATCAAACTGAGTCATGAGTGTTTGAGTGGTAAGTATCTCGGCTGTTTCTATGGGAGGTAAAGAACAAATGTCTGCAGTAGCTCATTCTTATTAGAGGACTGGAAAACCACCACAGCCCTCCACCCTCAAATCACTCTGGATCTAAAGTAGCATGCCAGAAAAATAATACACACACAAGTTCAGAGCAATCACACACTCTCTCCGCAGACCACATTGGGCCCCAGTCCCTCTCATGGGCTCCCATTGAAACGCAACTACTGTTTTTTCATCAAACAAAACCCCCTGGCCTCCGGAGATATGGAAAAAACAAAAAACGCAGGCTGTATTTTTATAGCCTTGCAGGAATAAATGTTTCCCTGACTTTGCTCCGTCAGGTCCGCTAATGTTTTGAATCTAAACAGATCGGACGTGTTGCTCGGCGAGGTTTCGCTTGGGAGAAGTGGCTTTCGAGAACAGCTCTTGGTTCATGGACACTTCACGCGACGTCTCAAGAGTTCAAAGTTGAAGAACATAAAACTCTCTTGTTGCTTCAGCCAGTCTGAAGGAATCTCTCTCATCCGTGCAAAAGCACACCGGCTTAAATCACTCGTCAACACGAACATTTAGTTTGGAGTCTGTGACTTTCCGAGCGGTTCGACCAAGATGATGTCTGTTGAGTTGTAGCTATTGATCTGTTTGATCTCTCAGCTTGTGAGTTCTGCCTTTCGTGTGGTAGAGCAAGAGCCAAACGCAAACCCAAAAGTGCAATTCAAGGAACCTTACTTGATGAAATGCAGACATAGTCTAAAGATCCAAACTTTTTTTTTCAAACATAAGCCTAAATAATACCAGGCTGGCTTCTCTCTCCACTCTCTCCCCAAACAAGTGGCGTCTGCTTGGTTAAACACTGTGGTAGCTGTTCCCTTGAACCAGACCTACGAATCCTCCCAAATGACATAAAGTGAGCGTGTCTAGAGAGACACCCAGGTCTGTGATTCTCTAGTGAGAAGCCCACCTCGTGCGGCCATAACAGGACATTGTTTGAGTCTGAGGAGCTGCTTGTAAACCTGGGGAGGCCAAGCAAGAGCAGCATCAGTTATAAATGTGTCTGTGGGTTTAGTCTGAGGTGCAGCTGTGCTGCATACCAGCTGGCCCACTAATGTACACACTGTCTCTCCCACACATGCATTCACATATTAATTCCAGTATAAAGTATGGTTTAAATGCATATTTCGCCCATGCAGTACCTTTGATATCACTGCAAAAATGTGTTTTCCAGTAAAAAAAATCCGTATATAAATGTATACAAAAAATGTATTTATAATGAGAAATTAAGTTATATAATATTTATTTGATTTACTTTGTTTATTTATCTCTTTATATATGATCTTTTTAATTATCAATCTAACATTATTTGTGTGTGTGAAGAAGATAAGAAGTACATTAAGGCCTGGTTCCACAGACAGGGTTTAGATTAAGCCAGGATTAGACCTTGGTTGAATTAGGACATTTTAAGTAGCTTTTATAAATGTTCCTTAAAAAACATTACCGGTGTGCATCTTGAGACAAAACAATGGCACTGATATATTTTAAAAAATATATATTATAAAGAAAAAAGTGTGTTTTCATCCCAGTATTTCTCTAAAGTACAAGATGGCAGCTGCAATTTGAGCCGCAGCAATTTACACTGATGCATTGCTGGAGTAGCGAAGGAGGGAAAGCTGGCCATAATGAAGAAGAGAGAAAGAGCGAGGGAGCGAAGGAGGACAGGAGGGAGGGATTTGTCGAGGAGATTGGGGGGTCTTACCTGATACTCTAGAGATTTAATTAGAGCAGGGGATTGTAAAAGGCAGGGAAATTTCACAGGGGCTTAGCATAGAAAGACTGATAGAGAAAGAAAGAGAGGGAAAGTGAATGTGCTCGAGGCCAGGCAAAAGGGGCCTGTAGTCTTTCCTCTCGTCTCTTCCTCCTAGACTAAATTGTTTAAATTCTATACCGTTCACTTCATTTGTTTGCTTCTGCGTTCTTTTTTTAAAGAGCGAGAGAGGCCCCTGTCCCTTTGTGCTTTGCCTCTCTTCTCTCGCAAGCCTGTACTCCACATTCCTTCCCGTTTTGCTTTTCCCTGTGTTTGCTTGTACTCCACTCACCCCTAGAAAAAAGAGAAAAGAAAAACCTCTCTCTTTTTCCTTCCCTATTTTCCATCCTTTTGAATTAACCAACTAATTATGTCCTCTGCTTCTCTGTGCTGCTTTCTAAAAGACCTCTTTGGAGACTTTCTCTGGCACAAGGTAATTTTGTTTAAAACCAAACCCGACTAAAGTCTTTTTGTGTGCGAGTATTTGTTAGAATGTGCCTGAGTGACTTTTGCTCTGTGCTTGAATCATAGCAGTAAAGTTCCTTTTTTATTCTGATTACAGTGTTTTTTTGCTGTGTATTTACAGGTATTTCTTCGCTGTTTTGGCCATCCTAACAGTATTAGGGGTCCTGAATGGACTGGTGCTGCTCCCAGTCTTATTGTCCTACTTTGGCCCTTATCCTGAGGTAAGAGGATTGCTCCTGTTAGGTTATCCTGCATAACGCCTTCACATACCATACATAGTGCTATACGGAGCTAAACTCCTTTTAGCTTTTTCTGAAAGAGCGACCAAAATATTTTGTTACCAATATTAGACATTTAGATGACTTTTGCTGTCATCTAATGCTCACACCCTATAATACCTACTCTATCATATTTGACACGCAGATTTCCAAGCCCAACATTTGCTGAAAAACCTGTTGTCTGATTGATAGTACTTTAGAGTAAAAGGCCTTTTTGTATAATTCTAAAAGCATCCCACTTCAGGTCATGATACATGTCTTTTTACAGATTTTTAAACCTAAGAATAACTTAAGTAATATTTCAAGATGAGCATATACGGGACTGAAGCAGCTTAGGTTTACTTAATAATCCATGCATCTTTTTTTACTTTTTTTTTATAGAAAAATCATGTTAAAATGTATCAGATATGTATTGTTTTGACAGAGCTTTGATCATAAAACTAAACATTTAAAAAATCATCTTAAGACATATCATTGGCAGATATAGAATGACGACTGAGATTTACATGCATTTTATTTTTTGCCCATATAAATATCAGCAACTGCTCCAAAGTGCATATTTTAGCTCAGTTTGAGCCTCTGAATAAAATTGGGGTGTTTTTTACTCCTTGAGGATGAGCTCCATATTTTTCTATATCATACATTATGAGCCATAAAAGCTTGATGTATCAAATATGAACAAAAAAAACTTTTTAACAGTGTAACACTCATGTTTTAAAAACAGTGTTTAATGTCATCTTTCTTATACTTTACATTATAATGCTTTGATGCCTAAATTCACTTGCAGCATTAAAAATGCTTGATTTTAGTTTAATTTAAATTTATTTCAACAAAATAACATCGAATTTTAATTAATTTATCTGTTATCAGCATTTTTAAGCGTGGCTAAACTGAGCCACTGTAAATATTCCAAACTGCACGATGATGTTAAATATTTCAAATATCACAGGACATCCACAAATTTTAGATAGAGCAACTTCTCAGATTTTTATTTTCATGGCCAATACACTTTCAGGTATCTCCAGTGGACGGACGAAGCCGGCTGCCCACCCCGTCTCCAGAGCCTCCCCCACAGGTGGTCCGCTTCACCATGCGGCCCAGTCACACGACCCCTGGAGCAGGTTCAGACTCCTCAGACTCAGAATACGGTTCCAACACTACTGTGTCTGGCATTAGCCAAGAGCTTCAGCAATATGACCTCCAGCCCAACAGGGGGCGATCAGCCAGACAGGAAGAGGTGCAGATCGCCACAGGGGGACGACAAGGCAGTCGTCAAGTTGAATTGCCAATGTGTCCTTCTTACTCAGTGAGTAGAGTGTTTATATCACTATATATTTTACATAAAAACAATGAAGTAACGTTGTTACAATGTTTTCCACAGGATGACTCTAGACAGCAGCAACCACAGCGGCATTACAGGTCTACCCATCTGCCCAGTTCTCAGGATGCTGGACCTCAGTCGTCAAAGCGATACTGTAGCAGGGACCCTAAGAGGGATTTTGGGAGCGGACACCCGCCTCCCCCTCACAGGCCGCGCATGGATGCTTTTGAAACCGCTACTGAGCCAGGAGGCCGTTCAGGCCCCAACCACCGGGAACGTTCAGGGGCCCATCGCCCCCGTTCCCACAACCCTTACTCTCACCCTTCCCAGCCGTCCACAGGCCCTGCCTATGGTCAACCCATCACAACAGTGACGGCCTCGGCCTCGGTGACGGTCGCCGTTCATTCGGGGATGCCCGGCCAGAGCGCTACCTACCCGTCCCACCCCTCCAATGACAGCTATCACACTTCAGAAGATGTCTACACTGACCCTCACTTCTCCGACCCTCACGTGCCCTTTGACGAGAGCAACGACAGCTCAAAAGCGGAGGGCATGGAGCTGCAGGATCTAGAATATGACACTCCCAATGTCTGCCACACAAGACCCTCCAGCTGAGGTTAGTTGGGGAGCTTCTTATACGGCGGAATTCAAGTAAAGCGGTCCACATCAAATCAGCAGTTCTATGAATAAATAGGGCTGTCAATTTATTCAAATGTTAATATTAATATTGATAATGCATGAATTAAGGTTTAAGTTTATATTAATTCAAAATAAATGTAATTAAAATCCATATAAACTGTAATACTATATTATAACCGTGATAATTCTTTTCATGATTCTTTGATGAATAGAAAGCTCAAAAGAACAGTATTACTGAATAACAGTATTAATTTCTTTCCCTTTTTTTCAATTAACTGACACCAAACTTTTGAACGGTAGTGTAAATACTGTTCTTTTGAGCTTTCTATTCATCAAAGAATCATGAAAAAATGAATCACGGCTTCCACAAAAATATTAAGTCAAGTCAGTTCTATTTGTATAGTGCTTTTCAAAATACACATTGATTTAAAAAGAAGCTTTACAGAGAACTGATGTTAATGTGGTAACACTTTACAATAATTTTACATCAATGCATTAACTAACAATGAAAAATACGTTTATTACAGTAATTATTAATCTTTGTTAATAATACAATTGTTCATGTTGTTAGTTCATGTTAGCTCAGGTCCGTTAAATAATATAAACTCAGATAAAAAAACAGAGTAATGATGCTGAAAATTCAGCTTTGATCACAGAAATAAATTACATTTTAAAATATATTCAAATAGAAAAGTTATTTTAATTTGCAATAATATTTCACAATATTACTGTTTTACTGTATTTTTGATCAAATAAATGTAGCCTTGAGCATAAGAGACTCCTTTAAAAAAGCATTAAACAATTTTTTTTTTTATTGTTAATGAAATTACATATATCAAAATGCGTTTTTAATTGCATTACTTATTTAACACATAATTGTTTATAATAGAATTAGAAAATTAAATTAAAAACGACTACTAATAATAACACCTTTCTATCTGATTCAATTATGTGGACTTAACCAGGTATCTTATCTGTTATTATGAATGAATATTTAACTGCTATTAAACCTGTTTTTCCCCTACTTTGTCTTCACAGTGGTTGAATGTTGAAGCTCAAACAGCCAAAGATGGGACATCTGTCTGCCAGCGTTTCAGAAACATGGTGCTGCATGGCGGGGACACTTTGACCAGCGGTGCCATTTCGGTGCTTGACTCTGTTACTGTATAACCCTGGTGTATTATTGTTAGATATTTCTAAGTATTTATGTGTACACAAATGTAAATAATGAATGAGAGTAGCTATAATTTGACCGGGATCGTCAGACTTGTGTGTTCCAAGTGCCCACCCATCATTTGGGTATCTGTGCCATAAGGAAACTTCATTCTTGACAAACATTTCAGCATACAGTCGTTGCTGCTTATGATATTGTTGTAATGTTTGTATAATGCTATGCAATTATTTTCTCTAATTTTATAGAACTGTGCGTGTGAGAGTTTGAAAATGTACAGTTTTTTTTGTTGTTGTATGTGTGCATGTATGAATATTTTGGTCCACGTCAGGCCCCCTAGACCCCTCAGATGCATATTAACTAACAAGAACAAACACTAAGTGGCCTAACATAATATGTTGAACGATTTTGTGGCAGTTCCATTGCACTTACGGTACACTTCTGTTCAGAACACCAGTACAAAACTGCACAGATACTTTCACTTTCAGAGGACACATTCAGGGAAATGATATTTGTTCAGACATATGCTAGAACACGTAGACCTTCACATTAATATCCAGTTGTTTGCCGACAAGCATCAGATGTTTAAGCGTGCGTGCGTTTTGTGTATATTGAAGCTTTAGAGTTTATGCTTTTTAATTTTAATTTGCTTATCACAAACCTGTGGTAGTTGAAAAAAAACAAAAACAATTACTGTTTAACATTGAAACACGCTATGCGTGAGAATTTAGATGAGCAGAAATGAAGAAGGAAACGAGTGATTGTTGGGTGACTGTGCTTCCGTTTTTCTGTCCTCTGTACTGGAACTCTCTCTGGTCTCTTGTATTCTCTCCTCATATTCCAGTTATTTACTGTAAAACGGTCGTATGCGGCCACCCTAAATTTGCTCATGACTCCAACTTTGCATTACTAAGGTAATGTAATGTGACGGTTTTTTCGGGTTTTCATTGTAGCGTTTGTTTGTTTGTTCGTTTTTACGGTACGGCATTATTTCTGTTCAATCATGGTTTAAGCTAAAACATTACTGTTAAAACAATATCCGCTCTGATTCTGGTGACGTAACTTTTTTTTGTCTTTTTGTTTTTGTTTTAATAAGCTATGCTAACGAGCAATCTCAAGGTGTGCGTCGCATAACGGCCGATCATGACGATGGTTTTTGTCAATTCGTTGACCTCCTCAATGACAAACCACAACTACTGGCCCTAATTTAGCACGAGCAGTTCTCTGCGCTGACCTCACCTCATAAAAATCCACAACATAACGCTGTGACACTAATTGGACGTTCCCCCCTCAACTGCCAAATGGTGCATGCGAGTGCTTTAAGGGTCAAGGGTCATGGAGCCCCCACTCCTCCATGGCTCTGAAGCTGGCATGTGTGTCTTTAACAGTGTGTTTGTGTTTGCTGCGACCCCCCCCCCCCCCCCCCCCCCCCCCCCCCACCCTCGTCCAGATTTGACTTCCTGTCAAACATACGTTTGTTCTTGACAAAGACTTTGAGAGCTGTTCTGTGTTGTTTGTTTGTTTGTTGTGTTTGTGTTCTCCTAAATGTCACATTGGCAGAAATGGGAGAAAATCATGGCTGGCAACTATTGTAATGTTTATATATATAAATATATATATTCTAATTTTTTTTTTTTTTTTTTTTTTACAGTTGTTTTGCAATATTTATATTTTTGTATAATAAGATGTTTTGTTCAATAATGGTCATAATGCCAGTTCTTAACAATGCAGGGATTTTTACGTCTGTCGGAAAACACTATTATTACAGTTTCTTTGTTACAATAATGGATTTTGATCTGTATAAAGTGCTTACTAATGTTAAATAGGAAAAAAATAGTATATAACATTTACCTTACAGATCCATCATAGCTCTTAGAGGATTTTAAAAGGAAAAAATAATGTTTTTGTTTTTTTTACAGACTGCCATTTTTTCCCATGGTTTTGGCGTGGATGTATGTCGTTTTCAGTTACAAAGATAAATGTATGCCATATAATTTATTTATATGAAAATTTATTTTTGTAGTGTACATAGTAGTTGTCAAGTTATTTGACAGAAGTATATTTTTAAAGAGTTTATATGTAATGCTACCATTTTTGTGAGAACATAACTGAGAAGACGTTAAGATGCACACTTTCATTGCTAACTTGTTCTCTTGACAACTAAAGTTCCCCCGTTACAGTGTTATATAGACGAGAGTGAGTCCAATCTGAAGACTGTTTTTGGGTTTTGTGAAAAGCTAGCCATGAAAGTAGAACAAATGTACTAGCTCTCTAAATAATAATGTTCAAACACTGATAGAATTCTAACAAATAAAAATATTATAACTTATTTGTCTCTTTGCTATACATTTAATAAATGATTCTTTAAAAAATGTAGCTACACCCGTGACTATTTCTTTAGCGTAACCTTGTGACCTTTACGAGTCAAATGTTGCACGGAGCATTAGCATTTTCATCACCTTACACCCAGTCATTACAAATTTCCTCACATACGGGCCTTAAACTAACAAACCTGCTTGATTTAACCAAGACATCCGAGACGTTGTCGGTTATGCTGTGCGAGTCTAAGAAAAGAAAGAACGGTTCCCTGACCTAGCCTCTGTACATTTCAAACGTACAATCAAAACGCCTAATCAATTTGCCTGAACTTTACAATAAAGTCAAGAAAGTCCGACAACATTATCTCGCGCGCAGGGTTTCGACTCGCTGACATCTGGCTACAGATTCAGCCTCCCCCTGTTCAGGCAGTCATACTCAACTCTGCGCTCGGCTCTCTTGTATGATTCTGATTGACAGTTTTATAGACTGCAAGGAAATTGGTTGTAGTTACAATACAGCTGGTGTGCTCTAAGTAATGAAAAGGGGCATATGGCCTTAAAAACAGAGTGATGGAAACTGATTCAGGCTGCCCCCTTCTAACTGCCGCATGGGTGGCAACCATTTATTATTCATAGCTACGTTATAGTTGCCAAGCTTGGTTCAATCTACTGTAACCTTTGATGCACTGCAGCGACTTGCTCTCTTGAATACACTGTGGTCGTCGGTGTAATTGCTTTTAGAGCCAACAGGAGCACAACCTATGTCTCCTACGAGCCAGTCAGGGCTGACATTCTAATCATGTGATGTGATCTAGACTCAGAAATCGAACTTTGGCTGGACTTGGTTCATCAACATTTATTGTGAAATGAGCTTTTCGGGTCAAATAAATCTGTTCATGATTCAACTTTTTTTTACGCTAAACTGCAAAAATGGCTCATTACGAAATCTATAACCTTGTGACATCATCTGATTTTTGCAAAGTGGTTGTTATTGAAGGATGGGTGATGGGCCATCCAGGGCCAGATTTATGCATGGGGGCGGGGGTTGGGATGGGGGGCTATTACAACGAGGAGAAATAATATATTTTTTTAATTCTTCTTAAATTTCACTCTAATGGTAGATCACTGTAAGACAATATCAGGCATTTCGTCATATTTTCGTTTTTCCATAAATCATTACTATAGGTCACCCTTTACATATGTCTGTGTTTTGCAAATATTTAACCAATTAAAAACGTATTAACACGAGCTCGAAACTGAAGCTTGTAACTCCATTGGATCCTCAAAATGTCAGTCAAACATCATAACTCAACCTGCCATAAAACATATAGGCAAATATAGATGTCTTGGCCTTGCATTTGTCGTCGAGACATAGAGCCAATTCTGTCTTCATCCTATATAACATGAGCTTTTGGCCAAATGACAGAAAAAACCCTGGTAGAGGTACCTGAGACCCAGGTATCGGCATTTTGGCTCTGTAGAGAACGATATGTTTTAGGGAATTTCTCGATTTAAGTCTGGATGAATTGTAAGAGAGATATCAAATGTTTGGAGGTTTCACCTTGACATCTTCCTCTCCTTGGTCTTTAAAAATGACTAAATTATCCAATTTAGTTTACACTTATACCATAGATAGAAATTAAAATAGTATATTAAATAATTATATTATATCTTTCATAATAGAGTTGAGAATCATTTTTATACAAAGTTTGGATTTAAAAAACAAACAAAAAATTGATTGGTGAATGAAAAAAAATACATTGTTTTTGCCTATTCACATATTTTCATGTATTAATTTTCTTAATAAATGGGTCCTATCCTCTATGCATACATAGCATAACAGGAATAAAATATATATTTTTTCAAAAATGTCTTTATTCCATTTGTTTCTTATGATCCAAACAATGTTGACCTAAAAAAAAAAATCACAAAATTTGTTTTCTGGATATTTATTCCACAAAGAGGGCATTGACAGAAACTTGAGAAATTAGAGAAAAACTGAATGATGACTGTTTTTGGTGTAAGAGACCTTCACTATCATTGTAAGTGGTCTTTGGACGGAATAAATGAAAAAAAAAAGGATCTACACAATTTTTTTTTTATTTAAAGTAAAGTGTCCTTTACTGTAACGTGCTTTTCATTTAGAGATTTTTACTGTAACCTTTTTGTCTTTTGCAGTTGGGTCACTGTATTTTCACAGTATGCAAGTGCTGAATATACAGACATTCAATACTATACAATATTCAGTACAATACTATACCTGCAGTGCATATACAATTTATTCACCTTACTACTGTAAGTTGGCATTTGTTTACTTTGGTACAACCTAGACAGCCTGCCAAGATCCGGCCCACATCTGGTACGCATGGAATCCACATGTACCAGATGTGGCCCGGATCGGGGCTGACATATTGCTGTCTGGGAATATACTTTTGTTCCTGTAACTGCATGCTTTGGATTCTGTGTTCTCCATTTTTGATGCAGTGTCTAATGATCTGAAGTGTTTATAATATTGACTCGCTGTCTGTATGATCTGAAACCATTGTTTGATTTTGAGCACATATAAAATGGTTTTGAGGCCATTGTTTGATTTTGCCAGAAGAGTCAGAAGTTCTCTGAATGTGGTTTGAAAATTTGGTTTTGTGTTTAAGGTTTTGAGAAAGTGAGTGATGGTTTCAAGAAATGTGTTTTAGCAATTCAGAAAAAACTGTAATACACCATTTGCAGTCCGCCATGATTAATTCTGTTCTACAAGCGTATAAAAATTGCGCGCACTAAACCAGCCTTTATTCAGCCACTGATGTGACTGGAATCATCTCATGTGAGTGTACATCATTTTAAAATATTTTATCTTTGAAAAGTACTCTTCTTTTCCAAGTAAAAATGTTACAATCAGCAAGCTGACATCCATATTGGTTCTCCACCCCGGCAGAGTGTCCGTGTTTGTGTGAGAGAAGCATTTAGCAGGTCTATCAGTATCAGAGCTGCAGTCCCTCTCTCTAGCCTCTCAGATCTGGAAAGCTGGGAGTCATTAATGGAGGAATTCAGAGGCCCTGAAATCACACATCTCATCACCCCTCCCACCCCAAAAAAACAAGACAAAAAAAAAAAAAAAATCAGACAGTAGAAGAAGAAAACGAAAAAGGTGTTTATTTTCCAGTGTTGGAAGCTGTTGAACAAGTGATCAGCAATGGCAGGCTGACATTTCAATGGTAACACCCAGAGGAGCGTTACGTTTCAGTGACTGCTGCCATCAGCCCGGAGCAAAATCAAGTCTAACGCGGCTTGGAGGCTTAAGTGCAGTTATCCAGTGCCAGAGAGTGATGGAATATATATCCTCAAAAAAAAAAAAACCCAGCTAGACTCAAAGAAAAACTGGCAAGGGTGAAGGACAAAACAGCCATTGTATGTCTAATGATGTATGCTGGTGACGATTAAAGCAAATGAATTCATTTGTTTCAGCAACCATATGTGGTAACTATTCCCAACACATATGGAACATGTGGTAGTAAAATCAGTGATAACAAAGACATTTCAGCATCTCATAAATAGTGTTTGGAAAGGGGTTAAAGTCAACATGAAACTGACGTTGCAATAGTATTTTCTTCCCTATTGTGATATAAGCAGCTTCTCGAACAAGAAAACATGAAGGGCGGTACTTCATTTTGTCCATATTTGGATTGTTGGATAATTGTGGTTTGCTATTGCAGTGATCTGATGTGAGTGACAGGTTGTCCCGCCCTCACACCAGTAAACACATCATCAGAGAAGAGAAGAGATGTTGCTGCAAGAGGGAGGGGAAGTTTAGTGAATCAAAACATACAGCGTGACTATTAGCAATCCTAGAGATGACTCATATAATTCGGTTCTTTTTTAATCAAAAACGCACAATGCAAAACTTTAGGTGCGTCCCGATTTGCATACGTATGCACTATTCTATGTCGTTTTGTAGTGTAAATAGTGCAAGTAGTGTGTTAATACTGAAAATTCTAGCCTTTCAAGTCATCATGACATATGGAATTTTGCAGTTTTTATTATAAATGAATTATTAGTGCACATCATAATTTTTAAAAAGTAACGTGCCCTTGTAATCTATAGGCTAATCAAAATAACTTCCCCTCCCTCGTGCAATGACATCCCTCTTCTCTGATGACGTGTTTACTGGTGAGGGCGGGACAACCAATAGATGATCACTGCAATAGAGAGCCTAAGTCCCTCCCCTCCGCTTCCGGCTCATGGGACCTTATTTCGGAAAAAATATGTATGGTAGTCAATGGCGAGAGACAACTTATCTTTTTATTCCGTCTGAACTGTTCCCTGAATTACACATATGATGTTTGTCAATTTAAAAGATAATTCTGAAAGTCAAGAAAGTCACAGTTTCTCATAAAACAGAAGAGTAACATTTAGTTTTAGGTGAAAATTGCTCAGTGAACTACATCTCTCGTCTCGCACTATGTACGTCACCGTTGCTCGTATGTGTGCAGTCTGGTACAAAACACTCAGGCATGACGGCGTAACGTTACGATTATAACGTAAGACTATAGAAAAAATGCATAGTCTGTAAGATGCCGTAGATATACTACTGTAACTGATTATGTGAACCTAGTTACACTAGTCACACAAGTAGTCAAACATGTAAGGCAGAAGCCATTAACTCATTTTCTGTAAAAATAAGTCAGAAGAGCTGAATTAGCCGGTTACCATGATGTGCACAAAATTCAAAATTGATTGTCAGACTCAATACTAAGCAGGCCTATTGAAAAATTGCTTAGTCTACTATCTGACATGGTGGAGCGCAAGTGAGTTTTCGCAAGTTTCACTGTATCCACTTATCCATTATCAATTGCTGTTTACGCTAAATGTACAACCCGAATTCTGGAAAAGTTGGGACATTTTTTAAATTGGAATAAAATGAAGACTAAAAGAACTTCAAATCACATGAGCCAATATTTTATTCACAATAGAATATAGAAAACATAGCAAATGTTTAACCTGAGAAATGTTACCCTTTTATCCGCTAAATGAGCTTATTTCAAATTTGATGCCTGCTACAGGTCTCCAAAAAGTTGGCACGGGGGCAACAAATGGCTGAAAAAGCTAGACATTTTGAAAAGATTCAGCTAGGAGAACATCTAGCAACTAATTAAGTTCATTGATATCAGGTCTGTAACATGATTAGCTATAAAAGGGATGTCAGAGAGGCAGAGTCTCTCAGATGTAAAGATGGGCAGAGGCTCTTCAATCTGTAAAAGACTGCGTAAAAAGATTGTGTAATACTTTAAAAACAATGTTCCTCAACATCAAATTGCAAAGGCTTTGCAAATCTCATCATCTACAGTGCATCACATCATCAAAAGATTCAGAGAAACTGGAGAAATCTCTGTGCGTAAGGGACGAGGCTGAAGACCTTTATTGGATGACCCTGGTCCTCGGGCCCTCAGATGACACTGCATCACTCATCGGCATGACGTCAATGACATTACTAAATGGGCCCAGGAATACTTCCAGAAACCACTGTCGGTAAACACAATCCACAATCATGCAAAAAGGAAGCCATATGTGAACATGGTCTAGAAGCCCCGTCGTGTTCTGTGGGCCAAGGCTCATTTAAAATAGACTGTTTCAAAGTGGAATAGTGTTCTATAGTCAGACGAGTCCAAATTTGACATTCTTGTTGGAAACCAAGGACGCTGTGTCCTCCGGGCTAAAGAGGAGGGGGACCTTCCAGCGTGTTATCAGCGTTCAGTTCAAAAGCCAGCATCTCTGATGGTATGGGGGTGCATAAGTGCACACGGTATGGGCAGCTTGCATGTTTTGGAAGGCTCTCATTGTCAGAAATAGGGGTACAGTAGGAGTCCATTTCTGTCCCCCAAGGTACAATATACACTAACATACCCCATAGGGCTTATTATTGGACCTCAAGGGTCAAAAAGCATTAAAAGGTACATATATGTACCGTTTCTTTTAAAGGTTAAGGTACAATATTGTACCCTTGAGGGTACAGCCCCAGTAACAAGCCATTGTACCCCTAAAGGTACTATTATGGACTTTATTTTCTGAGAGTGTATGAATGCTGAAAAGTATATAAAGATTTTAGAGCAACATATGCTCCCCTCCAGATGACGTCTATTTCAGGGAAGGCCTTGTGTATTTCAGCAGGACAATGCAAAACCACACACTGCAGGTATTACAACAGCATGGCTTCGTCGTAGAAGAGTTCCGAGTGCCTGCAGTCCAGATCTTTCACCTATAGAGAACATTTGGAGCATCATTAAACGAAAAATATGTCAATGACGACCACAAACTCTTCAGCAGCTGGAAACCTAAGGCAAGAATGGGATCAAATTCCAACACCAAAACTCCAGCAACTCATAACCTTGATGCCCAGACGTCTTCAAACTGTTTTGTAAAGTAGAGGAGATGCTACACCATGGTAAAACATCCCCCCGTCCCAACTATTTTGAGACCTGTAGCAGGAATCAAATTTGAAATGAGCTCATTTTGTGCATAAAATTGTGCAGTTTGTGCAGTTTAAACATTTGTTATCTATGTTCTATTGTGAATAAAATATTAGCTCATGTGATTTGAAAGTCTTTTAGTTTTCATTTTATTAAAATTTTGGTCACAGGCCTGCCACATGTGGTAGTTTTGGCAAAAAAGTTAAGGGAGAGGGGTGATGATAAGCCATTAAGCCATATTATTTCTAAGCTCGCGCAGACATTATTAATATTTGCTTTGATAGCCTACATTTTCACTTTAATAGCAATTAGTAGGCCTAATTAATCCGCAATCAAGTCGGTTATTAAGATCATCTCGGAGAAGTTACAACTAAAATGTCAACCATTTAAAAATAAAATAAAAAGCTTTTAACATGTTAATTAAAAACATTTACATTTTTCTTTTCTGTCTTTAAAAAAGTATCCAATTACAGTGTGAGAAACCGCTATAAACCATTAAATGCATAACTGTCCAAATGAATCAAACCACAAACTCAATCTCAAACCTTTTTGCAAACCCATTTCACAGATTAGATAGATCAATAGTGATTCATTCACAATAGTGATTCTAAGCAGCTAATAGAAAACAGACATGACATGAGGATTAATCAGTAATATCCCCAATGAACACTGAACACAAAAAATATTAACCGGTTCATAGTGAATAAAAAAAGTACCCGACTAGAATTCCAATTCCCGAGCAAATGACTCTTATGAGTCGCTAATTTTAGTGAATCTCAAACAATTATGAATCAGTTGGAGCAGTTTCTCAATTGTAATTTGATTAGGATGCTCTTTGAATTATGTTTTTAGAAGGGAGCAGCCTATATGGAGTATCCAGCGAAACTCTTTAATTTTAGGAACAAAGCTTATGTTTTCATTTAAATATGCTGCATAAACACCCCTCATCACTTTTTGTATAAGTAAGGCTAACTATTTTGGCACATATAGGTAAACAAAGGGTTCTGCAATTGGGGGATGGCATGTGAATAATTACTTTGTTTACTTTGATTTCATTTCGCATCATTTATTTCGGTATTTACATTTCTACCCCAGTGATTGTGAAGCGCAAGCCAAGGCCAAGATCTCTCGTAATGCTTATACAGAACTCACTCCGCTTGAACGATTCTCTTTCTCTCTCCCTGCTTTCCAATCCCAACCACATGTTTACACTGCTGTGATGTAGATGTGTTTATTATAAAGATGACAAACTTACGGTACATTGCCACGCAACATTTTCTTTCCCCTTTCTCTCCCAGGTTTCTACAACCCCTGCGGAGCCCTGATGTCCCCTCCCTAAGAAAGCTTCCCTCTTTTGTTTAACTAGTCTGTCTTTGCCAGCAAATATGCAGTAATCTATGGAAACATATACGTCATCTAAAGGGCGAGGGAGAGAGACGTGAGTGTGAAGGTTTGGGGAAAAAAGTTAAATGCTTTCATGTGTATTTGAAAGTGTTGTGTGAACACAATATTCTGCTAATCCAAATAAAATTAGGGCATCTGATTTCACAAGGCTAGGATGGATGGAGGGAAAAACTTGCTTTTTCAGCTTGAGATGCAGAGGGCCCCAAGACTCAATGGGCGGGAGGAAGAGTAATGAGGAGAGGCTTGTGTTTGTAAATAATTTGGAATTCGCTAATGTTCTGTCCATTCACAAATGGCAGTCAGATTGTTTTCTAGCATCCTGCCTTATTGATTCTGGCACAGGGACAGAGACCTAATGAGGAACAGGTGTTGAGGAGCTCACACTGAGTCAAGGAGTAGTGACTCTCCACCTCCATTTACTCTCACGTCATCCCCTTTATGTGCCTACAGGTGCCCCCAAAAGTATTTGGACACTTAAAACTTCATGAATGTCATTGCATTTGGATATTGTTAATTAAAACTAAATATATAAAAAAAATAAAGCTGAAATAAATGAAAATCCACATATTAGATAATGTAAAAATTAGAAACGAAATAAAGATTAAGCTGAATTATAAAAATAAAACTGAATTTTCTTTTTATGAAAGCTATATAGAAATATAAAAAAACACATAAAAATGACAAATGCATGACAAAACCTTAAATTAAACTTAAGATTAAACTAAAAATACAAAAATAAAAACTAATTCAAAATATTAATAAATACAATTATAGTATAAGTAATACTTAAATAATACTAAAATATCAAACCAAGTGTGTAAACTGTTTATAAAATAAATAAAAATGCATGGTTCACTTAAAAATAATTGTTTTATCATAATTTATTCAACCTCATGTCATTCCAAACATGTAAGACTTTATTTAGCGAAACGCTGGAGCTTTTTTTTTCTCAATGAGCTCCAATAAATAAATAAATAAATGAAAAAAATATATATATATTGAGATAATTGTCAAAAATTTTTGGGTATTCAGACAAAAAGTATTCAGACACTTTATGAACATGTTCATAGTTAATGTGATGAGCTACACCTGTGGTAACTCTAGGACATCTGTGTGAACCTGAGGGCAACTGACTTCATCCACTAAAAAGAACCTTGGGACCAGTTGGTTAAAAGTAATTGCACATTTAATGCATTTTTAATTGTGGCTCCAGTGTCCAAATACACTTTGGGGCCACTGTGTATTAGAAGTGCTTGATTTGTTCAATAGTTTGAATCCGCTCACTATGCTAAACAGCAACCAGATCTTGGTTTCATTGCATAATGTGAGTAAAATGTAAAAATCATCAAAATGCAATATAAAACATACAGCCCCTGAAATGTAAGCATGCTCCTGTCTTATAAAGCTTGTGTGCTGTCCCTCTGTGGTTATGTGGAACGCTTTGGCTCGGTATGACTGCGAGGAAACTGCAGCAACGGCCATCACCATTACATGCCAAAAGCGAACAGAGTAATTATTGAGAAATCAGCTCGAAACTTTGGACCTGAGAGACCACACCACACTGAGGCCACAGTTTTCCTTATGTACATGCTGACATTTACCCACAGTGCATTGGTGCCAAATATCCAGCATTAGCTCTGAATGATTCAACTGAGCGGTCTGCCATCTATGTTCTCCATCAGCGATGTAGAGCTCATTGTGGGTGTTAAACACTTTCACATAATTCTTTTTGAATCCAGGAATTAGTTGAAAACACTTAAAAAAGAGAACTCTCATAGCGCGCAGCGATAGTGCGTCGGTTTGATGCGTCGAGGTTATATAGGGACAGGATAATGAATGCTTGAAATCGATTGGCTGGAAACATTACATTTTATAAACCAATCCGAATGGCTGAACTATTCATATCTACAAAGATCAGCCTCATCAATCCAACACCTTAAATGTGCAGTAAAAGTGATGGTGAATTATTCAATTCATGACAGCAACTCAAAAGGAACAGCCAACTTAAAGATAAAACTCATAAAGGGTAAAAAGTAAAAATGTGTATGTAAAATTATTTCGCCAAACAAAAATTATATTGAATAATTTTCAGTGTTGGTGGTAACAAGTAACGCGAGTTACGTAATCAGATTACTTTTTAGTAACGCATTACTTATAAATTTACAACAAAATATCAGTTACTTTTTCAAATAAGTAAAGTTGTTTTCCTATGTTTTGACTGACTCCTGTCTCCATTTTGAGAGAAATCCAGAGTAAGTGCAGAGGCGTTGTGTGCGCTAAACATGATGGTTATTGTAGTTTTAGACTAAATGTGAGCATGCATTTACTCTTTTCATTCACACTTTCACAGAAACAGATTCAGTATTTCTCAAAATGAATAAAAACTATGAAATGCAAACTCAGAATATTGTGCAAGCCTGCAATAATTACAATAAATACAAAAATATACTTCATTTAATCTCACTTTATTATGCAATGTCTTTGCTGCTGACCTTCGATGATCCAGTTCAACCATACTAATAAGCAAAAATGACTTTAGATAAACATCACATTTGTGTTTTTAATTTTTTTAAGTGAGGCTGCATCCGAAATCGCATACTCTCTTGAGTAGGTACTTATTTTTTAACAAGTAATTTCTTCACGACCACTAAAAAAGTACGTTCCATATAGTATTAATGTAATCTGGATGTACTACATTGGCCATGCTGTCTTAATCATGTGACCTTCCAGCATCAGTTGCGTCGCTTCACTGCCATTCACAAATGCGATTTCAGATGCAGCCAGTGTTGAACTTTCTTTTCCTGCATCCCATCCTTCTGCAATCCAGAATGGCAGCACATCTTTGGTGTTTTAGAGACAAAGGTTTGTTTTAGCTGCACCCTCTACTGTACAGGTGTGAATTTGCATTTCCTTCAGCCTGAGGCTTATTCATTTCACATTTGGTGTGAAAGGGCCTTTACATTTGCCAAAAATAGAATAAAAAAAACAAAAAAGCAAGCCCGGTTGAGAAAAAGTAACGTAAAAGTAACACATTACTTTTCATAAAAAGTAACTAAGCAACGCAATTAGTTACTTTTTTTAGGAGTAACACAATATTGTAATGCATTACACTGTTAGAAAAATCTGTAGAAATTACAGTATTACTGGCAGCTACTTGCCAGTAACTTACTGTAGATTTAAATTGATGTTATTTACTGGCAACAATTTGTTTAAAATTAAATGAACATTAAACATTAACAAGTCTTTATCTTTACAGAATAAAACTAAAATAACAGCCTCATGCAAAGCATTCTGGGAACCAAAATCTGAAGGAAAAACAGAAAAAGGTTGATGAAGATTTCTGGTTCCCAGAATGCTTTGCATTAGATTGTTATTTTATAGTTTTATTCTGTAAAGACAAAGACTTGTTAATGTTTAATGTTCATTTAACTTTGAACAAACTGTTGCCAGTAAATAGCATAAATTTAAATCTACAGAAAGTTACTGGCAAACAGCTGCATAACTACAGCAAATTTTTTACAGTGTACTTTTAAAGGTAACTGTGATTCACAACAGTACCGTTCAAAAGTTTGGGGTTAGTAAGATTTTTAATTAAATTAATACTTTTATTCAGCGATGATTTGACGTAATTGATTAAACGTGACAATAAATATATTTATAAAATATTTCTATTTTTTAAATATTAAGCAGCTCAACTGTTTTCAACATTGATGATGATAAGAAATGATTCTTGAGCAGCAAATCAGCATATTAGAATGATTTCTAAAATATCATGTGACACTGAAGACTGAAGTAATGGCTGCTGAAAATTCAGTTTTGCCATCACAGGAATAAATAACATACTAAAATATATTGAAATAGAAAACTGTTATATTATAACAGTAATGTTACTGTTTTTTACTGTATTTTAATCAAATAAATGCAGCCGTGGTGAGCCATAAGAGATTGCTTGCAAAATAATATTTTTGCTCACTGTATATGTCACGTTGGTTTTGGTTTATGTTCATGTCTTTTATTTTGTATTCATGCTCTCAGGTATGCTTCCTGTTTGTCATGTACTTAACTTGCTCCTCATGTATCTTGCAATAATGTGATCATGTCTTGTGCTTCCCCTGTATGTGTCAATGTTCTGATTGTTTTTTGGGGGTTTTTTTGGTCATGTGTCCAATGTTCTTATTGGTTCCTTGTTCCTTGTGTGTCACATTTTAATGCGCTCATTGTTTAATTGTGTTCAGGTGTTTCTTGTTTGGTCATTAGTCTTGTGTGTGTGTGTGTGTGTGTGTGTGTGTGTGTGTGTGTGTGTGTGTGTGTGTGTGTGTGTGTGTATAGCTCTCATGTTTCATTGGTCTCATGTCTAGTATTGTTCGTTTAATCCACTGTTTGGTGAATTTCATTTCATTTCAAGCCTTTTGTTTATTTTGTATCTGTTCATGTTGGGATTCTCAATAAACTGCACTTGGGTTCTGCAAACTAGCCTACAGTGGACATTTGTTACAGTATACAAAAACATTGAGACATTTCTCAGAATATCTTCTTTTATGTTCCTTGCTCGGGTGGGAGGGGATCGCAAAACTATCACCGGAAACGTAATGGTCAAAATTTAGTGTGCATTAAACCATTGCAATACACACTGTCAAATGATTTAAATCATAGGGAAATTCACCGGGAATATATAAAGAATATTCAATAGATCTCTCAGCCCCAGTTATAATTGACATCAGTGAAGTACAATCACAAGTTATTCATCTCAGAATTTTTGTTAAGCAGCCTTATTCAAAGAACAGAACATCTCTCTGCCAAGACAGGCTATATTCTCCAGCACTGTTTGTCACTGAACTGTTAAGCTATTTGTTTGAAGTGTTTGGAAACTTGTATTTATATTTGCTAATTTAGTGTGACTGCATGCAAGACAAGCTCTAGAGAGAGAGAGAGAGAGAGAGAGAGAGAGCAGCCATGAATCAGGATCTGCACTGCAAGCTGTTTCTCTCTGATTGCTCTGTCAGTCCATCTGTGTTTTGGCAAAGACTCTAACTCCATGCTTGTTTGTGTTAGGCCAATACATTTACTTTAATCAAAGAGCGTACCCTACAACTTTGCTGATTAAATCCTCCCCATACCCCCCATAATCCACCCTCATCCAACACACACGCACACACACACAAACACAATCAGACATACAGACATGTTTAGCCCAAGTATATAGGACATAATAAGACTGATCAGAGCAAGATGCTGTAAAACAGCTCCTTTCAATTTGGTTCAACTCTGACTTTACTATGAACCGTGACTGTTAACCCTTAAATGCATGAATGTTTCGCCAATCATTATTACATATTCGGGTCTTTACCGACCCAGATCTATATCTAACACTGATGGATCATACCTGTCGCGATAATATAAAACCCTCCTTATATTAGAGTTATAATTACAGAAGAATAAAAAAATTAGTTTGAAGCTTGGAAGGGTTCAGTTTGAGCTAATTTCCCAGTACATTCAGGATCTGGCTCATATTCGCGATCTCAAAACTACCATTTTGAACATCTTCAAAATCAATATTTTAATCGCTGACAGCTTCTTCACCAGATCCACCATCAAGTGACAGTGTCACTAATATTTGTGTTTAGTACTTGCTCTGCAGTAAATTGCAGAGCCATTTCAAGGTTTGCTAATGATACTTCCTATTCTTTTTTTTTTCTGCCTGCGGTAACTACGAGTGAAACGTCACTTCATGTATCAGTCATTGTCACCTTGTGGAATAAAGATGAGTTGCATTTATTCAGTTATCAAAGTTTCAATTATTGTAGTGCAGGAAAAATATACTTACACTGTTACACAACTCGGGTTGTTAGCGACCCTATACAATTATTACAAAAAATGAATGGGAAAACAGGCATTATTTTATAATTTTGTCAGTTTTTTTCTTCTTATATTGTTTATAATGAATTGATTGAGGAATACTAAGAAAGTTGATGTCTAACTGAATAAGGAGGGTAGTGAATGATGTCCCATGCACGTCATATTTTGTTGATCTTGGAACAACATTCCTGTCCGAAAATATAATCCGAACCCTATCCCTACCCCTAAACCTAACCCTACCCATAAGTCCATAAAATCAGAGGGAATGATGAAAGCACCTAACCCTGGTTGTAAGCCTAAACTTGACATAAACTGTAAACTTGTGTCTCAAATCTGATTGGTTGATTGGAATGTTGTTCCAGAATCGACAAAGATATTGATCCAGGAACGTGTTGTACTTGGTGAAATCAGGTTTTGCCATTAAGCTCACTTCAAACCACGCAGCCTGTTGAAAAAAGGTGTGCTTTCAATTTTCTATTGTTTTTTTAACATGGAAGACAATAAGACAGGTGACATCATCTATAGGCCAATGTTAGAGTTTTTTTAATATTTTTTTTAATATCATTTAACATATGTGACCCTGGACTACAAAAACAGTCACATGGGTACATTTTTTTTAAATTGAGATTTATACATCATCTGAAAATCTGGAATCTGAGGGTGCAAAAAAATCTAAACATTGAGAAAATCACCTTTAAAGTTGTCCATTTATGTTTGCGATTGTGCTGCATTCACTCACAAAAATAAATATTTAATATATTTACGGTTGGAAATTTACAAAATATCTTCATGGAGCATTATCTTTACTTAATATCCGAATGATTTTTGGCATAAAAGAAAAATCGATCATTTTGACCCATACAATGTATTGTTGGCTATTGCCACAAATATACCCGTGCGACTTCTGACTGGTTTTGTGATCCAGGGTCACATATCATTTATTATTTATTGTGCATGCTGATTTCCACATTTTTACATTTACATATAAATTATTTGTATATTATTTGTATTTATACATTTATTTTACATTATGTAATTTATTTAATGTAATTTAGCAAATCTCAAAATGAATATTATTGTATTAATTTTATCATACTGTACATTATTATTCACTCATAGTATTTAAAAATATAAATGTTCACATAACCAAGAATTTTTTTTTTTTTTGATTTAGAAAAAACAGGACGTTTTGAACGTTCAAAGAACATTCAAAAATGATGTTTTCATAACTTAATGGGAATTTGAATGTTAGCAAAACGTTCTTAGAACATGTTTTTGTTAACAGTCCATAAACTTACAGAAGAGACCTGAGACATATCTAGGGACCACGATATGACATTAGAGAACTAACCACACAGAACATCCTAAAAACTGTATACTGTAGCAACACCTTTGCAACCACTCGCATTGTGATGGTGAGTTTTGCATGGGCAAACATTGCAAATGTAAAATTATATTTGCGTTTATTGTGTGGCTGTCCCTTAAAACATCATAAACTTTGCTAAAAAAAAAGGTCACACTATGAATCTCTGTTAAAAAGAAGCGTATTTGGTTTGTAAACAAGAATATATAAGCATTCTCTGTTTCAGATTGGTCACAGAAGATTCCCTTCTTCCCCAATGAATCCCTTACTTCCTCACCAGGCAATAAAGGACTATGCTGAAAAATGTTTGGAATTGCAGTAAAGCGGTTCAGAAGGTGACCATCTCTAGTCATGAAACCTTAGGCTTTCTCACTAACTTACAATAGGATGCCAACCACATAGAGAGCATGGAGACTTAGCTGCCTCTTTAAAGTTTGAAGATCTACATAAATTAATTTATGAGGACATAAAAGGTGGAGTTAGCTAAAAGACACACACAAAAAAAAAGAGACTATATGTCATTGTGAAGATGATAACTGTTTGGCTTGTCAAAAACAGATTTCTGAAAGACTTATCCAGAAATGTGCAACATCAGTGCATGTGGAATGAGACAAAGAGTGAGAGAATGGTGGCATAAATTATTTTTATACAATAAACAATTTTATATTCATTTATGCATGTAACCCATGAATAGAATTAAGAGAGTTTGAGGAAGAACCTCATATGATGCACATTAACTCAAATCTAAAGACTAATAAAGACCTTGAAGCTATAAATTAAAATCAGATGATCATTATTCATCTTGGTGTGCTAACCATTAGTCCTCATCTACGATTCCCCTCTGATCATTGAGAATGACAATCTTGTCAGGAAGGACAAAGGGCCATGTAAGCGCAATTAACTCCATAGCCAACAACAAAGACAACAACCACATCTTTTTAATTTTCAGCTCGGATGATGCCATTACATGAGCATGCGAACACACAGACCATCTCATTTACACATGGCTTAGAGATCACACAGCTCTCATGAACCCAACAAACAGGCCAAATGAGATCTAGGGTGAAATTTATTTGAAAGTGAGCAGCATCACTGTGCCCTGTGCACTCCAAAGAGCAGTGTACTTGAAGTGAGCATTCTGTGTAGAGTGTATTGTCTCATACAGTAGGCTACAATATGTGGATGTTTTGTTTGTCCATGTCACTGCAAACTCATTTTAAATTTCAATGTTACTGAGATAAAAGCAGGAAAATTTAAATAGTTAAAGGGATACTCCACTTTTTTTGGAAATAGGCTCATTTTACAACTCCCCCAGAGTTAAACAGTTGAGTTTTACCGGTTTCGAATCCATTCTGCCGATCTCCGGGTCTGGCGGTACCACTTTTAGCATAGCTTAGCATAGATCATTGAATCGGACAAGACCATTAGCATCTCTCTAAAAAAAATGACCAAAGAGTTTCGATATTTTTCCTATTTAAAACTTGACTCTTCTGTAGTTACATCATGTACTAAGACTGACGGAAAAAGAAAAGTTGCGATTTTCTAGGCGCTATATGGCTTGGAACTATACTCTCATTCCTGCGTAATAATCAAGAAACTTTGCTGCCGTATCATGGGTCCAGCAGGCGTAATGATATGACGCAGCGCCTGAAAATAGGTCTAATAGGTTAGACAAACTTAGTCCCGGTCACGTTGGAAGGCAATGCGTCGTATCATTACGCCTGCTGGACTCATGGTATGGCAGCAAAGTTTCTTGATTATTACGCAGGAATGAGAGTATAGTTCCTAGCCATATCAGCCTGTAACACGATGTAACTACAGAAGAGTAAAATATCGAAACTCTTTGGTCATTTTTTTGAGAGAGATGCTAATGGTCCTGTCCGATTCAATGATCTATGCTAAGCTATGCTAAAAGTGGTACCGCCAGACCCTGAGATCGGCTGAATGGATTCGAAAATGGTAAAACTCAACTGTTTAACTCTGGGGGAGTTGTAAAATGAGCCTTTGATTTCCAAAAAAAAATGGAGTATCCCTTTAAAAAAGCTTTGCATAAAATTCAACCTCAAATAAAAAAACATAAGATATAATTTCCACAGATGGAATGAGAGAAATCAAAAAGTGCATCAACTCAGTCCACCTACAGAAAGTCCACAAATATCCCTTTATTGCTGAAGCACAATTTTCAAAGTGACCATCTTATATGCACTTCACTGTGTGAAGGATCATAAATGAATCACATTATCATGATAACTTGTTCTAGTCAGTCTAGCTTTTCTTAATTACTTTGTGCTACCCAACGTGAGTAAGCTAAGCTGTTAGCTTTCTAACTGAAAACCCCAAACAAGGAAAATGTTTACTTTGAGGCTTTTTAGCTTGGATAATAATGGTCATGAAACTGCTCTGAAACACAGGTTAAGGATTCAAACACAGCTGTATTTAGGGTAATACATAATCATAATCCATTAAACAGACATAAGGTCAAAACCACAGGCAAACAGTCCAAACATAAAACAAGGTCCAAGATACAGGCAAATCCAGGGAGACAACCAGGATAACACTCAGAAATGCAGTGTGACACTAAACAAGCCTTCACAATGAGTAAATGAACACAGGGTTTAAATAGGCAAAGTTAACAGGGGTAATGACACACAGGTGGACGTGATCAGGGAGTCCATGGTGGGAAAACAAGGGAGTCGGGATCGAGATCATGATTACTCCAGTCAGTGGTTGTGACAATAATATGTAATTTAAAAGACATTAATTCACAAATGTTCAGGATTGCAATTGTCTATAATCAGGCATTGCACAGAATGCTTAAAAAAAAATCAATCTTCAATTTTCAATGGGATTTTTAAATCCCAAACTTCAATCTTCCAGCACCATTTATTCATCATGGGATACTGAGCATGGATTTTAATACAAAGCCTGTGATACACTATTGAGTAATGAGGAGTGTGCAGTCGATTGCTCCCCCAGAAACAGACAACAGATTCCTCCACATAAGATTTATGAATTCTGTGCAAGACAGGACATCTGTTTTTTCATCTCCCTGCTTAAAGATGTTCCAGTCTCTTGATACCAATTTTTACTGTCTAATTGCTTTTGCTCTCTTCAAGCTGAACTTGAATATTACTTTGTGTTTAAAGCCATTAAACATTTGTTTCACTTCCAATGCTAATTTGTCATCAGATGAACATAGTAGCCTACGCATTGTGCGCTCTTACGATAGAATATTGGGTTAGTGAGTCATATGTTGATTCAGTAGCTGCTCTGACGGATTAGGTGATTTCATTCAGTGGAGGATTTGTCAGACTAATTCAGACCAGCAACTCCTACATTTGTGACAGTTCATTTTAAAGAACCGAATCATAATATGTTTGTGAACCGGACTGCACAGGTTACGCTGTTTGGTTGTTTTCTCGTGCAGCCCGTGAGGTGTGCTGTTGCAATGCAGGAAACATTGCTGTGATCAATGGCACACTATTGGGGCTTTGCTGTGTCATAAATACGTAGAGTTAATACAAGTTACGCCAACCACAAACTTGCTGATTAATTATGCAAGCATATTTTTATGTTCGGCATGAACGCACCACCATTTTCTCACTTTGTGAGACCAATTATTCCACTCTACTACGAGTTGAAAACCATCCGTTTACATGTGTAAAGGCCCATTTACACTAAGAACAATAACTATAAAGATAACTACTATATTAGCGTCCACACCAATGGACAACGATGCTCTGTTTATTAAAAGCACATGCTGCAGTTATGTTGTCTGCAATGCTAATGCTCATTAAAGTTGGGTGGATTTTTGATTGGTTTGATTGTTTGTCTTCAGTCTTCAAGATGTTTGCTCTTAAACAATCATTTAGGATTGATCTATTTTTAGAGTTTACTGCGAAAAACATGCTGTTTTAAAAGAAAAGTCACCGACAATTGCGCGTACAGTTTCAGTTTACGGCCCTATAATTGGCTCTTTATAGGTTTGAAGTGTGTATTTCGTGCAAAAATATTGATTGTTTTCAAACAGGTTTCATTAACCATCTCCAAGATTTCCATTGGTCAGCCCACAGATAGTTCCACCCAAACTGATTTCATTGGTCGAGGCAAATTTGAATCAAATTAGCGTTGGATGGATTACTTTTCTCTACATGTTAACAGAACACGAGATGGTCACTGGAATACGAGAAAGAATTCTAACATCGAAGATGTTAAGGCTCATTTACACTAAGGACACTTATACCGTGCAATGGGGGACAAAGTACCGTTACTCCCAGGGGTTGAAATCGCCTTCCTTTGAATGGGCGGTCAGAATACCGGCAACATGTGAGTAGAATCTATTATTTTATATTTTTATAAGAGTCTCATTTGTTCTCATTGCACATTTCACACCATGCAGCTCAATCTAGACGCAATCAAATGTTGTTATATGCTGCACTTGATCGAAATTAGGGCAATGAGAAGGTTAGTGGCCAGAGAAAGTCCATTCCTATCCAAAGCATGGTAACCTAAGGAGAGCCAGGTTGGTCTGGCCACACCTTGTCTGTGTGCTTCTGTTCTCTGTGAGTTAGGATCCAGTCTGAAGCCAGCTGGCTTGGATTCTGGTTCATGTGGGCGGCAGTAATGCAGGCAGCCAGCACATTTTCATTCAATATAAATAAAGAGATTGGAGGGAACTCTGCCGTTTTGTACAGGCGGTCATATATTCAACATTTAACCGCATCGCATGTAAAACTACAAACCCAGATTTGGGACCTCTCTTGGAAACAGAACATTCAGCGGAAAAAAAGTGGAAAGAACGATCATTCCAGCCCCGTCGGGCAAGAAGTGGTTAAGAGACCCGCTGCCAGGTACAGAAATGAAACTGGTCTGGATCTGAACTGAACTAATTTGTCAGCACTACCATCTGTGCAGCTCTCGGTCTCTGGCTCGCAGACAGGCTTCAGCGGTTGACATCCTACTCCAGTCAAAATGCTTGGAAGATATGAGTGTTTCTCATGATTTGGCCAAGGGGAAGCTCTGCTCCTACCACCCACTTAGTGATCTCAGCGCTGGACATGGCTGCCTTCTGCCAATACCCCTTCCATCATTTCGGCCCCCTCCGCCCTTGCTATTTTCTCACATTGGCTCCTTTTTCCCCCACATTCAACAACTCTCTTATTCCCCCACCTTATGATCGACCATTTTGAGCTCAGGGAAAAACACACATGGTTTCTAGCCCAGGCATTAAACCACATTTTTCTGTGTGTTCTTTATTCCTATTTGGATGACCAAAGAAGTTCCGCTCAGACCAGATGTATTTTTATGTAATGACCAAAGGAATCTGGCCCGAACTGACCTAAATGTACTTCTGGGAGAATAAACATTCTGTAACTGTGTGTGTGTCCAGTCAGAAATGCATGTACATTAATGGGATTTAATTTTTAAATCAACTTCTTTGCAATTAGAGCATCACTATCAGAGAATCGATGGCCAGTTTAAACGATGCATTAAGATTTAAAAAATAAAAACATAATTAATCCAAGAAGAATGCCCAATGTAATTGTGTTATTGTTGAACATTTTATATGCATTCACAGATGAATGATTAAAATTAATTATTGCAATAAATATTTGTTTGACTTGGTAGTGTGCATAGAGGTTTTTCTGTGCAGCCTTTCCATTTGGTGAGTGAGCCAGAGGCACCACCCAACTCTAAGAAAAACACACACATGCACGAGCACACACACACGCAAGTTTGTGTGTAGAAAACCACAGGGGTGGTGAGCTCTAATCTGGAGCCACTAGCCCACTTTAAACACATTCCCCAAGTTATAGACTCTGCCTCACACCAACCTTTCGCAAGAACACACAGTATTTCTCTCTATCCCTCTGTCTCCACATTACAACATACATGTAACATACCAACACACACACACACACAAATGTACCATTACCTCTGTTTAAACAACTGTTGTAATTCGTCTGCTCTGCATCTGCTGAGGTGGCCTTGAGGAATCACTGTTCCCTAAAACCAGCTACATAGCCTAGGACCTCCGTGCATTTGTTTTTGCTTCCAGGGGGACAGCCGCATGCACAGACCCCTGACTTTTTGACTTCTTGCTGCTGGTATGCGGTCGACTCCAGATCCTCCAGATCCTGCTCTCGGCTGACCTTAAACAGTCTCCCCATTGTATGAGGCTCAGAGTATGTACCTCATTGTGATTGCACGTCACCTCCTAAATGAAATGTGTGCATAACATCATCTAAATTTTGCATTGGAGGCCATTTTTTTAGGGGAATAAAATATGCAAGACTTTTGTGTAACAAACATGTTCAACAGTCAAATAGAATGATGAAACTATACATACTGTACACATATATATATGCAGCAATTCAGATAAATCCAAAGATATGGCTCCCTGTCAAATTTAAATTTAAATTTAAATTAAACAAATAAATAAAATTTAAATGAAATGAAATGAAATGAAATGAAAATAAAATAAATGAAAATGAAAATAAATAAAATAAATAAAATTAATAAAATTAATAAAATTAATAAAATTAAATTAAATTATCTATTATCTATAATAACTATTATTTGAGTTAGTTTTGCACTGTTCCCAGTTCAGTTGCCCTTGTCTTTGTTCATCAGCTGCCATACTCTTTGATTTGCCCTCATGTGTTACACCAGTGTCTTGTTAATTTTCTCATTTTGTCCGTGGTGTGTCCCTGACTCCCTGTATATTTATAGCCCTTTCTTTGTCAGATCTCGTCTCACAATAGGTGATGTTCCCATTTGTTTGTTTTCATTCAAAACTGCCTACAAATAGATCCAGCAAGAACACTTTAGAACCATGACAATTAAGCACATTCATCCCAAATTACTATTATCACAATGCAAACAAAGGTTAACATTTTTTTATTTTTGTGGTTTTGTTATAATCTAATTATTTGTACTATTATTTGCTACTTTTGTTGCTATTTTGACACTAAATCCCATTTCTTCTTTATCAGATCCTCCTATTTCCTTGTTTTTAAAGACAGAACTCCTGACATCAGAGATGTTAAATCAGAGTGTAATTGCAGTAAAATTACTGGGAACAGCTCCCCGATAAGCCATCATGCCTTCAAAGACATGGAGGACAACAGATGTTTCCATTAAAGGCTCAGAATAGATACATAAACAACCTGTCACCTGATTTTTTTCCTGCATTGCACCTTAATACTGAATAGACTCTAACCGCACATATTGGTGTCCAGCAGATCATGCCTCTGAACATCTCTTTTATTATCAGTCCATTTGACTGAGCTGTAAAGTCCTCACAACATGTTTTTAAATAAATTACGTTGCAAAACTGGAATGCGTACTTGTTTATAAAACTTTCCAAACAGCTTAGCAATAGGCTAATACATAAGAGTTTACAGGCCAATAGGATTAATCTTATAGGCTATCTACAGTAAACCACTTTACAGGAGATCTAACTATTTTGGACAGAGCCCTTAAGTTCTGTACTTTAAAGATGTTGAAACAATTTTTAAACAGTGCCACCTAATGGTCAAATGCAAAACAGTCCTGCACTAGTCCTGCAGGAGAATGTGAAGAAGGATCAAGCATACACAAAATATTTCAAAACACGCGATTAATGACGTAATCAAATACCATTTAAAGCTTTAGAAAGCACATTAATGGGTGGATTCACGCGCTTTTATGTCCTGGGTGAACGATATTAAATGGAGGTCTTTATGTTAAAACGTTCTGCAAAAAAATTAAACCATGCCTTTAACATTTATTTTTTGCTGGATATTGCTATTTTACAAAGAATTATCACAGATCCTTAGTCTTAAACAATTAAAATAATCATACATTTTTTTTAAATATTATTTTTTTTATTTTTTTTAAATAATGACAATATGCAAAGAGTGAAATAAAAATAAACCATTTTAATAGTTGTGTCATTTTTATTATAGTAGTGAAGAGCTGAAAAGCAGCTGGTGGAAACCAGTTTCTCATTTCATTTCAAAATGTGTGAAATGTATAAAATGTAGTTTTCATCATACATATTATCAGACAGTCATGTGGTGGAAACATATGGCACATTTGTTGGTTCAGATAATGAGAGTGTGAAAGCTTTTGTGTGATTTAACAAAACAGTATTTTCCTGAATAATGTATGGGCTCTTCAGTTCATGCTGCGACTTTGCCCCTCCCCTTTTAGAGGCGCGCAGCCAATAGCAGATGACAACATCCGGTTTAGCTGTCTGAGAGGGAAGTTCAGAAAGATTTTTACAGCATCTGATGCCGCGAAAATTCCGTATTGCGTTTAATAATCTTATATACAGTTAGCTTAGATTATTGGAAAAGTAAGACAATACATGTACGTCAACAGAAAGCCTGAGCAAAATAAGGAAGCCGTGAGAGTGCAGAACTGTCGAACACGACGGCAGAAGTCTTCTAAGACCGTCGTCGCGCTTAGCCTGCTGATTTTGAAGGTAACATCTGGGTTTACTTTGTTTATTCAGATTACAATGAAGCCTTTGGTCTGACTGTGTGTGATTTCATCTATGATTGTCAGAAGCAGGATGCGCATTTGCGAATCATACTATGACCTTGCTGCTTGCTCATGAATATTAATTAGGTAACGTGACTTAATAAATATTCATGACTTTACTCTTTTTTTAATGTTTGTTTGGAAGCGTGTATGTACTCAGACAGAAGTGAAATGCTTCTTGCGCTGATGTTGGAGTCAGTGAGAATACAGACAGATATGATATAAATTATGTACAATATAAAACCAAGGTAAATAAAAAATAGTACCCTTCTCTTAACCTTGTAAAATATAGTGTGCTCAATATTAAAAATAGTAAACATACTTCCTAAATGTCTTAGCTCTTTAAAATCAAGATTAGTTTCAGTTTGAATTTTGGAAAGTTTAAGGAAGCTTATGACATGTAAGACATAATCATATAAACCCCAGTTATAGTGTAGCCTATGCATTATGTTTAATTATTACATGTATGTTCAGTTATGATGTATTGTGGGTGTTGTTTAGCCTAACGTTACTGGTTTATGTCTCCTTGAATTCTTGACACTAAAAGCTGCTACAATTCACTACAAGTAAAAACGTTTTTTTAATTCACGGGTCAATTGTGAGATATTGTGTCCTGTTTGGCTTTTCATACCATGTTGTTTCAGACTAGTGAACAGAAAACATCCAAAATACACTTCAAGGGTAATTTCACCTATTTTCAACCTGCTTTGTGTGTTGAAAGTACAGTATATGTAAAGGGACAATGTTTAGGGCTACTTGTTCTCTGTGTTACCTGGACAGAGAAATTCACATTTATTTGTCAGCAAAAGTCCACTGATGAAAACTACAGATTATACTGCCACATTTTTGTATCCCCACCCACGGACAGTTGGATCGACCGAGAGTTATTAACAGAACAGTTATTGTAAGTGTAGGTTTATCACTGAAAATTGTACTATACTATGTCTAGTCTTTAATAAGCTTTATAGTAAATCTGGAACACCATGGCAACCATGGTATCTGTATGTGACAACGTTTTGCTTCGGGCGGAACTGACAGAACGGCAATTTATTTCAGTTTTTTTCCAAAACAAAAAACTGTTTCGTCGCTGTGTTTTCTCTGTATTTACAATACTTTGCAAGCTTTAGCCACTACCTACAACATACTGGAAAATAACTCACTCCCACTAAATGTTTACTCTTTGAATTCTAGCAACCCGGGATCAATTCCATTATGACTAAAAGTTTGCTAAGAGCTATTTCCTACTAAAGCAAGTTGGTATTTGACTCTGGTAAGCTTATCCTTAGCAGACTGGTATGGTCTTGAATGGCAAGATGCCCAGTGCATTATGGGTGTTTTAAGTTTTTCTACTGGGCAAAAGGGAAGACAACAGCCTTTTTCTCCATTTTCTCTAGTCATATAGCACCGATTTCAATTTTTTTTTCACCTTTCTACTGCATATGTTGCCAAGTTTTATTAAAAGCCCATTTTGGCAGTGATGAAGTACCCCCTTGTATCCCTTTGTTTATTTAAAGGGATAGGCTAGTTCACCCAAAAATAAAAATCCTGTCATCATTTACTCACCCTCAAGTTTTCCCAAACCTGCATGACTTTCTTTCTTCTGCTGAACACAAAATAAGATATTTTTAAGAATGTCGGTAACCAAACAGTTGATGGACCCCATTGACTTGTATTGAGTGTATATATTTTTTTTTTTCATATTGTGGAAGTCAATGGGGCCCATCAACGGTGCCCATAATTTGCTCTTGACTGTTGCTTATGTCAAGAGCCAAATTATACATTTGTAGTCACTTCTTTACTACAGCTTTTTTTTCTATTTGCCATACAGTAAGGATATTAGTATGTGTTGGTACACGTCAGTGTTGACACTCTCCAGCGCATAACATATAGGCCAAACCATTTACACTTGCACAGATTCAGCTAACGCTCTACTAGTATTCTCTGTTGGAATTACACCCATCTTGGCCGTGGCAGTTTATTGGCCAGGCGGCTATGTCCCCCGAAGGACTGGTGAAAGCTGTGCGGGGATGACAAGTCAACAAGGAGCGTTTGTTCATAGTTTGGTTTGATGAAAAAAAGGAAAGAAAGGCTAATTATATATTTACATTGTCTCACCCAAGGGATTTTTCCAGCAGGGGTGATGGCAAGACATTAAACAACTCCGCCGTTACGAGCAGATCATAAAAACACTCCCTTGTTGTGTTTTTCACAGACCTGTCATTAAGACTAAGAACAACAATTACCCACAAACTCCTGCTCCTGCACACACAAGCTGTTTGAGCGCTTTTTCTACCCCGTTACGCCGTGGTCACGGTGTGAGAACCTCGCCTCCCAGCAGGACACAGATGAGGATATGTCTCCATTCATGGCTTCAGCCTTGTTCCGTTTTGTTTATTTGTCAAAAATACTTCAGTGCTGAGTTAAGAGCGTTCTAGAAGTTTAAAATAAAGTCCGTGAAGACTTTATTGCACTACTCATTGCCTCTTTTATCCCCCCCCCCCCCCCCCTTTTTTTTTCCCAAACTGGCCGGCTCATGAAATAGAGGCTGATGACAAATTAAGAGACCTCAGTTGGGTAACACATTTTCAACTCCCCATTTCCTGATTACAACCCCTGTCATCTCAGATTCTGTACAAAAGTCATCATTATTATGGACTTGAAACACTGAGAAACACACTTTTGAAGTTGCATGGTCCAAATGTGTAGATCTGCTGGGCTTTCAAGGAATTGTTTATCCCCCAAAATCATTTATTTGTGTGTCTCTGCAGACCTCAGAGGATGGCTGCTGTTTCGGAGACAGATGTGCAGTTCTGGATGGCTAAAGCAGTGAGCTGGGGCGAGGCTGCATCATGTTCCGCCCTTCTGGACACAAGCAGACATCTTGATTATCTGAGGAGTTTTCTCCAGCAGGTTCTTCTGGGGTTGCAGCAAATGGTATGAAACATTTCAGAACACACAACTTGAGCTTCACAAGCAGGACTTTTTTTCTGGAATTTTGTGAAACAATTTACATAGTCCTCAGCTGTTCTGTTAAACGTTAGGATCCGATCCAGTAAAGAAATGTTGATCTAATATTGTTCTGCACAACAATATTCTTCATTCTTCACCAGGAGATTTGTAGCATTAGAGTTTACACCATCTACAGAATGGTCATCTAGTTGTCCAATAACTGACTAATTGATTTGTGAGGTCAACTGCTTTGATTTTTAAATAATTTATTTTAATACAAGGTAAGGCAGTAAGATTTGTAAGAGATTAAGTCTCCAAAACATTATCAATTTTATCACTATCAAATTTAAATGTATAATTTTATATATGCATTTATAAATTTCTTGTCAACATTTCCACTGTCCCCAAAACAGAATAAATGTAAAAAAAAAAAAAAAAAAAATTCTTAACTTTGCAAGAATAGCTAGAAACTATACATGGAATGAAATAAATTCATAAACACTTGGAAATTATGGCATGCATAGCAAAGCATTACTGATTGGTTTGTATTTAAAAAATTTTTTTTATTTAAACTAGCAAACAAGTTTAAATCATCAGAAGTCACAACCAATTGCCACTGAAAACCAAATACTTAAATATGCATTCAAAATAAAGGCATGAAAATACATTTACATAATCCACTTGCATGAAACTCTGACAACGGCCCTGGACGAGAGGGTCATACTTATTACTGAGTACTGTAATATTTTTTTTAACTGTGGTGCTTTAAAAAAAGATTAATTAAGAGATCCACCTTCTTTGAGAGATTTTGAGCATGCTGACAGCAGTCTCACTGTAACCAAGAACTAAGAAATGGAGTCGATTTTGAAAATGATTAGTTTTGCACATTTCTCCTGCCAAGTTCATAGAATCTCCTTCAATATTAAGGTCATAGTGCTTTAACTAACTCTTTTAGCACCCCTAACAGAAGCCGCTCTGTGCGAATGAAGGCTGGACATTGGCACAGCGGCGGTGATGATTTAGTGGGCTAATAGCCACCCAGGGACTGCCAGCGTTAACCTAATGTATCCCTGCATCAAGTGTTGCAATTTTGGACGAGGCATCATGGGTTAGGGCGACTCTGTGAAGGACCAGTGTTAAGAAAAATTCTGCCTCCCACTGACTCTCCTCACCTTGAAAGAAGCTCTTTATTCAACCTGCAGCGGCCTTTCGCACCAGCAGATCTCCCGTTGGTTCTGCACATCGTGCCGTTTGGTGCCTGGCATGTCAGAAAAGAAAACAAAATCTTGCAGGCTTTCTTATTTCAACTTACAATGGCCGCCCTGCCAAAATGCAATCACACCTTCCGTTTCCATCACGCTCAACATGCGTCAGCTCCTCTGACAGCATTCAGCAATGTGAAGGAATCGGGATTTCTTAATTGGCACTAAACCTTTATTCCCGGCAGAGCCTCATAAAACGGCCCGAATGAAGTGGATATGAACAGCAGTGCTTGGATGAGTTAAGGATGTGGCTCGCGCCTGAGGATGAAAAATGTCTCGTTTATATCAATTTCCTCATTTGCATTCCATCAGAACCGGTTTTCCCACTCCCTGCTTGGGACTGCTGGAAAGGGGAGGATTCACGGTCCCGTAAACGGTTTTCTTCCTAAGCCTGGCACAGTTGGGCGCCCGCTGGCGATGCGCCCGTGCTCAAGGGGAGACTGAGAGATGCATGTTTGAGTGAACACATTCCATAATTGCTGACTTGTGAATGTGTACATAAGACTTTTTGCCCTTTAAATCCCATGAGAAAGCATCTCTCGGATAGTACATGCAAGTACAAATTTGCTCTTAACCCCTTGATGGAGCTGGATTATCACTTTGTCATGGTCAAATGAATGGTCTTTTCAAGTTGTTTTTCAAGAGTTTACATTAGGGCAGCATAATTAGTCAGATTAAAATGTATATTGTGATGTGGCATAGTGAGATTATTAAAAAGCAGCATATTTTATTTGATCTATTTTTAGATATATTTGAAAATTCTAAAATTGTATTAATTCAAATTTAATCAAAATGTTTAAATTTTTTTGGGACCCAAAGTCGCTCCAAAATGTTTCCAGGGAATCCACAGAAAATTGCAAAATAATTTTTTATGGTCGTTAAAACTGTAAAACAGATTTGAAATAATATTAGGTTTGAAAAGCATTAAATAATTTAATTGAAAATTCAGGTTTATAGATATAACATTTAAAGTGGGGATAAAATGATAGATTGTCAAAATATTTTCTAGAAAATATTTTAATAATTTATTTTGGCTTTAGTACATTAACAATATAAAAACCAATTATTTAATTTAGCTAACAACACGTTGTTTTTAAAATATCATGCTTTCTCTCACATACAAAATGTTTTTTTTACACATGAAAATGTAGAGCTGCCTTTACATTTTAGGATCATCCCTAAAAAATCATGAAAAAAATCCCTCTATTAGATGTTATAAATGCAAATGGAAGTTCTAGAGCTACAATAATTAGTTTAGTATGTGCTCTGTATTTGCATTCATTATTTTTTTGGCTGCCACAAGGTCTTTTTCCTTTTGTCAGACTTGACGTGTTAAAGTTCCACAGGAATGGTGTCATTCTCTTCATGCGTGCACTGAAATCGTTTAGCATCCAACAATGTATGTGCCTATGGAATGTAAAGAGGCTCAGATCCTTTGTATGGCTTCCAGTGTACAGTAAATTGGCAAGGCACATCTTGAACTGATGCAAAAAGCTGTGATCCTCAACATGCCTTTGCATTAGCACGCTGGTTTTCATTAATTACGTAACTGACTTTAAAGAAATGATCAGTGACTCTTTCTGTCTGTCTGTGTGGGAATTGCTTTATAAAAGACCATCAAACGTTTTTTTTTTTTTTTTTGGCTCAAATAGTTCTTCGGGAAATGATGATTAATGTTTTTCATATTAGCTAATTGTTCATACTTTTGATGTCGGCTAACTCGGCAAGTGGCAGAACTTCATTGTGCACTTAAACTGTCAGTATTACTTAAAGAAATTTTTTTGACCACAGCTCATGAGTTGAGACCGTATCTGGTGTTGACAGTTCATTTTCATGACGAAAATTCTAAGCAATAATGTTCTGATATTAGCTCGTTTGTTCCGAGTTCCTCTCTGCAACCATCAGTTCTTCCTTGATGTACCAAAAAACAAAATGGGCCTTTAAAATGGCCCTTATTGTTGCATTACAGAGACCTTTGTGAAATACATAAAAAAAAAAAACAACAACAAAGTGATTGGCTATTGTGGCAAGAGAGGCATCTATTTTAGGATATATGTGAAATGTGTGCTGAATCTTCATGCAGCCAGTGCTGATGTGGTTATCAGGGAAGCTGGTATTGCAGTGGAAATAAAAAGGGTCCTAGGACATATCCTTGTGGAATGCAAGATGGTATGACATTAATCATCTAGAAAGAAAGGTATTTTCCATCCATTACAAAACACATCCATCAGGTGTGTTTTATATCCGACCAGCCACCTGACTTGTGTGATATATGATCTGTATTCATGGTGTTGGAGCACCACGGAAACACCAGACTGTTTCTGATTGATTCACAGATGCCAACTTTCACACTATACAAGTTATGACTCAAATTTCAATGATATAAAGGGTGTGTCATTAACATAATCTATGAGATGAGTTCTGTATATTTGGAAAGGTGAGGTGTTAAAATACAAGTAAAGTTAAAACAAATTTTCAACTGAGCATACATTCTTTTGCACATTGAGCTTTAGTGCTAATGCAAGTGATGAAAGTTTGAATCTTGCTTGTAACGTTTTTCGATATTGTTCAACCCCATTATTTCTCAGTTTCTTTATACTATACAATGGAAAAAGCCAAAAAAACTATTGTTCAATTGGATTATTCTCGTGTGTATTATTAATATTAGGTATGCAATGTGAAAGGCATAATTGCAGTTTATTTTTCATGATTCCGATGCAGAGTTTTGCTATTGATGTCTGAGGTGTGTGTGTTTACTGTATAACAGAGCTCCACTAGTGAGGCCATGAAGACGTTTCCTTTTGTGGGCCAGTTCCTGGGAAGACTTTGTTGGAACCCATGTGTTATTGCGGATGGTAAATTTACGACTCTTCTACACTTGGGGGTGTGTTTCCCATTTAAGACTAAGAAATGTGTCTGCATGGGTTGGGTATTTACACTAATTTTCCAATGAACCCTGTAGTGGCCTGCTGGGCATTTGTTCTGTTATTTGGCTTTCTTTCACTACCTCTCTCGCTCTCTTGTCTGAACACTATTTCCCTTCCCTGAAATTTCTTATCAGATTATGTGTTCTTCACATGCAGCCTTAAAAATGACTTGAAAAAGTTGAAAGATCTATCACTGTACTTTTTACCCCGTTACATAGTTAAAAAAATATATTATGAATTTGATTTAAAGTTGTATATATATTTATTATAAATGTATATTATCAGCATGACAATTTGAGTGAAAAGTTGTTTTGAAAAAGTTCTAGGTTTAAATTAGATAGTTCATCTTAGTTTAGTTTACAGTGTGCCTGATTATAAATGCATTCATGCATGCATGCATTTTCATGGGTTTCCCATTAGATGAATAATGTGTCCATTTTCACATCTAATAAATGGCATTTTGTCCTGTGGTCTTGTTTATGTATGCTCAGAGAGAAGCCAGAGACTCCTGCTGCGGTGTTTGAGCTGTCTGTACAGCGCTGAGCCACTGAACGCTGTTGAACGAAAAGCCAACACTTGGATCAAGGTAAAGCCAACAACATTTCACCCCTTAAGGTTAATGAATGGATAAATAAATTGCCAAAGAAGTTTAACAAATTGATATCCTTACAGAAACAATTGATATATATTGGAATATATTGTTTAATTTAAAGTGTGAAGATAAAAGAAAAAATCAAAGGGGCCATGAATTAAGAAATAAATTTTTCCTTGATCTCTTGACATAAGGGGCTCTATCTTGCACCCAGCGCAATTGACTTCGTACACCGACGCATGTATCATTCCTATTTTGCACCCGCGCACAGCGGACTTTTCCCTCCACAGACGCACGTCGGTAAATTAGGGAATGAACTTGCGCTCCCGGAAAGAGGAGGCGTGTTCCAGCGCAAACGTTCCCTGATGCTATTTTGCAGGTTTAGAAAACATTTCCGCCACTGACCAGGAAAAACCTAGTCTAAAGTCAGTGGCGCTTTGCGCATGTTATTCAAATGCTATTTTGAGCACGCATGCTTGGCCATAATCGATTCTACACAGAAGCAGCAGTTTTAATTTTTGCAAATCATAGGCTACATTATTACAAGGAAAAATATTAACACACGAGGGAAATCATTGTTGTGTCCATGTGAAGATGTGAAAAAATAGGCATAAATCTAGCTTACACATTTACCCAAATTATCATACGCCTGTTTAACCGAAGCTAATTTGGGTGGGTTTCTCCCATCCCCATACAATGTCACTTCTCTGTCTTTTACGGCCCTGACGAGAACGTTGGTCTCCTCGGCTGTGAAGCGCTCCTGGCGTGCGCCTGGCAAATCCGCTGTTATAATAGCAATCCGCCATGGAACAAGCACGCCTGCTCTTAAAGGGAATGTGAGATGACGCTCTTTTTGGTTTATGTCACGTTACGCCCAAACCACAGCTATGAATATTGAAGCTACTTCAGACCAACTTAGATTTGCGTCGGGCGCGAGAGTCATTTATCCCGCCGGTATAATAGCAACAGCGTTACTTGTTAACCACAAAGTTACTTGCGTTTTGCGTTTGATACTTGCGTTTCAGATCGTTAAAATAGGGCCCAAGAGGATATTGTGCTATAAAAAATGTCCTGTAAAATTCAGAACTGAAAACTTCCTCATTAGGGCAAAAACAAAGCGTGGAGTCACTTTTTTTTACTTTTTTTTTTTTACAAAGTTATATATTGTGTCAGTAAGTCACTGTTCATTTGTTCACTTCATTTTACTGTGGATTCATTTTTAAAGAATTTTCAGAGAAACAAAACAAAAGATGATGCAGTGACATTGGATCCGACAGTAATGTCACAACTCACAAGAAAAAACAATGTTTTTATTTTGTCTGTTGCAGATCGTTTAATATGTACTCGCTTTACTATCACTTTTCTGAAAATGACGAACGACAAATATAAGAACGACAGTGTGACAAACGATGGTACATTCATAATTTGTCTACACGAAACATGCATGATGTGCCGATTAATTAATCTAATTGCACACCAAAAAGATAATTTCATTATTGATAAAGTCATTATTGTGTTAAATGATAACTGTGACAACTCCAGGTACTTAAACTTTATTTGCCTCTACCAGCTTACAAGGCATATGTAATACGCATAAATGTTTCACAGGTGACAAATGTTACAAGTATGTAACGAAATAAACACCTTTCTGTTGTGTCTTTGCTCCAACTTGTAATAAAATACAAGACTACCTCACAAATGCATAAGGAATAGATATAAATAAAAATGGTTTACTGCCAAGCTGTTGCAGACTGAAGTATCCTTGGTATTTGAGGTGTAGGTTTGTTGTCTTCTGATCCGGGATCAGACTCTGGCTCAAACATGTATGGCTGAACAAGCAGTTAGAATGCTCCTAAAATTCAAGATATTGGGACAAAAATACCCTTGTATGAGTTTTTTGTCTTATATTTATATCATATGATATAGTTAAGCAATATCATATGAGCAACGAATGCAATATCACACGAGTGCGGTTTTGTCCCGAATAGCACAAGCGCAAATGTGATATTGATTTTATCCAACAGTTTAATAAATAAGAAGTAATCTTGTGTTGTTTTAGACTCGATATTGTATGTTTTTGCTCAATTTTGCCAATGAAAATATTACAAAAGCCACAGCAGAACAGTTGTGTGTCTCCGAGCAACACAGCGGTGTGTCTTTCTTAACAAATCCTCGTTTTGAACGAATCGGGTGAACCAATTATTCAATGGCCCATTCATAAAGAGAGCCATTTATTTAATTCCTGAATTTGAGCCATTTAAACAAATCGAATGAATGAATGAGTCGATTACTCTCTCATAAAGACATTTTCTGCCACCTACTGGCAGTTTTAGTTTCTTATTTAAATTATCATTTCATTAAAGATTTATATTTTATGTTTCCATATTAATAAAAAAAACATTAAAGTGATAGTTCACCCAAAAATGACAATTCTTTCATCATTTACTCACCCTCATGTCGTTTTAAACCTGTATTACTTCTTTTTTTTCTTTTTCTTTGACTTCCATTGTAAAAAATACTGAGACACTTCTCAAATTATCTTCTTTTATGTTTCACAGAAGAAAGAAAGTCATACAGGTTTGAAACCATATTAGGGTGAGTAAATGATGACAGAATTTTCATTTTTAGGTGGACTATCCTTTTAATAGCCATTTAAACCCCATTAATCTCACGCCATTATTTAATTGTAATTGCAGTGTAATGCATTCATGCCACATCTGAGCAGCAATAAAAAGTCTGTAAATATATCTAAATACCAATGCAGGTGCAGCTTCTGAAAAAAAAAAATTGCTGCTGTAGCCTAAAAGTTTATGTGTAATAAATTCCATGTTGAATCAAATTAAATATTTCTTTCTAAAGCTGCTTTTTTATGCTTTTCTCATTCAACACAATAATGACTATAATATCAATAATGAAATAATCTTTTAGGGGTAATTTCTCAGCCAAATTTGGTGTGCAATTCAATTAATTTATTGGCACATCATGTAATTAATTAATTAAATAAAAAAATTGAATAGCTTGACAGCCCTATTTATTTAATTAAAATTGTCATTAAAAATCGCAAAAATCTGACTGATTAGAGTTTAAAAGCACATGCTTTGAAGGTTTAAGCCCTTTTTTGTTTGTAATATACCTAATAAATATCATACTCTTCCAGACCCCAACAGTTTTCAATCTGCCAAAAGTGTTTTTGAAATTCTCAATGTACACTTTTATATTTGAATAGATGTAATCAGGGTTGGGAGAGTGGGGTGATGAAAAAGAACTAAAATAATTGTACACTTTCAACTTTTTACAGAGTTCACACAGATGGTTTACCATAAGCAATACAGAACCCCTCGCGTTTCGTGTGTGCATTCGTTTGATTATTTTTTTCATCTAATAAAACATAGCGCTAATTAAAGCAGGGCTTTTAAAGTAAACTTTTAATTTGCCAGATGTTTTTTGACCTATACGAAGGGAAGTGGAGTCAGAGGGAGGTGTGGGTTCTCTGTCAGGGGTTGAGACACGGTATTTAATCTTACATTATTTATTTGCTTAGCTAACAATCCCTAGTGCAGCAGCAGTGTGTGTATGTATGGTTTGTTGGAAAAAGATACTGGACAAAAAACAGAGAGATTAGGACTATTTGTGTGAGGAAGTTAGAAATTATAGGTGCTTGAGCATTTACTTGATAGATGAAACATGGGAAGAGGAATACAATCTGTATTGTTTCCAGTGACTGGTCTACAAAAGGTCCAGAAGGTCGCTGTTTTTGACTTTCTTTTGGTATAGAGGTCAGTTTATTGTCAAAATTAAATTACACCATGATACCATGGTAATCTCATGCTTTTCCAGACATTTGAAGTACCATTTGCAGTGGTAATTTGATTAAAGATTATTAGGGCACATTAATTTTTAAAAAAGAAAAAAAGAGAATGATGTGCATGGATAAATCATGTATAGCAAATACTGAAATAATACATGGTGACTTTAAGGGACATAGTTGTAACTTTTCTTCAGGTCTGAGTCAGGAATTGTGCCACTTTGTGTTCTCTGTTTAATAGCAGATCACATTCTCATTTGTTTTGTTTTGCTGAAATAGAATTACTGTCCAATGTTGTCGGTCTCTTTCTTGTTGTGTTTTAGCAAATTGATTTGGTTTGATTTAGTTGATTTCCTGGGGGTCTATCTTCTCCTCTCAGTCTGTCGTCTTGCCTCTTCCAAGCCGTTGATCTCTTATTTTTCCATTCTCGTGTTTGTTGCGGTCCTAATGGACTGTGTGTTTTTCCATTTATCCCCATTCCTTGTTTGTTCCGAGCGCTGTTTACTGTCACTTTCAACATTTGAAGACTCACCCATTAGAGAAAGCCTTCATGTCGATCAGCATGGGTTACAATGTGAGGTCCATCTGGGATGATTTCAGCTGACCCCCCAGAGCCTCAACGGCGGTGATGGCCTGTGTTCCTTTAGTCACTCATCATGAATAAACAATCAGTCCTGTCATTCATAAAGCCATCTTGGTCGTGTTCTTCATGTGGGTGGTTTAGCCGATGCTTCCACTAGAGCCACGGACTGACATTTTTGCCTGTTATTAAAGGGCCTGTTGCCCATTCTACTGTGAGCCTTTGCTCTGGAGCGCCAGCCTGACTCGCTCTCTCCACATCACAAAGACCAGACCATGCCTGATGGCCCCTCCGCTCCTTCAGGCCTCCTGGGGGTCTGGAACAGTCTTTAGGGAGACTTGTGTGGTCTCTTTAAGTACAATCACCTCTAATAACTATTTTAGGCCGAGCAGAATGACCCCATCTTTACTATTTCTGTCACTTTGTCTTTTGATGTGCCTTTATTTTTCTATTGCTTGAAACCCCTAACCATAAGGATTAAACTTTGTCAGGAAACGTACCCCTGCCCCAACATGAAGAATTTATTAGCCCGCATATTAATGCATTCAAAATCTGCTTATAACTTACAAAACTGAAAACTGAGTCATAACTGAATGCATAATTTGTTTGAACGTTACTGTTATTTCCAAGTTATTACTACCGCTTTTAATCAATAAAAATGTTTAGAAATTCTTTGAAATGTACAATTTTACGTGAACTACAGAAAAAAAAACGTTATGCAAGAAAAAAATCTATTTCGTCAATATTCATGAGAAATGTAATGTGCATATCGTTAGCCTCATAGCATAATTGCCTAAGTCATATTTCAATGTTTTTGGAAAACAAGAAAAAACTAAATTTTTAGAAATCACATTGTTATTTTTTATTGATATTATAACAGTACATTCAACCAGATGTGTGAACAAGTATGCAAAAAGAAAAAGACCCATCATCAATTGCCTAACAAATAAAAGTGACTTAGGCAGAAAATGCCATGACTTAGGCATTTTTCTCTTACATATAAATACAAACATAACATAACAAAAGTTGTTTTACTTTCCTAAATATAACCAAGATGTGTAAATTGCCAACCTTAACCAAGTTGTTTCTTAATGTATAACCTTAACCACTGTTTTCCTTTTCCACCCTTAATCGAAGTTCCACTCAGGTGCTGTCACGTCTCTGTTTGAGTTTAGTTCTGATTTAGTTTTCCCTTGTCTGTTCCATTAGTTAATCTGTCTCACCTGTGCCCTGTTAATCACCCCATTTATTAGCTTGTTAATTTTGCCCCAGCTGTGTCTTATCTGCCGGATCTGTTTCCCCAGTGTATTTTAGCCATGTGTTTTCTTTGAGTCTTTGTTAACTAAAAAACGCCCCAACCTAAAAAACTAAACAGAGTAAGGGAAGTTGTCTTTGGAGGAGAATGTGGAAAAATTCCTCGTCTACTATCCCTCCTCTCATTGGCCCAACTGATCCAGAGCCAGTCGCCTGCGCGGCTGATCCAGAGCCTGACGCCTGCGCGGCTGATCCAGAGCCTGACGCCTGCGCGGCTGATCCAGAGCCTGACGCCTGCGCGGCTGATCCAGAGCCTGACGCCTGCGCGGCTGATCCAGAGCCAGACGCCTGCGCGCCTGATCCAGAGCCAGACGCCTGCGCGGCTGATCCAGAGCCTGACGCCTGCGCGGCTGATCCAGAGCCAGGCCAGACGCCTGCGCGGCTGATCCAGAGCCAGACGCCTGCGCGGCTGATCCAGAGCCAGACGCCTGCGCGGCTGATCCAGAGCCTGACGCCTGCGCGGCTGATCCAGAGCCTGACGCCTGCGCGGCTGATCCAGAGCCTGACGCCTGCGCGGCTGATCCAGAGCCTGACGCCTGCGCGGCTGATCCAGAGCCAGACGCCTGCGCGCCTGATCCAGAGCCAGACGCCTGCGCGGCTGATCCAGAGCCAGGCCAGACGCCTGCGCGGCTGATCCAGAGCCTGACGCCTGCGCGGCTGATCCAGAGCCTGACGCCTGCGCGGCTGATCCAGAGCCTGACGCCTGCGCGGCTGATCCAGAGCCAGACGCCTGCGCGCCTGATCCAGAGCCAGACGCCTGCGCGGCTGATCCAGAGCCTGACGCCTGCGCGGCTGATCCACAGCCAGTCAAGTCACCGCTTCCTACAATGCCCCTTCGCCGACGTAGGAGGAAGAGGACCTGTCAGTCTCGCCAGAATCCGGAGGACGTACCCGGAGTCCTCGCCCTGTCGCCTCTGCGCCTCGCACTACTGGCCGCGCCTCTGTGCCTAGACAAGACAGTGTCATCGATTTCACTAAATCAGGATCTGATTCAGCTCTGGAGGCTTTACTGGCTGTTTCCTCTTCTATCTGTTGCCCCATGTCCACGTCATGACCTTCTTTCTTAGGTCTACTCTTATCTAAATCCTCTAACTCCACTACAAGGGTATCATCTTTATTTCCTGACAATAAAGCAGAAAATGCTGTTGAGTATTTTAACACAGTAAATCATGTTACATTCATAGGTTCACTGCAAAAAAATCTAAATCTTACCAAATACTTATGTCTAGTCAAAATGTCTAATTTCTAAAAAAAAATCTATTTGCACTTAAAATAAAAAGTAAATGCTTAATTACTTCACTTGCCTAAAATTGCCTAAATGTCTTTTTATGGTGACGTTTCTTAAGTGTAAAGATTTGTTCTGACCAGAAATGAGGTAATATTTTGCTAGTGTTGGCTAGCTACTTCATCATATCTTCTTACAAAAAATGTGATTTCAAGTTAAAATACAGTTTATAATCCCTTTCATTAACTGAAATTACATTTAGTATCTAGACAATTGAAGAAATATGAACTCTTACCAGATGAAAACGAATCAAACAGAAGAGCTAACATCACTTCTGGACATCTGTCTTCCCATGTTTTCTGCCATTTTGTTTGTATCAAAACTGCCTAAGTCAAAGAGATGACTTAGGCAGATAGTGTTTTTGGATTCTAATAAGTGTTGTGATTGGCTAAGAACATAGGCAGAAAGGCAGGATGATGCAGCAGTGGTTTGACAGTAAAGTTAGGCAGATATCACAATTTGGCCAAAAAATGACTTAGGCAATTATGCTATGAGGCTAACGATATATAAAATATATAAGAACATATAATAAGATATATTCTGAGAATCACAAGTTTTAACTTCTTTGAAATCAATGGATATAATTAAATTTCTTTGAACTTATAACTCATGACTGCTCAAATACAGTCCAAATTTGAATAAAACTCACATATTCATTTTCTAACATAATGACTTCAACATTACTGTGAAATGCTTTCAAACATAATATATACATTTAACTTGCGTCAAAACAGACAGTAAATTAGGAGGCTCTTTTGACTTGCAACCACAAACACCTTAAGAGTGCCCTAGCAACTACATAGCAACCACCCAGAACAAGCAATTGTTTGATTTTTAGTATTAATAGTTTAATAATGTATTGTGTTAGCTTGTTTCTTTGAAGATCTTTAGGCTACAGTCATGTGATGCCTTGATCAGAAAACATCTGAGAAGTGAATATGTGCTCCTCTCAAACAGTCTGTTTTCTTTCTTTTCATTTTAGGAATATTGTACAAGTTGTTTTGATTTAGCCTGGGCATCCATGTGGTTTAGTACTGTCTAAATTACCACTTTGAAGACCCCCAAAAAAAAAACCCAGACAAAACAAAGAAAAAACATCATGGCAGATGCCATCTTTCTCCACCTCAAGGTAGAGAAAAAAAAAACTAGAGAACATATAAGGTCTGCGTTTCATTGGCCTGTGCTGTAGCCGCAGCCCAGCTTAGAGTTAAGTGTGATCTGCAGTGTGTTTTTGCTGTTCAGATGGTAGTAATTGAGCCTCTTTGGGTCTGTGGAGGACATCTTAGCATACTGTAAACCTAAAGAAACCACATGGCCCCACCACAAGCAGACATGTTTTCTGTCAAGGCTTAAACCCTGTGCTTTCATAAACAGACAGGCCTTGCCACCATTCCATTGTCTTTTTCCCTTTTTTTATTTGTATGCAACATGGAGATGAATTTATGATGAGCAAATAGTTGTCCAATTATAGACAAATTATGTTATTGATGTTTCATGGTGTGTGATTACATTTTCCCAATAAAAGCTGTCGTCTGCATTTTTACGTTCTGTGTCTGTTCCGGACAGAATATGTTGTGTCATCTGATCTCGGAGGAGGAGGGCAGTGTATCTCATGCTACAGTAAAACATGCTGGATCAAGCCCGAAGCGATACCACTCAGAGGCTCTTCAGAAGGTTTGGGAATCACTGTTCACAGCCTTGGCATATTGGTTAATAATGACATGGGTGGTGTGATGGGTAATAAGGCCTGAGGCTAAACGATTTCTCTTTTTCAGTCTATTGATGATTTTCGATTGAATCTATTTTCTTTCCCCCAATCACAATAAAGGTTGTTTCTTATAAACAGCCACTATTGCCAAGTAGGTTGAAAATGTTTAATCTAAAAGTAAAATACTGTGAAAAGCATAGCATTATTAACCAAATTAACACCAGGAATATTAATATTGAATCATTTATGTTGAAATAATGATTTGGACCAATAAAATAGTACATAGTAATAAACAGCAATATTTACCTATATATATATATATATATATATATACAGTGCTATGCATAAGTTTAGACACCCATACTAAAGTTGACTAAAAAGAGGAATAAAAAATCATCTTTTGGAAACTGAACTTAATGCCTTAATTTAAAAAATTAGGAAAAATCCAACCTTTAAGTTCACCAATTTTCTTTGTGAATGAATAATGCATCGTAAATAAATAAATGTTCTTCCTTAAAATACAGGGTGCATAAGTTTGGACACCCCTATGTTAAATTCCCATAGAGCCAGGCAGATTTTTATTTTTAAAGGCCAGTTACTTCATGGATCCAGGATACTATGCATCCTGATAAAGTTCCCTTGGCCTTTGGAATTAAAATAGCCCCACATCATCACATAGCCTTCACCATACCTAGAGATTGGCATGGTTTTATTTCAGTTAGCCTAATAGCTAGTTTGATTTGCATTGAGAGATGATCTTATGGAAAGTACCCCATGCCAATCTCTAGGTATGGTGAAGGCTATGTGATGATGTGGGGCTATTTTAATTCCAAAGGCCAAGGGAACTTTATCAGGATGCATAGTATCCTAAACAAAAAATAAAAAAAAATACTTAAAAATAAAAATCTGCCTGCCTCTATGGGAATTTAACATAGGGGTGTCCAAACTTATGCACCCTGTATTTTAAGGAAGAACATTTATTTATTTACGATACATTATTCATTCACAAAGAAAATTGGTGTCCTTAAAGGTTGGATTTTTCCTAATTTTTTAAATTAAGGCATTAAGTTCAATTTCCAAAAGATGATTTTTTATTCCTCTTTTTAGTCAACTTTAGCATGGGTGTCTAAACTTATGCATAGCACTGTATATGCATGTTTGATATACAAATTGTATTTATAAATACCACTTATGTATATATTATGTAGACATAATGAGGCAGCATATGAAAAGTGACAGTAGCCATTTCACCATGATATAGATGACTGTCACTTTTCATCTAGTCTAGCAATGTGCTGTTTAAAAAATGGACTAATAAAATCATTTTAAAATCATTCACAATGAATACATTGTGAATATTAGATATCTTTCCCTGCCGTGTATTTTCCACTCATTTACATGAGAAAAAGGTTTTTCATGTTCACGGTTATTATAAACTGAAACCAAGTTAAAGGCTGAGTTGATTTTTAAATTGCATTTTTATGACATTTGTGATGTTGTGCAAACTGTTGTGTCCTGTTGTCACTTTTCAGGTGGTGGCATTGATGACAGACGAGGTCATTAAAAGCTGTGACGGCTTGCCAAAAACATCAGCAAGGTAATGAACGCTTAATCTCACACTGGATTCGCCTTTAGAGCACCTCTAACAACAGTTATTATTAAATGCCTTCTGTATATGTGTATGTATATATATATATATATATATATATATATATATATATATATATATATATATATATATATATATATATATAATCCACACTAATTAATCACTCTTTGTAGATGTTCAAACGAGAACATTCACACCATGTCGACGGCATGCGCTGCCTTGGTCACATGTCCTCAGATGGCTCCTCTCATTGGAGCTCTGTTGAAGCATTCCATGTTGTGTGGCTCTTCCTGTCTGAATCAAGAGTTTATTAAGGAAGTCAGTGAGGCCTTGATCAGGTATGTATCATTACACTGAAACACTGTAATGCAGCATTTAATGACAGCACACAGATGATGTCCGCTCTTGACCTGTGTATGTTTTTCCTGTCTTTCTTTCTTACACAGTAAGAGGCTTGTGTTGGAGGATGAGGCTGTAGTGACCCTGTGGTGTCTTAGCCCCACCTGTCTGGAGGGGGCAGCAGTGAGCTTACTGGAATCGGTGCTGTCTGACCATGAATCAATGACACAGAGTCTGGACAAACATGTTAACGACTCATTACTGGTACACTTGATTTCTTCTATTTTACCATTAAATGCTGGTATGTTGAATTTTTTTTAGATGGGTCTCAAGTTTGAGACCACATTAAATATCTGTCATTTAAACTGCTACTTTTAAAATGTTTCACTTTTTGATTACACCAAATGTTGTATAGTTGCATTTGTCCCTTAAAAACGGCCAAACAGATATATCAGCACCTTACAACAACAGACCATCACCGTGTTTATTAGCAACAAGTTCGCACTGTTATGTTTGGTGGCAACTAGTACCGCATGTCATAATATTTGCTTCGGTTGCTAATTAATTTTGTGCTGCTGTGTTGACAGCAAAACTATGGTAGTAAAGAAGGAATTTGATGGTCTGTTGTTCGTATGGTACACAATGTATGAAGATTAACAGCGGTACGCCGGCCTCAAACTCAAACAGTGTGACGTGAACCAGACCCGTGCTCCAAACACATCTTTATGAGGCTGTTTCATTCCTACATAAAGAAACTTAAAATGACTGAAATCAAGACCTTATTTACATGTCTCTCTAAGGATGTCAAACAGTCATCGTGTACATAGCTGATGGTTGAGGTTCGTTGAGGTCTGTTTAGCATCTCATTCTGAGCTGTACAGACAGGTAAAATGAGGCCCAAATGCAGCTGCATTCAACTCGTATTTGTTTGTGCTTCAGAGCATATTAAACTGTGCAGTGTGTTTACGTTGCAGGAACAAGTTGTTTAAACCGCAATCAAAAAGGGGAAACCAGAAATTAGTTTCACATTTCTGTTTTCATCCACCTTCCTCAAAGCTGAGCTCCAATAACAATAAACAGCATCTTCCAGCATCCCACTGCCAGAAAGAGGATGTTTTTGCTATTCTGTAATTGACCCTCCCTGAAGTGTTAGGAGAAGGTATGGATGAGTGTTTGGAGAACCCATCTGTTTTCACTAGGGAGAGAACGCTTCGGCCTTCATAAAAAGCAGACAGCTCTTTCCTACGCCTCTGCTTACATCACGGTCTCTTATGTGAGATTTTAGAGATTTAAAGCAATAGTTTTCAATTTTTGGTTTTGAAAATGATTGATAATTTATTCATCCTCATGTCGTTCCAAACCCATATTATTTCTACTGTAAAACACAAAAGGTGAATTTATGAAGAATGTAATGGTTGCTCTTTTCCATATAATGAAAGTAAATGGGGACTGGGGAAAAAAACACCATACATTGTCAGAAAAATTACCATGAAAGTGTAGTACAAGTGGCCCAAACTAGTCGTGCTCTATATTTTAAGTCTTCTGAACTTTGTGTCATGAACACATTTTTTTTTAAAAGATTATCTTTTCCACTGTAACTCCACTGACAGCTCCAGTCCCAATTAAATATAGAAAGTCATACAGGTTTGGAACAACATGAGGCGAGGGTGAGTAAATTATTGCATAATTTTAACTTTGGGGTAAACTCTCCCTTTAAGGAGAAATGCTTTTTTTGAGGCTGCCAAAGGGTTAGGTGATCAAACTGACCAAATTTGGGTTTATTTTGATTTTTCAATGTTTTTGAAAGAAGTCTTTTATGCTCAGCAGGGCTACATTTATTTAATCAAAATATATTTAATATTTTTTTTTCAGGATTCTTGGAAGAATAGGTAGTTCAAAAGAACAGCATTTATTTGAAATAGAAACATTTTGTAAAAGTATTAATTTTCTGACTCCTAACTTTTTAACAGTAGTGTATGACGATTGTCTGATGACTAGTGTCTGAATCGCTTATTTATGAAGATCCGGTGAGGAATTAAATGGTGTTGTATATCAACATTTCGGCTCCAGGTGCATCTGAATTATTGTGCGAAAAATTGCTTGTGATTGCAGTCATACAGTTTCGTTCATTGGTTTTATGACTTTGGCTGTGAGTTGGTGAACTCTTTTCTTGACGTGATCTTTCTCTTTCTTGTTTCTATTGCTCTGTCTTCTGTTTCTGAGACGGGATCAGACCATCTAATATTTGTTGCCGAAATGCGTCTCTTTTTATTGGAGCAGCAAATTGGCGGCTTTTGGCAAGCGTTGAATAGCTGGGGTTACGGGAATATCTGAGATGCTTTGGGGTTTGGGGGGTGGTGTGTGAGGATCGTGTGTGTGTGTGTGTGTGTGTGTGTGCGTGCAGAGGGGAGATGAGGGTGCCTGTAGGCTGGGTGTGGCAGATGTTTTAATGGTCCCAAATGAAGGAGAGAATAATGAGGCTTCTCCCTGTGGCCTACACACACACACACACACACAAACACATGCGCAAACAGAGACAAATGTTCTGAGGATCAAAGACCGCAGGGGCACATGTGGGCTCTCTGGAGCACTGATGTTTTGGGTCTGGGTGAAATGTTTTTATGGCATTCTTTGCCCATATGAACTATGGGTATATTAATGAAACCTGTTCTATTAAAATATGTGCATGTACGTTTACGTGCTGCACCAGACACGCATGTACAGCTGCTTGGATGTAATTTTTTTTACTCTCTTTCACATGAATTTAAAACAGATGATATTTGCTGTATAATAAAGCAATGTGCGTTTTGTTGGTAAGAAACTTGGCTGTTAAACTTGCAGCAGTGAATTATGGGAGAGGATCTGTGGGAGATGCCAACGGGTCCTCATTATTATTGCAGCATTGCCTCCTGGTGGTTGAGAGAGTAGATTACAACCAGACAGTGTTCCTAATGCACTGCAATGTTCTTCTTTCCCCCACCAGCCTCAAGCTTCAGCCCATTACTGCCACATCTTTCTCACAGTCACTGAGATTTACAGGTGAATATTGGCTTGTATTATTTTTTTTTTTAGACCTATGCAAAATCTGTCTGCAAAACACCATAAAATGTGCCCCAGACCATCTTTAAATCCATTCTGCTAAAATAAAAAAATGTATATATATATATATAAAAAAAAAAAAAAGACATTATATAATATACACAGTAGTGGCCAAAATTGATGTCCGGAAGGGATATTTGTTTTTAATAACCCTACAAATGTGATTAAACCATCAAAATATGAGGAAAATATTTTCTATTTTTTTAAACAAAACACTACTTGGTTATGATATTTATCTTACAAAATTATTTGGCAAAAAAGGCAAACTGCTACAGGTTTCATAAAACCCCCCAAAAGCTCACAGGAAAAAGCATTCATTGACTACAACATATTCAGTTATTAATGTTTTGTTGGTTCTATCAATTATTATATTAGTACTGTCCAATAATATTATTTTTATTATTGACATTTTTCTGATTTAGGCTGCTATTGGAAGCTTTCAAAGAATACTAAACTGTTACCCATATCTTATGTTTTGATGCTTTCTCAATCAAAGCATATATTAGAGCTTTAGTGTGAATGTTGTTTGTTTTTAAACAAAAACAGTATGGATTTATAATGTGTGTGTGTGTGTGTGCAGGAATGTGTTGACAGAGATTGATGAGAACCTGGCCCTGAGAGCCCTCGTACAGGTTTTCACCGCCTGCTTCCTCCAGAGAGTGACTGGACAGAAACCTCAGGTACAAGCTGACTTCATGAATGTGAATGTGTCATTTCTCTGGCACTAGCAAGCACCAAACCGAATCAAAAAAAAAAAAAAAAGATTGTTTCCAAAAATACGAAATCCCACAGAGGCCGTAAACAAAAGAAAACAACGCAGAGAAATAACAATGCATGGCCTCTGTGGAGTTTCATGTGATTGGCAGGTCTGTTTGGTGCCACTAGTGGCTCTCAAACGACACAAAAGAGATATTTCAAAGTTGGACTTGTTGTGATATCTGTGTGCATATATGATTTGTAGGATCGTCTACCACTCAGAGCCTTCTTCCCAAACGTGACGCCCAGTTTACTCTCTCCTTTACTGACAGCACCGTCAGGTACAGCATCACATACTATCTCTGAGAAAGCTTTTCTGATGATATAGAGCATCAACAGTTTATAGCACATAGGGGGGAGGGGGTGGGGTAAGCTGTGCCACTTTTTAAGTTGGTTTCAAATAACCAACTTAAAAAGTGGCACATCGTTTACAGTTTACCCCTAATATAATGCATAATATAATGCATATGTATAATGCTAAATAAAGCTTTAAGTAAATGAAGCCAAAAAAATATTTTCAAAATATCTCTTTAGGGGTAAACTGTCAGTTTAATTGTTATATATAAATTGTTTACATTTTTTAAATATGAATAAAATAAACATTTGTTTATACAGAACCAACAAAATGTGCAGAATGTGTTTTATTCACATTTTCTGAAATAAATAAAAATTTATTTAATAAGAAAAAAATGTCCAGAACATCTGGCACACTTTACCCCACAGCTATCATTTTGTGAAAAATACTTAATTATAAATGTTATTATTATAAAGATTTTATATCACATGTATTAAAAAAACAAAACAAACAAAAAAACATAAATACTAGAGGATTGTTCAATAAGACAAAATCCTTTTTCATTTAAAAATAAATGGCTGATCCTTAACCTGAAAATCACCTGATTTTATGAATTGGACACACTACCGTTCAAAAGATAAAAGAAAAAAAAAGAAAATTAATACTTTAATTTAGCAAGGATGCAAAAAAATGTATCAAAAGTGACAGTAAAGTCATCATCATGTTACAAAATATTTATATTTAAAATAAATGCTGTTCTTTGGAGCTTTCAATTCATCAAAGAATCCTGAATCACAGTTTCCACAAAAATATTATGCAGCACAACTATTTACAACACTGAATAATAATAATAATAATATTAATAATAATAATAAATGTTTCTTGAGCATCAAATCAGCATATTAAATTAATTTGACTGAATTGAAGACTGGAGTAATGACTGGTGAAAATTCAGCTTTGCCATTACAGGAATAAATTACATTTTATATATAAAATATAGAAAACAGTCATTTTAAATTGTAATAATATTTTACAAAATGTGTAAAAAAAATAAAATAATTTTTGTACTATTTTTTTTTTTTATAAAATCAGCCTTGGTACGCACAAGAAACTACTTTCAAAAACATTAAAAAAATCGTACTGATCCAAACTTTTAAACAGAGCATATTTGTAGACCTTGATCAGTTTGCGTTGACACAAAATTCATTTACTTCCCATATAAATTACTTTAATTTGCTTTAAATGGATTCTTACCATGAAAACAAATCACTATTCTCACGTACATGTCAGTCATAGGCATATATACGGTCATATGACAGAAATTGTGAATGTTTCCTAGAATAAGGGGAGACACAGCTACATAGTTTAGTCTAATTATATCAGATCGCCAGCAAATTACAAGACACTAAATCTCTTTCTTTTACTCATATACCACCCAAAACGATGACCTCATCAACCGACTGAACACGACTAAAATATCGGTTTTGTCTCAGTGAGTGGCTTGAGCTTTATTTGAATCCTTCATCCTAAACCTCCACCATCTGAAGTGTCCAAAAGCCTGGCCTTATCTCCCTCCCTCCATCAGAGCAGTCCCAAACAAACAGGCTCCTTCCTCCTGTACCCACCCTGCCCGCTTCAGGCCGGCCCTCTGATATCTATCTCTGGCTCGACTCCCAAAGGACCCTGGGCTCTGCAGCGCCTCCTCAACTCCGGAGGATATCCTCACAATGCCACCTATTCTATATCCAGCACAACAGAAGAATAGCTGCAGGCCTCAGGTGTCTGCTCCGCTAGGGGCTCTTTTTTAGGATTATTTGTTTGCGCCGGTTCAATTGTCAGTGTACATGGAATGATTGACATGAAGGGGGCCTTCGTCTCTGAAAGGAGATTTGTGAATGCCAGAGCTTAGGTATTTACCTCATCTAGCCAAGGATAGGTCATTATTCTTGAATGTGGGACAGTTCATCCAAAAATGAACATTTTGCCATTATTTACTCACCCTCTTGTTGTTCCAAACCTGACCTTTTCTTCTGCGGAGCACAAAAGAATATATTTTGATGAATGTCTGCTTTTTTGTCCATATAATGATAGTAAATATACAGTGCTGAATATGTTTTAAGGGGCTAAACACCCCAGGTAAACAGTTTAACTGAAGTATCACCATACTTCCCCAGTTGATTAAGAATTGCATACATTCTTGTCCACCATTTTTTTCAACATTTTCAAAATTCACTATGTTTTTAGGAATAAAATGTATCAGTCAAGCAAATGATAAATTAACAAACCCCTCTGTAAATCCTTCAGAATATAGATAGGAATAAAGCTGTAATGTTTAATGAAGTGGAGATATTTGCCTCAGAAATGCATTTTGAGAAATCGGACTTCAAAGATATGTATTGTATTTAAAATCTACAGATGCAAATAGATAAAGTGCAATAAAATAAACAAAGATTGGTCAAGAACATTTTAAAGGCCTATCGAAGGGTCGATTGAAACTATTTGAACCGGAGGTTTATTATCAGTGGGTAAGTTAGGTATCCAGCTCAAAATCAGTTTCCAAAGTGTCTGATTTCTGCGTTTCTCATGTCACCCTCTTTCAGAGGTTCCCAGGGAAGCCTGGCGGGATCATCTGAGCTGGATCAGAAGTTTACTTCAGAGCGTGACAGAGAATGAGGAGGCGGGGGAAGATGTCAGGTGAGATGAGCTTCAAGACACTCTGCACTTCATTGCTTTCTTATCGTCTGCCGTGCTGTTACTTGAGAGATTTCCCACGCAGTAATCCGGTATGTTTCTGGCCAGCTCAGGCGTGACACAGGAAGGGTGTTTGGACACAGATGACCAGATATTCAGTGATAGGTTTTCACTTGAAGTACATAGCTGCTCTTCACAAATGCTTGTCCTGGAAAAATACCCTAAAGGTCTATCCACACCAAGTGGAATGTCCTGAATGACTTTAAAATGGGTACATTAACCCTTTGTGCTACATACATAACCCGCCCTTAAAAGTCCCATTCATAATATATGTGTATACATAATATATGCACATAAGTATAAAATATGTTTTTCATTTAGCCAGACATACGGTCGATTTGTTTCATCCTTGATGCGAGTAGACCTATTGACGCCAATTCTTTTCGCATTTGGTGCAAGTAACCCTATACAGTATACACACATACACTACTGTTCAAAAGTTTTGGATCAATAAGGTTGAATATTTTTATTTAGCGAGGATGCATTAAATCAATCAAAAGTGTGAGTAAATCAGAAAGATTTCTATGTAAAAATTTTTTTTTATTTGTCAAAGAATTCTTTGTATCGTTTCTAAAAGAAATATGAAGTAGCACAACTTTTCAACACTGATGGTAAATAGAAATGTTTCTTGAGCAGAAAATCGGCATATTAGAATGATTTCTGGAGGATCACATGACACTGAAGACTGGAGTAATGATGCTGAAAATTCAGCTTTTGTTTATCACAGGAATAAATTACATTTTTAATATATTCAAATCGACTTCTGTGAATATTTCTACATGAAAAAGCAAACAAATTGTTGAATCAAAGTTTGAAATTCATTGAAATTGACAGATTAAAGTAATTTATTTATTTATCACTTTAAGCTGTCCATTTCAGTGTTCAATTAGAATTAACCTTCTTGTTTCTTTATCTCTCTTCATAACACACGTGTAACAGTAAATAACTGTTATGTTCTTCCATTGTGTGTTTGGGTGGATGGTGATTTTTCCAGGGCGTATGAGTCTGTCTTTGAAGCTTGGTTCCTGCTGGTGCAGTGTGGGTACTGGGTGGACACAGCTGTTGAGCTGCTTGTTCTGGCAGAGCCTGAGAACGCCGAACCGCTGCTGTGGCTCCTGACGTTCTTCCACCACCCCACCAACAGAGGGCACCAGAGGTCCCAACAAACCGTAAGAGATCTAATTATGGCGCTGAAGTCAGTCAACCTTACGTCACAAGTTAAAAACAGCAAAGTGAAGCAGACTGGAAAATTACTGATGGTCTCCTCCTCTTTGTTTTTAATCTCAGGCAGTGGCCAGAGAAGCCTGGACTCATCTAAGGATCCTGTTTCTCACTCGTCCTCCCCTTCCTAGTCACCTCAGTGCTGTGAAAGAGCTCCTGTCCTCCTCTCTTTCAACAAACCTCGTCTTGCATCTGTTTTCAAACTTTGCCATCTTTTCCCATGGACCTGTTAGCATTATCACTGAAATAACTGACAAGGTGAGGTCTTCACTGATTCAGTTTCAGCACATTGTGAAATTACATTTACGTCCACAAATGCCAAGGGTTTACTCATGCGAACCCGGTGGCCTATTCAAGACTAGACGAGGGCTCTGCGCAGCCCAATTAAGTTGTCATCAGTGCCTTTATTGATCCTATGCTAGTTTGTGAGGTATGCAGAGAACAACAGAATAAAATAGGCTGTTGGGTTTACAACACATTTAAAATCAGAAGCGTTTCAGTCTCACGCACGCACGCGCGCACACACACACACACACACGCACGCACACACACACACACTTTAAAAACAAGTTTAGCCCCAACTGCTTGAATGCTGAGAGTGGCTCTTTTATGGCAAGGTTAGGCCTCAACTTTGTTTACATACAGGGATAATTCATATTGATAATGATATTTTGAATATTCATGCAGGTGTTTCCCATACAACGACAGTTCATAGTGACCATGGGCTGTCAAACTCTGAATCTGACAAACAAAACCCAAAAATCAAGTAGTTCATCTGATTTGTGCTTTATATTCCAAGTCTTCTTAAACCATGATATGTTTTTTTTTGGTCATAATTTACTTTTTATCTTATAATTTCAATCTAATAACATTGTCATACTTTCAACTTTTTATGTCAGTTATGACTACCGGTAATTAAAACAATTTGTCATCATTTTAAGGTGTAATGTCATAATTTTGACATGCCAAAAGTTTTAGGCCATATTCCCTTTTAATCTCATAATTTTGACTTTTTATCTCATAATTATGGCTTAGTATCTCATAATTTCAACTTCTTATGTCATAATTATGATTTACTAATGCATGTTTATTTCTCATGTGGTGGAACCTTTTCTGCTTCTGTCATACAGGTACTCGTTTCTCCGTTGTCTCCGCTGGTAAAACACGATAATAAGTGTGTTCCATTGTCTAATTTTCACTCCTTGCATCACCGAACTACACTACTCTACTAGCATATCTAGAGGCAGCAGCCAATGAGTGTGAGGATTCTCTGACGTTTAGTAAAACTCAGCCAGTCATGTCATTTTAACATGGCGAAATACAATGAGGGTGTGAGCTGCACCATACATATTGAAACGCTTTTTATAGAACGTTTTTTATACAAACATATATATATATATATATATGAAAGAATTATCGTTACAGTCTCAATCCCATGTGAGTCTCAATCCCATCAAATCAGCACCGAACTAGCGAATGCACCTCTATTTTTTTAGTTCCATTGAAAAATGAACAGCATATGGGCTTTGCAATATGAAAATAGATAATGATTAATACACACTTAATTTCCGTGGTCCAGTGGAAATTGTGAGGGCTAATTACCCAAATGTGTGTGGTTTTTTTATGCTGGCAGGTGCTGACTGAGGCCGCTGTGAAGCGCAGGGCACTGTGGATCCTCGCTTCGATACGCTGCAGACTAAACAGTGCTGCCTCGCGGGACGACAGAGTTCATTCCAGGCTGAGGACGCTTCAGGACACCCTCCTCCAAACCTGAGAGCCTCACATAAAAACTCCTAGCTTCGAGAGCTTTCTGAAACTATTTATTAGGACAAGGAATCCTGGCGTGGCTCAGTTACGCATCAAAATGCTGGGTGGGACGATATGGCATTTATAGAAGAGAAGCCCAGCTGCCGTTTTTAACTTTAAAAGCAGTGGGTGTTCTCCCCCTAAACCCAAGAGGGGCCTCCGCACTTGATGTATTGAGCCAAATAAAAGGAACACATTTATTTCTGTCTGTGTGTTTGGATGACATCAAACGTGAATCTGAGAAAGTAAATTTCCACCGATGTGACTGCTGTCAGATCTGCGGTTGTATTTCGTGAGTGTTTGGACTCTGCGTCTTTGTTGTTTGACTGCGGAGCTCCGTCTAGCTAACACGCCGTTTGTCTTCGCTCACTGTCCTCCCACACACTCTTTTGACAGGAGAGCATGCCGGAGTCCTTCTCACCACATGATCACTCACATCTGCGCGTGTGTGTGTGTGAATCCCAGGGAAGGGCCTCCTGAATAGTTTAGTCTCTGTACTTTACACTCTAGACTCCATCATCGCTAGTGCTTCTCCGTGGGTCTCTGTCTCCCTGTAGGACCATTTCCTCTGAGCGTTTTCCCAATTCAACCCTCTCAAGCACGTGTTTATCACTCAAAACTGGGTCATACTGAATTTAAACTATAGGAATATTAATAAATGTCTGTCATTTGAAATGCTGTTAAATTAAAGTAGATAAATTGTCACATTTAATACTAGTCTAACTGCAACCAGTTGAATATTCACTGAACAATTAAAAGGCTATTATATGAGACAAAGAAACGTGTCAAATCGGCAACAGAAACGTCCCTGAATGTGTGAGGTGTTGTAAAAACACTAACAGTGAGTATAAGGTGACATGTTTAGCATGTAAACATGCATCATCTGCGCATATTTCTACCACAAACATTTTCTTCCTATCTGATCGGGACTCTGGGACTGGACAAAAACAAGCTGTACCTTGGTGAGGAAGTTCAGGTAGCCCAGCCTTCCAGTACTTCAGAATGACACACATTTGAGTACAGTATTTGTTTTTAATTCTTTCTGACAATACAAAAGTATGACATTTTGGCTTTATTTCATATCTTCTAGCTTGAACATTGAATTGTTGCAATGATGGAAAACAATCGTCCTAATAATGACTGATTTGTTTTTTGTGCATATTCCATTTGTCATGACAGTGGGATCCTGCTTGATTTCCCTGAGTTGAACATGTGACTGCAGACCAAACAGATCTGAAACCTGCAAAAGAGAAGAGCCAGAATCACTACAACATGAAACATTATGATTCATTCTCAGGACATCAGAAGTAATGTATCAAGGCAAGACACATTTATTTATATAACACATTTCATACAAAATGGTCATTCAAAGTGCTTTACATAAAAGGATTTTAAAGAATAAGGTTTAGGGTCCAGTTCTCACTATTAACGAGTTGCTTATTAGCATACACATTACTGTTTATTAGAGCTTATAAAGCAAAATGAATGCCTGCATGACCATATTCTACATCCCTTAATCCATACCTGAACATAACTACCTTACCAACTATTAATAAGCAGTAATTAGGAGTTTATTGAGGCAAAAGTCGTAGTTAATATTGAGAATTGGACCCTAAAGTGTGACCAAACTTTCAAACAAAACCAAACTATCTTTTTTTTTATTTTATTTTTTTATAATAAACATTCTACAAACATTCCATGTATTTCTCAATAAAAGAATGACTAAAATGCTATTTAAAATAGTTTTGGGGGAATAGCCCCAAATGGCATTTAAGTAATTTTACTATGTAGTATTTTGTCAGTAGTTTCAATTTTAGTTCACAATAACAACTCTAATGCGTCTCCCAAGGTTGGCACAGTTAAAATGCAGTGAGACACATGTGTGTGGATAGTTGTCTGTGGACCAGACTCCTGTTCCTGCTGAACTGAGCCAGTGTTTCTACAGTACTGTAATCAGCTCAGTAGGCACGGGAGGCCAAGTCCATCTATCTCTCGCACACGCTCACATATGACTCACGCTGATGGAAGGATCAGATATGGGATAATACGCTTCAGCTGAAGGTGCTTAGCACTTCATTTCCCACAAAATATCTCCTAATGACATTTTAAATACGGCCCGTGCAACTAATTCCATTTTTACTAGCCTTGGATGGTAATGCATCTTTAAACACTTTCTAAATATAGTCATTTATGGCCAGCTTCTCCTCAGCTTCATATTTAACTCGTACATCTGTCATGACTTTAGAAGACGGCATGCTGGCCGCTGGCCGTCCGCTAACTCAATCTGCGGAGGTCCTTTTAAGCACAACTTCCTGTCTCAATTGCTGTCTTTCATATTTCACCCATCAAAGCTAAAAGTGGAGCTGTTTTTACAGTCCAGAGATGCAGATGTTTTGGTCTGTGTGGCCGGGTCTTGCTCCATTCCTCCTGTCCACATTTCCCAGAATTCCTCTGGATTACATTTGGATTTTGTGGCCCAGCAGTAGGAGAGAGCAAAAATCATTTTGTTTTTCGCACGGAAGTACATAGTGACTCTATAAGACGCTTGAGCCCATGGAGAAGAAAAAGGAGGAGGAGGAGGAAGACAATAACTCCTGGGCTCCTCATCTCACTGTGGGCTCCATTAGCTCAGTCTGTTTCTCTTCAGCCCTCATTACAGCCATCTCCACCATCTCAGACTCAATCTTCATCTGTCATGCCAACCCGAGCGCTCTCGGCAAGAGTTTGTTATGCTCGTTTTTGGAAGGGATCTCACAATCAGCTCATTACGAAGGCAACCGCGTCGTACTGCACTGCTACGATAAAGTTTTACTCCACAAACCCTCAAAGAGCATTTGCACAATGATATATGAATTCTCAGTCTGATGGGAGAGATCTGAAAAAACTGTATACTGGAAAATATCAGGTTATGAAAACCAGGTGTCAACGTTTTTTGGGCTTGTTAAGCCCAAAGTATACACCGTTGTTTTTTACACGTACGCTAACGTATGCGTACAGTCGAATGGGTAGCCTTTCAAAGTGTACTCCATTTGATAGCGCGCGCGAACAACGTGTGCTCTAGAAAGTTTCATCTTTGATTGTTGTTGCAGTCTCTGATATTTTGTTGTTCTGTCTTTCTAGTTTAATTTTTTACTGTGAAACAACGGCCTGGGCCAGTGTCGCCACCTGTGGAACAACTGATTAGTGCAAAACAAATTCAATGCGCATATGCGATCTGCACGTACAAAGTACATGCGGTTACAAAAATCGTGTGGCACGCGTACTATTCTAGTGACGAAATTTGCGTCAGTGAATTTGCGAAATTCACTGTACACGGACCCAATACTTTGGGATTTAGCATGGCCTGCTAGAATAAAACAGCTTCTTTCTCCATTATCAACCATACAAAGTTAATTATGAAAACAGGAAGAGAATTTTTTAAACCTTTATTTGTTATGGAGTGCTCTTAAAAGTAGCTGGTGAAAGGCTTTGTACTGTTAGCATCACTGAACCAGCAGTGTTGTCATCATGAATAGGGATGATGAACAGGATGGTTGACTAGTCGCTCAACCACCAACTAATCACTAATGGCAAGTTTGACTTTTATGTTGATTTAGTTTATTATCTTTTCATATTTTAGCTGCAGTGCTTTAAGAGGATAAATTAAGAGATGCAACTTTGAGGAAAGAGCCGTAACGTACTGTGTGATAGCATGCTATACTGTAAGTCTGATAGTAGCATTACTGACCTCAAACTTTTCAACAGTAGGAGATTATTTGTTGACTTTCTGTCTAAAGGAATATCCCTAGCCATGATGTCATTTTCTTGAGCGATTAGCCACTCGACAACTGAAGTGTTCTCTAGGTGTTATAGACCACATTGGCAAAGACTGCTGAGAAGAAAGTCTTCTAATACAAACTAAACTACAGACACCCTCCACCGACTTTCTCTCTAACAAGTTGTCTTCCGTTTCTCGTGAATGTATAATAATTACACTTTTAGCACTTCACATCTGCATTGGGTTGAAGAAAAGAGGGGAAAAGCCGTTCCCTGAGGTCTCTCTCCGTCTGTCTGTCTGTCATCCTCTCATCAGGTGCAGAACTTAGCCACTGTGAACAAAGAGTTCAATCACTGTTCACCAATCAGCTAAGCTCTGCACCTGCTCTGAGAGTCTCTCCTCGACACTCGTTCGCCCACGCCGTCGTTCCTCCTCTGCATTTTCTTGTCATCCTGTCGGAGGCCCACAGAGAAAAGCCACGTCGTCTTTTATTTCTATTTTCTGGAGCTGCGTGAAGACGGTGCCTCTGGTTGCCATAGCAGCCGTCCGAGCGGCGGTTGTGTGGTAATCCCTGGCAATGTGATTTTTATCTTAAGTCACAAATCAGCACGCCAGGAACCCACACAGCCAGCAACATGAAAGGCAAAACCTGCAGATCCTCTTGCTCTCCTGCGATTGAGCACGCTTGGCTGGGCCGCCGATATGTCCCTCATTATCCCCATCAAGACGCATTTCACAGGCCTCCAACTTTCTGATTTCAGCCCGACACATTTCTCAAGAGTTCTCTTACACTTGTGGGATATTTTTACTGTTTCTGAAGTACACAGGCTGAGTCTTAAACAAGGCCTGCTTTTAACATCTAGAAATGAGGGAACGTCTCTCTGGATGTTTTTTTGACATCAGCTTTCGAACGCAGCTGAAGAAAAGTTTCAAATATGTGACCATGGACCACAAAAACAGTCACAAGGGTCAATTTTTTAGAAATGAAGATTTATACATCATCTGAAAGCTGAATAAATAAGCCAATGATGTATGGTTTGTTAGGATAGGACTATATTTGGCCGAGATACAACTATTTGAAAAACTGGAATCTGAGGGTGCAAAAAAATCGAAACATTGAGAAAATGGTCTTTAAAGTTGACCGTTTATGTTCGCGATTGTGCAGCATTCACTCACAAAAATAAATGTCTTATATATTTACGGTTGGAAATTTACAAAATATCTTCATGGAACATGATCTTTGGCATAAAAGAAAAATCGCTAATTTTGACCCATACAATGTATTGTTGGCTATTTCCACAAATATACCCGTGCGATTTCTGACTGGTTTTGTAGCTAAATATGCACATGTGAGTGTACATCTTAAAATATATTTTCACTATTTTCAGGTTTAGAATTTTTTTAATTTAAGTAATTCTGTTAAGCTTTAGTTTATTTTTCAGTTTTAGTTTTAGCCATTTTAATACAGTACTTCAACTGCCCTGGTAATAAAAAGTTCAGATTATCGGATATCCTCTCTATGAAAATGTGCAGTTATATGCATGTTGGTCGACTTTCAAATGTTAATAAGCAATGAAGCTTTATTCAAATATTAATAAAAGATTATGTCAGACTACTTAACTATTGTTTTCCTCGTTATCATATCAGTTTTATCAATTTTTTTTATTTATATCCCATAAAAAGTATTTTTTCATAAACGATTAGACGAGTGACACATCGTTCACCCAAAAACGTATCTAAGCGCAACACCCATTATTCAGGTCTAATAGCTTTTTGTTTAGCGTGCTTCAAAACAACAGGTGTAACCTGCTATCAGAGTTTAGCACATTTCAGGGCACGTCCGAGCAAGGCAGGCGCCCAGTGTGTGTACCGAAGATTTATTGACAGCGGCTAGACGCTGACCTCTGAAGACAAACAGAATCAAAATGCTGCATTAGCGATGCACAAATTGCAGAATGATCGGTTTGACCGGCGTGATTCATCCAAATCAAGTGACATAAACCACGACGTCTTGGAAAAGCTGCCCGTCTCCTCCGAGTCCTCAAACAAATAAAACTGTCTTGTTGGCAGATTAAAAGCACTACAGCTTCACCAAAAACTCTGGAGCGAGACGACTAATGGATTTATCTCAGGGCCCATAAGTTGCCTCTTTCCCATTGCCTGTGCTGCTCGGTTAAACAGAATAATACCTTAGCGTGATGTTGAGATAGGCGGCTTCAAAGCCAGACAATTACTCTTTCTTCCGTTCATGGTTACCACAATATATCAGTCCTTCACAGCTTTTAAGGAAGCAACAAATTATGTGGACCCAGGGAATCCCTCCCTTGTGGAGGCAGGAATTTCACACAGTAAGGGCACAGGGATCCACCTCTCGCCTAAAGCCCTGGATAAAAAAAGCTGCTGACCCGTTTCTTTTCTGGTGCTTGGGAATTGTTTGAGGAGCACATTCCGAATTCATCATAATACAAACAGATCTCGACAGGCTTCCTGGAAAAGTGCAGATGAGGCAGGCGGGAGCTTCTGGAAGAATGTGAATGTGGCGTTGGCCAGGACACTGGGAGTGGATCTTTATTAATGTTGGGAGTAAAAACAAAAGGGCTTCTTTTAGGACTTCTGCATCTGAGTGACTTTTTTTCAAAGCAGCTCTTACATAATATACGATTTTTTCGTTAAACGCGTCCAAGTAATGGGACTCTGAGCCATTCAAATCTGTTGACGGTTCATGAGCTGATTGTGGAACCTTTTTTTCCAGAAAGAGCTGATTTAAACTGTAAATCGTTTTTGACTTCAAACTACAGTCAGGGTCAAAGGGGACGTGACACTCTTACCTGATTTGTCTGAATTCAGAGGATCATTTCCTCCACAACGCCGCGTGCCGATTGGTCCATGTCATCTTTAATGAAGGATAGACAACGGCGTGCTAATGCTTGCTGCCGGGCATCTTCCTGGACCATCAACTCACCGTACAAATACACACCCATGGCCTAGTACACACAGACACACACACTAGAATCAAGAAGTGTTCTTTATGAGGGAAAGAGATCTAAGCTCTGTTCCTAAACCTAGTGAGCTCCCTTACTGCCTATTACCTACACAGGCAGCTCCCTTTCAAGGCAGCATCTTGACTGAAATATCATAATATACATTTATAAGTACATTTTATAAGCAATTTTCCATTTTACAGAAAAAACACGAGCATGCCTTAAAAGGCTGGCCGTAAAGACAGCTCATTAAGTTTGGGAACAAAGCGCTAGAGAACCACTCATGTACCTGGTCATGGATCAGAAAGAGCTCAACGTCTCGGTATGCCGCTGTGTGTTTATGCTTGACCGCAAGTTCACACCAGCGATGTTTCACCTAATAAGAAAGAGACAGATAGAAAGTGATTAAACAAGATGAAAGCAGTCCAACAGCTCTGTAATAACACTGAGCTCACAGGACGTCACCATCTGTAAGAATCACACGCATATGGGGAAATCTGGGAAAGCGCATGACTCTGTGGTTTTGTTATCGGTGTGTTTTATGTTGAAGCAAGCGTGTGTCAGTGGAGGTGTGTGCTCTGTTTACGCTTGATGTTCTCTCTCTCTCTCTCTCTTTCGCGTATAAATGGAGGCTGTGTTAGCGCAGCAGAGCGGAGAGATCACAGACTGGCTCTGTCTCTCCCTCGTTCTCATTCCCGTTCTGGTTCTTTGCTGTCATTCAACTCTTTCCTCACAGTGACCTAACAACAGCAGCGCTGAGCACGGCCCAAAGCCTGACCTCATACACGCCAGGGGGATCTCATTACACATTTGTATCACTGGCACACTCATCAGTTTTTAGGAGTGACCGTATTTAAAGGAATATTCCATTTTCAGTATGACATTGGCATAATGTGCACTCTTAAATATAAAGGGTCCAAAAAGTGTTTTTCACAGTGATGCCTAGGAAGATTCATTTTTGGTTCCCCAAAGAACCTTTCAGTGATCAGTTCTTAAAAGAACCATGACCGTGTGGTCATGTGTGAAGAATATTTTAATAGTCTAAAGAACCTTTTCCACTATAAAGAACCGTTTGTGTAATGGAAAGGTTCCATGGATGTTAAAGGTTCTTCATGGAAACATCAAATCCAATAAAGAACCCTTATTTTTAAGAGTGTACTGCAAAAATAATAAGTTACTTGTTTAAAAAATAAAATAAAAAAAAGTTACAGTAGCCTGGTTTCCATTACAGATTTGCACGAATTTTTTTGCGATATTTTCTAAATGTCAAAAAAAAAACATTAACCGATGTTATGCGACTAAACCGTATTTTTTTCCTCTCACGATAAGTCATTCCAAACATGGCAACGGATAAATTGTGGCATTTCCTTTTTGTTTAGAATCCAGTATTCCTGAATAAAGTTTAATAAAGAACTGTCTCGTCTTCGTGTCCAAACAAACCGCGCCGTCTTTAAAGAATTTTTTACTTTTACGTTATGCCAGGTGACCTGTAAACGCGAAAAAACTTTCCCACCTTTTTCGGATTGCCTGAAAAATCACCTCATGTGAGCATAAAAACTTTTTTGCGATATATGGTAGATTTTGCTAAATTGATGTGTTTCCATTGGCTGTTTTTTCCATTCGCAATTTCAATTTGCGCAATTTAAAGGGTAATGGAAACGAAGCTAGTGAGGCACTTACAATGTGAATGATGCACATTTTTTTTTTACTTTATAAAACAGAAATCTGAACCGTATGATTTTATAAAAGCACTTAAATTAATTCTATTAAAATGCATCAAGTGCATATTTAAATCATTCATTTTTAGTCGTTTGAGGGATTTTTTAACAAACAAAAAAATATATAAAGTGATTTCTTTCACACTAACATCATGTTTATGCATTTGGCAGAAGCTTTTACTTAAAACACGGTTGCGTTTTGTGTCTAAACTATTGAGTACTCTTTTTTTTTTTTAAACCAAGGTTTATGCATTGGCCCCATTCATGTCCATTGAAACTCCTGACTGTAAGCCAGATTTGAGGAGAGTTTTTTTTTTTTTTTTTTTTTTTTTGGTAACTAACATTATGCCTCAAATGCTTTCAATTTTGCTTAAGTGAATCTGCTGATTCAGAGGATGGACATGATAGTTCTGCATCATAATAAGCATGTTAGTGATCTTGAGGCTCCCCCACACGCAGCAGGGGTTTAATTGAAGCTGAATAGCCGGGAGTTTGCGGGGCCTGAAGGTGGCAGGCAGTTTAATGATTAATGAAGTTAGATTGTGTGAGTGTGTGTACAAGTGTGTGAGAATGTTTGCTTTAAGACGAGGTGTGAAGTGACTCAGGAAAACAACAGGAAGCAGCGGCACTGCAAAGAGCCTTCCGGTCACAAATCACCGTCTATTTAAGCAACATGTTCAAATGTCACCGTGCAATTACGAGGAATGAGGTTTCCGCAGTCTCCTCTGTCTTCACCTGCCTGCAAACGTTATCATTTCAGCTGATCGCGGTTGTGTTTCTTGTTTTGTTCTTTCTCTTTCATGTGTCAGATGTTGTCATGCATTTCTTTTAATCAAATGTAGTTCATGAAAAAGTTTGCACAGACATGATTTCAGTATTTCAGTAAAATGAACACTTTTACTAAATTGTCTACACCCGCCAAGTGCTATATGTACATATTAACAAAGGTGCTTTAGCGAGAAGATAAAACCTGACATATTACATTATAACAAGCAAATACAATCAAAAGATACAGTACATTGCAGGGACCTATATGAAATCTGTGGCAGCATATTTATAGATCAGAAATGTGGCAACTTATTCCCGTTGGTGAGCCAGCAAATTGAATTGAGGAGGAACAAAATGTTTGTGACTGGTAATATTAGTTTTCACCAATTGACTGGCCTGATTTATGATGATGCGAGTGGCTTTTGCTCTTTGAATCAAATATGGAAAAGCAACCAAGCTTCCGCAGGAAGAAAATTAAATAAAAATGAATCAAATATTTGGAAGGTTAGAATGTGTTGAAAATTATAATCATATATTTTGCACTGTATGCTGTCTATTTTTTTTATTTATTTATAGCTATTATGGACTTTTTAAAAATAAAATGTAACTTTCAATGAAATAAACTACATAAAATAGATGTAATGCCTGATGTAAAATATGTTCAGATTTTTGTTTGCTTTTGGTTTTGATGTGAAAGTGTACTGTAGGTCTTGGGGCGCACAACACATTTCAGAAGATAAATGAAATCAATATATATAACATTTGTTTTCTTTGGCACACATTTTTTGCTATTTAGCAATTTTTAAGTGAAAATGTTGGCAGGCGAGTACAAAATTCGAACTGCTGGCTGGGCATTGTTAACTTGTGAAAGACTTGCGAAACACACACTCACACACATACTTGTATATGTGTTTTACGGGGACTCGCCGTAAAGGTTTTTGTACAGAAAACTTTCTGCATGTTTTGAATTTCGAAAAACACAGGACACAAGAAGTCTCTCATAACCCATGTTTATGTTGTAATACCTATGTTATTATAGACATTTGTGTCCTCATAATAAACCACATATACGAGAGAACACACACACACACACACACACACACAAAAGAGAAGATCAAATTGCTTTCCCGTCAGGGTCACAGAACCACTCGTAGCCCACAGAACAACAAGAGAAAACACACATCAGTAATTAGCAGTAAGGCAAATACCTCAGATACACACACAGAATAACACATCTGTCTAGACACAAACAGCAAGCAAACCTGTGTGTATGGGATAAAGGTTCCTCTCGCCTGGGGTGTGGTAACAGTTAATGATAACAATGATCTAAACTCCCACAACAGGAAGAAATTTGGTTCAGTCAGACAGCCTGACCTACATTAACCTAACCTAAGGACACTTGAAGAATCCAATAAACTTAATACGCAAGCAGCAGTAGGTATCTCACTCATTAAAACTGACGGGATGAGGAAGGGTTTAAGAGGTATTGGTGAATGTGAAAGAAAAATTGCTTAAATGATGATCCGTTGGCTTAAAGGGATAGTTCATCTAATTACTTACATTTCAGTCTATTTCTTGCATGAAGCTTTAAGTCTAGCATATGAACAGTATGGACTACTGGGTGGATGGTTTTAGGTAATACATTTAAATGTAATTAACTTGCATACAAATTTTATTTAACTTAAATAATACACATTTCATTTATATTAAATACTTTCATTTAATTATATAGATTTATACACTAAATTGAACTTAAAAATACAAATGTCATTTATATTAAATAATATACATTTAATTTAATTTGATACATTTATACATACATACACTAACGTTCAAATGTTTGGGGTCGGTAAGATTTAAAAAAAAAAAAAAAGATTCGTTAATTAATACTTTTATTCTGCAAAGATGTATTAAATTATTCAAAAGTGACAGTAAATACACTACAAAAGATTTCTATTTCAAATAAATGCTGTTCTATTGAACTTTCTATTAATCAAAGAATCCTGGAAAAAAATAATCATCCTGTTTCCATAAAAACATTAAGCAGCACAACTGTTTTCAACATTGGTAATAAATCAATTATCAAATCAGCATATCAGAATGATTTCTGGAGGAAAACTGGAGTAATGATGCTTTGCCATCACAGGAATAAGTTACATATTTTTAAATATTTAAATAGAAAACGGTTATTTTAAATTCTAATAATATTGCACAATATTACTGTTTTTTTTTTTTTCAAATAAATGCAGCCTTGGTGAGAATAACCAAAAACATTGAAAGATCTTACCAACCCCAAACATTTGAACAGTTGTGTATAGTAAATATTTAATTATAGATATTTGTCATCTTAGAGCCAGTGGCCTCGTGGGATAGCAAAGTGTTGACTAGCTGCGCACTTCAGAACTTCAACAGATGCTGTACATCATCCAGGTATTGTTCTGATGCTTTTTGCATTCTGTGTAGCAGGGAAGTATGTATAAATTACTGCAGAAATTATACGTAAAAGAGCGACCCGGACATTCTGTAAGATATCACTTTTTGTGTAGAACATAATCGTAGGAATTTCTGGCAGAGTAGATGATAACATTCATCCATTTGTGGGTGCACTGTTCCTTTAAAGTGAGGTCAGTATGTCTGATCACTATTGGCTGACCTCTGTGTGTCCACAGCGGACTAAAGTAACATGCCATGAGCATCAGTGATTACGCTGCATCTGTGGGAGCGTTTCTGTGTGCATGTACACGTTTGCTTGCAGTAATAAATTGTGGAATGTCCCGTGTAATTACTGCGTCTCTCGAGGGAGAGAGAGAGAGAGAGAGAGAGAGAGAGACACACACACACACTGCAGCTGTCCTGCCTCAGGGGTCTCCCCAGGAATGCAGCTCAACTCTGATCCCCTCTGCAGCTGCCGGACCGGGTCTAAACGGGGCACAGAGGAGGGCACAGCGACACACATGCACGTAAACCCGTAACCACGCATACTCAAGCTTATTTCCAAACGGTCACATGCTAATATACCAATACGTGCCTTTTAAAACGAATAGGTTAAGCCATGTTGGACACATGGTGACATTATGTACTGAGATTGATATAGAGATATGCCAGCCTTACAAGAACTTCCTGATACAGCAGATGGCGGGACTACAGAGGCTCCATCATAACCAGACAAAAGCCTCAGGTCATTTATCACCAGTGATGCAATATTTCATAATACGTCAAGAGCGCAACCTTTAAATGACGTGGGTCACGTCACCCTGGGAGGAGTTCATCCCAGAAGTCCCTGTTTGATCTGTGAGTTGAATTACTGTGCGGTTTAAGTTATTTGGTTAATGATGATTGTGCTTTCTTGTAGTTTTAATGTAGTGAAACGTGTTACGGTCATTGGGTCTCATTCATTAATTATTGAGTACAGAAAAAGCTCCCACGCAAAATTTCCCAGGTGCATACACACATTATTCTCATTCTGATGTTGAGGAAAAAGGATTATTCTAAAAAGAAAGCACGCCCCCACAGTGAACATAATACATGCTCAAATCACCATTTAACAGCCTTTCTGCACCTGTACAGGTGCAAACGCATCCTTGCGCTCTCTGAAGAGGAGCTCTCATATACGAAAAGAAAGATATTTGAGGAAAACCAAGTGTGCCGTTTTCAGAATCACTTGTAATTACTTGTTCACAAACACGGTTTCCAAAAAATGTAGGTAGACGATAATAATAATAAATGTTTCTTGAGCACAAAATCATCATATTAGAATGATTTCTGAAGGATCATGTGACACTGAAGACTGGAGTAATGATGCTGAAAAATTCACATAAAACAGTTATTTTAAATTGTAATACTATTTCACAATATTACTGTTTTTACTATATTTTGATCAAATGAATGCAGTCTTGAGCATGTGAGACTTGTTTCAAAAATATTTAAAAAATCTTACCGACCCCAAACTTTTGAATGGTTTGAATGGTATATATTTAATTGAAGATATTTTTCCTCAACTTTTATGCACAACCAGATTAAGCTATAATACACATACCATACAATAAGTAATAATTATTGTATGTTATTTATTTTATGGGGTTACTAGTTATCAGATTTTTCGGTCACACTTTAATTTAGGGTCCAATTCACTATTAGTTAGTTAAATCACTATTAACTAGCTATTAACTACAACTTTTGCCTCAATAAACTCCTAATGTACTGCTTATTAATAGTTAGTAAGGTAGTTGTTAAGTTTATTGGGTAGGATTTTAGGTTGGACCCTAAACTAAAGTGTTACTGATTTTTTATAATAAAAATATTAATAAAAATAAATATATTTTTTGGCTTAACAACATTCCAGGTTTCTAAAGCCAACCATTTTATCCTTAATTTAAGTGCAAACCTACTGATGAATCATGATTTCTATGTAAAAATGTTCACACAGAGGTTTTATGTGTGGTAAATGAAAAAGATTCTTGTTTTATGCCGTCACTGTTTCATGCTTTTTGGATTCCAATAAAATGCTTTTCAAATGGAACGGGTGTCATCTAACCTCTCATCAAGCAGCCCATGTTGCGATTCATGTGATTTTTTTTTTCTAGGAACACACATACTATTACAGAGCACATCTAGAAAACTTCTGATATGCCTTTTATCAATCGCTGTCTTCCTGGCCGGTTGTCCGTGTGAACTTTGTGACCGGGTTTTGAGAGTAGCTGTGATACAATGCGTTCTGTGTGCCTGACCAACAGATGGTATTCGCACTCGCGCGCAATATACACACGCACACGAGTCCTCACATGAAACAGCATACCACAACGCTTAGTCCTCTTGCTTTTGCCTGTGCTCGCACGAAATACACGGCACACATCACACACCGAGGACTGAGAGGTGCTATTCTCTCCTGATTGGCATGCCTAATCTAAGCGGAATCCATCCCGAATACTGTTCAAACACCTCAGAAACTCCTACGCAGGGTTCTGAAGTACGATATTGTGTAATGGAATGGAGGCTGTACTGAAGCCGGATTAACTTAAACCGCGTCCTAAATTTGACCCTCTAGTATTCTTCTAAATGAATCATAGTTTCCTTATTCCTTTATAATTCAAGTATAAACAAAATATCTTCCAACACACACACACATGCGCATGTTGGGTTTTCATATTTTAAGGGGACTTTCCGTAGACATAATGACTTGCTAACACTTTAGTTTAGGGTCCAATTCTCACTATGATTTAGTTGCTTATTAGCATGCCTATTACTAAGATATTGGCTGTTTATTAGTACTTAAAGCACATATTCATGCCTTATTCTGCATGACCATATTCTACATCTCTTAATCCTACTCAATATCTAAACTTAACAATTCCCTTATAAACCATTAATAAGCAGTAATTAGGATTTTATTGAGGCAAAAGTCGTAGTTATTGAGAATTGGACCCTAATCTAAAGTGTGACCAATGGCTTTTATACTGTACAAACTATATATTCTAGCCCCTAACCCTACCCCTACCCATCACAGAAAACTTTCTGCATTTTTACATTTTCAAAAACTTGTTTTTGAGCTGTTTTCCTCAAGGGGACCTTAAAAAAAAAAAAGTCCCACAAGGTCAACAATTACTGATATTACTATCTTTGTGGGGACATTTGGTCCCCATAACATAAGGAATACCAGGTACACACACACACACACACACATGAATTGTTAAATTTTTTCAAGAAAATCCGAAGCAAACTAAACAACAAGTGGTGCTTGTCTGTGCAAAATGACCACATAAGACGCTGTAGTGCTTGCCAGGGCATCACTACGCAGTTGGTGAGCTGTTCTGAGTTGTTTTAGAGCGTTACTATGCGGTTGTTAGGAACTGACTGATTGCGAGGGCATTGCTAATTGGTTCCTTACTAAATATGTGCAAAACTGCCAGAATGATATAGGGCCCTATTTTAACGATCTAAGCGCATGGTCTAAAGCGCAGGGCGCATCCACTTTTGCTAGTTTAACGACGGGAAAAATGGTCGGCGCGCCAGGCGCATGGTCTAAAACGGTTGTCCCTATTCTCTTAATGAGTAATGGGTGTGTTTTGGGAGGTTAAACCAATCAGAGTCTCCCATTCCCTTTAAATGGCAGTTGCGCTCACGCCATGGCAGATTCGCTATTTACATGACGGAATTTGATAGTGGAAAGACTGAACACGTCTCCAGAGCGCAAACGGAACTACTCGCGCGCGAGGTAGAAGTGCGCAAGCAGATCATCTACGGGACAAGCCGGATTCCACCTTATCTTTATGTACACAATAATAATCTTTTACATTGTAATCCTTTTATTGTTAATATTTGGCATGTTTGTGTGCTGCTGTACGTGCGTCCCTGTGTGTTTAATAAGCAGAGTGCACATTACTAACGCGCTCTTTAAATAACAAAGAATAATAATATTGCGTCATTGACTTTAGACCAGGTTTAAGTTGGTCAATGGCGCAGTCTATTTCTGTTGCCTCAAAATAGCAACGTGCCAGAACACACCTTGTTTTCAGACCAGCATGCCCATGGGCACACAAATGGGCGCAAATGCATTTGCCATTTAAACAACGTGGCGCAGGACGTGAAAATGATAACTGCGTCGGACTGAAACTAGCAAAAAACACTTGCATCGCGCTTGGCGCTGCATTGCGCCGAGTGTAAGATAAGGCCCATAATGTTGAACGTAGTTGCCAGGCTACACTGGCTGTTTGTTAGATGTTTGCTTACAGGTCCAGTCAAAAGATCCCAAGCCCCAGTTCTTAATGATATTCTGGTCTCTAGGTATGGCTCAGAACCCTCCATCATCATAAGTCTACAGGATGTTTCCACCCGTTTTACTGTGCACCAGGTGAAAATTAAAAGTCTGATCGCTTTACAAAAGTAAATAGCACACCTCTCTTCAACAAACCACACAATCTGAGGCATAATTCACGTCTGTAAACGAGTCATGACGAGTTTAATACTCAGGGTTAGGGGTTTGTTTAAATCCCTAACCCTTAGTTTGAGCAATATTAATGGCCATGCTTGCCTTTGCAAGTACCACTAATTATGATACATCCAGTGATTCATTTCTTATGTGAGAACAACGCCCAGTCGTGACCCACATAGACTGAGTGGCGCCGACCACACCTCTCATTTTTATTGTGACCTTAAAGCGATCTACAGGCAGAGCTAATAATTATGCGCAGCTAATAATATTGATTCACGTCTATTTTAAAACATGAAAATTATGTGTCGGCAGCAATTCATGAAAGGAAAAAAGGAGGCTAAATGGTGACGGTGTTTCAGAATGATCAAAAAATGTCTATAGCGGGCAGGAGAATTAAATCTGTCTGAAAGAAAAGATGACCGTCGGAGCCTGGGAGAAGCAGCAGAGAAAAGAAGCCAGAGAGCGGGTGGGACGGAGGGAGGGGCACGTGGTAGTAATAACCTGATTTATTTTTAGAGGGCCTTTTGTTTTTCCTGGAAGGTCTTGATGAAAACCTCCCATTGGGCCTCGGTTTGAAACTAACTGTGGTAGTCTGGGACTTACTGTGGTCACATTTCGTATTATCTTACATCATTCGTGCTGCCAAATAGTGCTTCGTTTCAAAAGAACGTTGTGGTAGGTCACTGCCGGCCTGCCAAATTTTGCTCCCAAACAGAAGCTAGCCCGCTCTGAATTGACTAAGTATCACAACGTGGCCTAATTGGCGGCCGGGACAGTAATTGAATCAGGAGGCAAATACCACAGAGGTTAGCGTTTGGCTAGCGTGCGCTTCTCAAAGAGAGCAGAGCACGGCCCGAAACCCCTGTAAGTCTTAAGAAGAAAACTCCCCATAATCTGGGAGAAATCAGATAGCCTCACTTGCGTTTGTCTGATACGGCCAAGCGAGAGGACGTTTCAGGGAATTCAAGTAGACATGATATTTTCGAAACCTCTCTATCTTATACAGAATGATGAGATTACTTACAAATAAATGCAAGCAACTTATTCACTGGAGTAGAAGAGTAAATGTCAGCAGTATTAGTGTTACGGTATACAAACTCAAGAAGGAGAACAACAGAAAATGATAAGACTGATGGATTGGTGTGGTTTTTCAGCTGTGAACATAAGAGGTGTTGGTGGAGACGTGACAAATGAGTTCAGCCTGCCTCTAGTCAATATTTGAAAAGGTGTGGAGAGGAAACGGCAAAAGAAAGAAGGTATTAAAAACACTTTTACCGTTCAATAAAATGAAAACTGATGATTGTTTTTTTTTTTCAAATAGCTCTCCTGAACCTTCAGACTCAGAAAAATGGTTACTTACAGTAATCTCCGCATATTACACTGGCAGAGAAGAAACTATTTTAACATTGAAAAGAAAACTATGAACTACTAAGACACTAATATGATACATTATGAATGCACTAAAACAGATGTTTTTAATCTTTTTAGTTTCCTAGTTGTCTAAACCTAGAATTCAATGTAATTATTGAGACTGTTGACTGTTTTGTGGTATCACCAAGATAAATATACTGATGGATAAGCAGTACTGATGCTGGGAGCAGGTCTGGAGGCAAAAGTAACCAGTCAAATGCAAGAGTGTATGGTGTAAATATATGTAGGAGTGTTGATTACCTCAGCATCCTGGGCCTGGAGGTTATAAGTAGTCTGAAGGAGTCTTAGCGTTGACAGACTCAGTTTTGGTTCCTCTAGAAGAAACTCCAAAAGAAGCACAAGCTGCTCTGGACTCAACTGAAACAGAAAAACAAAAAAGGTTGTGAATAATTTCATATAGCTAACATACAAGGGCGTCATGCACTTAGTATTTGCACCACTTTGGGAGAAGGGAGGGGGGGATAATATAATAAAACTTTACTTTAACTTTCACTGTAGTAATTACTGCATGTCATCATATCCGATTATTTTTTTGAATTATCGGAGCGAAAACATATATTATTAACGCATTTACTGTCTCTATTAGGCCAGCAACTGCATATATAAATCATGCATCAATTTAGTCTTCCACGTATTTTGTTGCTTATAGAAAAAAACACATTTAAAGCATATAAGAACTGGCGAACTGCAGCTTATCTCAGCATTGTGCACTGCTTATTGTGAATCAAAGCCTGTTCTTTGAAGTCCTGCAAACCTAACGTCCTCAATTGCCTTTTGCCTTTAACGTACAGTAGAGTTCAGTCGATTAGTAAAATAATTTTAACAGAAGGATAACAATTAATTTTTTGTAATATTTTGGACGGATTCCCCCAACGGAAAAACGATGGTTCAGCACGAATCGCCAAGGCTGTGTGATTTTAGCTTCAAAACTAAGAAATTCACCAAAGGATGACCACTTTGGGGCACTATTCCTTTTGTACCAACAATATTCTAATATTAGAGTAACTTTATAGTTAACTACGCAATGTGTAGAATATCGGATATCAATAAAACACGTCGTCAAATTATATTTGAATGGATTATTGCCGCTTCCATAGACATCAGTGCATATTTTACAAACTATAAATTTTTTGCTAGTATTTATCTGTATTTAAATGTCATAAACATAAACTAAACATTAGATGGTTGAAAACACGGAACAGTTGTGATATACGTCTCTTGGTTTGAATGGGCATGACATCTCAGCTAACATACAGTGGGGTCCATATAGGCTATGTATATTGTTCAAAGATTTGAGGTCTTTTTTTTTTTTTTAAAGAGCAAAGATGTATGAGAGTACAGACATTTATAATGTGCTGTTCTATAGTATTCTTAAAAAAAAAAGTATCATGGTTTCCGCAAAAATTAAGCAGCACAACTGATAAAAATAAATGTTTCTTGAGCACCAAATCAGCATATTAGAATGATTTCTACAAGATCATGTGACAATGACATTATTTTATATTTGTAATTTATTTAAATATTGCTAAATATAGTAAAATAAGAAATTAAATGTCAACCAAAAAACATTTAATTGATTGGTTATTAGTGAAATAGTGAAGAATCATACAGTAACTGTTTCTTCTTCATTCTCTTTTTTTTTTTTTTTTTTCAAATGCTTTAAATCATAATACTTTCTGTTTATATAGTTTAGGATTCAATTTTATTTAGACCCCTAGATTTTCAATGTGATTTTTTTTCATTCATAATTTAAATAAGATTTGATCGGGCACAATGTGAAACGTAGATAAAGACTCAGACGAAACACACCACAAAATGATTTAAAGGTTTCAAATTACATCCACGAACCATGACGGCATTTTTCATCAGGTTGAGTAAGACATCAATGCTGTCTTTGAAGCGCATCAGAGAGCCGAGCAGGAAAAGAGAAGCACGTTTCGAGCACGAGCTCGCAGTGGGGAGAGCATTCCGGCGAGGTAGAACGAGAGGAAATAATTAAACCTTCCTCCTTTAAAAGAGCTCCTCTCATAATCTTCAGAATAAGAAAATCACATTTCACTCACTTCTCAAAAAAGCAAAGTCTGCATTATGGTTTCTAGAGTATAGACAGCTAATGGAAGGAAGGAATGCTTTGGGATTTGAGTGCTGGAAAGATGCTTCTTGCAGTATGGAAATCAGGCCTAAACCAATTATCGCATGAAATAGCTATATTTACATGGGATTATGTTTCTTTTTTAATTCTTAGCCTGCTTACTCTTGTTTTAACCCATCTTTCAGCTGCTAAAACTTAATATTCCAGACGTAAAGAATCGTTCAAAGAAGCAAGTCACAACAGTCTCAGACAGGTAAAAATGAAAAGCTGTACACTGCCATGATATTATCAAAACATTCTGGTGCCCTTTGAAAGACATGACAGAAATTATGATTTATCCTCATAACGCATGCCGTCAAGCATTTATAAAGGCACAACATGAGTCAGAGCCAAATAATCAAGAATATCGCTGACCTGACAGCATGCTTATTTTATTTGGTGTGTGTGTGTGTGTGTGTAAGAAGGAAGCCGACAAAGGAAATTCTCTCCTGCTGCTTTTATCTCAGGTTAAAAATCCTGTCAAAATTTATGCTAAAAATGCAGCTGTGGTTGACAGAAATTCTCTGTAAATATCCAGTGATAATGTTTCAGCTGTTTCAGGCTGCCACTTTTGTGCCTGTATATTTTACAGTTTATAATGAAATACAACTTTTGATTTTAATAATGTATTAGTACAGTAAATGTTGAAATTAACATTAATTTTGATTAATAAATGCTGCAGAAGTCTTGTTAATTCTTAATTCATGTTAACTAACGTTAACACCTGAAACCTTAGTGTAAAGTGTTTCCAAAATCTGTCTTACCATAAACATGACACACAAAAATAATGCAGTAAACATGAACTAAACAATGTGTTAACATCTAAATGTACATAAATGATAAGAAACTTGAATATTTAAATAAAATGCAACTTTTGGGAACATAAACAAGGTTTATATAATGTTAAATATACACTCTAAAAAAATGCTGGGTTGTTTTAACCCAATGTTGGGTCAAATATGGACTAACCCAACGTTGGGTTAAAAAATGCAATTTAAAAATGGATAAACCCAGCCGTTGGGTTACATTTTTAATGTAACCAATGCAATTTGTCCATTTTTTTATTGCATTTTTGTCCATTTTTGATTTTGTCCAAAATGCAATTTGTCATTTTTTAACCCAACGTTGGGTTAGTCCATATTTGACCCAACATTGGGTTAAAACAACCCAGCATTTTTTAGAGTATAACATAAAATGCAGTCTCTAAAAATAAAAACCATCATTTCTACAGGATTTTGCTGAAAAATAAAGTAGACTGTCCCATTAGATCTAATATAATTTACTAGATGGTAAAGTAACTTAGTTGACCAATTAACAGGTTTTTACTATAGCATTTCTGCAGAGAGAGAGAGAGAGAGAGAGAGCAGACTGAGGCTGGAGATGGAGAGAGAAACAGGAAAAGGGAAATGGTGGAGTGAGCGAGGGACACGTAGACAGAGCTGGCAGAAAGACTGATGTGGTGGGAGATGGGTGGTGGCAGGCCTGCTATTATTACTCCATTATCACATCAGGATCTATAGAGCAGTGATGCACAGTCTCCTCCCTCCTGTGCCACTTCCCTTTCTCTGTCCGGCCAAACCCACACGCACACACACCACACACACACACACACCGCTGCTCAGCCTGGGACATCTCTTATCCGCAGCTCCTGTTGTATAGTTACACCTTAATAATATGGTGAATAAAGTGCGCAACAATCATTAGCATTAGCATTTTCAAATCACTTCTCACAGACGCAACTTTATCAACGTCTCCATCAGTTGAAATATCCTTCCCTAAAATGGTTAGGAAATGTAATGCTGCAACCGCCTAACCAAAATAAGAACTATATTTGTCTACATTACTGAAAGAGGGAACTATTTCACTCTTGACTGCTCTGCGACCATTCAAGACCTTAAAAGAACCATAACCCAGGACAAAATAACTGCATCAAGAGCAAAATTATAGTAATTTGACCGTGAGAAACCCAATAAAGTCATCGCGCTTTGAAGAAAAAAGTGGCAAGGGTCAACTGGTTTTCTCACTCGAATCTGCTGTGAAGAATTAATGTGGTGGAAAGCAAAGACTTCTCACTTTGGGCCGATAAGCGGGTGCATCGCCGCTCTGTCATTAAGAGGCATTCACAGGCCCACCCAAGATCATCGGATCCGCCGCCTTTGAAAGACGAGAGGAATTTAAAGTCATAAAAGATAGAGGGGAGACGAAAGTCCTCCTCCACACTCAATTTGCCTCAGGGAATGGCAATTGTTTCGAGATGGCAGTAAAAACTTTTCCACACAGGGGAACAAACAGCCCTGCTGTGCCCAAGTCCACTCATCTTGTCAAAAACAGGGCAGAAAAGAAAACAAGGTGATCAGCTATCCGGGGGAAACACCCTCCTACAATACATCACTCTGCAAAAAGCAAAACGGGGTTTTCCGTCACTTGCTTTGACCCAAGGAGAAAGTTGAGGACTGGATTTTGGTGTCAAGAAGGTTTTTTGAAACAAATATACAAAAGATTTAAAAAAAAATTGTCCTATTGATTAATTAGTTAAAAAACTACAACATGACTTATTATGCATGTTTTTTTGTTTTTTTTTATGCACATTTTGAAGGGAATAAAGTCATAAATATTGATAAAATAATGTAAAAAGACCCCAATGAAAATGATTATTTCTTAGAAATAATATTTGAACAAATCTGCTTCACTGCTTAATGATATTTTTGTCCACCAAATTCATGTGGTGTGACTATAATACTGGGAAAAAACCCATAAAACAGGAAGTGATACCATGATATCATTTCCCCTCATGACTATGTGTCCAGGTCAATGAGAATCTTAAAATATCATATATATTTCATACATCAAATATATTCATATAGGTTAGATCAGGCTGTAAAATGCCACTGATATTTATGAATTAATGAAGAAAATCATACTTTTTTTAAATAATAATTTAGATGTAAACCAGTAATCGAGGTGTAAGAACAATTTGCAAGTCATTAAATTAAAACTTTATGATGTTTAAAAAGTTTGCAAAAGCATTGATGTGTGTTAACCTAAATTTAAAATAAAAACATTCGTATTCACCCTTAACCCTTGTAATCCTGAACATAAGAGTGCGTGAGCTCCCGACAGCAGGAAGCAAAGGTGAACATCTCCACTCCGAGAACAAACACACACCGACGAAACAGGACAAAGTGATTATTCAGTGAGATCACAGGCTAGAAACACTTGTGTGACAATGCCGGCAAGGCTTTCAGCACTTGCTCAAGGCCTAATTGTTTTACAACCCTGAATTCAGCATTTTGTCATTTGGGCCAAATCAAACAGAAAACCCTGAAATTCATCGTTCGCCATTAACACACTTGCCTCTGTGAGCCGCACGGACGTCCCGTCCACCGTAAGACTCCCTCCACGAGCACAGCTCCACACATGCAGTCACTCTGGCCCGAGTGTGTGTTTGGTTTTCCGCTGCCTTTTTCATTTCTCTCCACATGAAAGACTCTTTTCATGCAGTGTCCATTAAAGCCATGGAAAAGTTAGCAGCGCGCAAATAAACAGAGCGAGGAGCTTAATGAAAAATGATGTACTTTCAAATCAGGAGAGCTTTCCTTTGCCTTATTTCATCTCAGTCGCCTCTGTTTTAGTCATCGGTACAGTATCCCACCACTTCTAACAGAGTAATCTTAATAAAATGCTTGATTGTCTCCAAAAACCCTTTCAATGGAAGTCAAAAAGACGCAATTAGAGTTTGTAGAGAGGACAGACAGAATTTATCACTTCCCCGACGTCTCCTATAATGGGGGGGGGGGGGGGGGGAGGACTGTGAGCGAGAGGCAAGAGGACGATGTGGTGGGTAAAGAAGAACAGTGACTCATTGGTGCTGAGATTATGTTTCTGTTTGTGGAAAGTGAAAGAACACACACACACACACACACAGACACACCCTGCCACCGTTATTTCTACACAAGCTACAGGAAAAACAATGCTTGCGTCTACAGGGATAGTTTTAAGAGAGAGTTCAGCCAAAAATGAACGTTCTGTCATTATTTACTCACCCCCATGTTGCTCTAAACCTGTATGGCTTTCTTTTGTGGAACACAAAAGGTGGATTTTTGCTGATTAATTGAAACTGGGGCTGTCAAGCTCTAAAATGACAAAAAGCACCATAAAGTATCATAAAAGAAGTTCATACAACCATATTTCAAGTCTTCTGAAACCATACGAATACTTCTATTGTGTCTATTGTCTGTGCCTTTGGGTCCTTTTTGAGGCTTGAAAGCTTCAGTCCCATTCATTGTAATTGTATGGAAAAGTGCAAGCAGCAAAATTCAAAATTTCTCCTTTTTTGTTTCACAGATTCGTAAAAGTTTATAACGACATGAGGGTGAGTAATTAATGACAGAATTTTCATTTATGGGTGAACTATTGCTTTAAGTGCCTTTGCAAACACCATAAAAAAAAAAAAAAAAGAAACAAAAGGAAAAGTACTTTATATGTATAGGTATTCCGTTCAAACAGGGACTGCAATATGGTAGTGTGTGTTATCCTGTGCAGAGGGAAATTCCCTTCAATTACACTAACAATGTTCTTACACAAAGTTTTATGTTCATTCAAACTGAGTGACAGTTTGGAGTAAAATCACATAGGAAACCAGTGACATGTTCCACAAACACAGGAAAAAGGCCAAATGTTCTTTCACCTTTTGTTCGCTGAATGTGCGTCTGTGTTTCAAACGTGTCTGGAATATGAATCTAACATGAAATGAATAAAAATAAGTCAGGTGCATTGTTCTCTTAAAAAATGAACCCATTAATTAATCAAACAAACATAAATGGGGAGCTGTAAAACAACATGGACATTGACTTTTTTATCTTCAACGTTTTAGGTAAAACCCTAGGAAAAATTATAATTTCAGATGCTGTAAAGATCACCTTTTTGTTTCAGTTTTAAAACACTTTATTTACCCACTTATAGCAGTTCTACACTGCCGGAGCTTGACATTTAGTTTTACTACCCAAAAACATTAGCAATTGGACAAAATGCTAGTGAAATAATTATGTTAATAGAAATGTAGACAATGATTTATTGACTCTCCTGTACTTGACATTTCACTTGTTGCATAGCAACTCTTTTAACAGCATAGAATGAGATTATTTACTTGTCTTTCCATCGCGTACACTAGGGTCCAAATGATTTCCTATGCCACCAAAACACATTTGATGTGTTTAATGTGTTTGATTCAGGATGCTTTGATGAATAGAAAGTTCAAAAGATCAGCATTTATTTAAAATAAAAAATCTTCTAAGTCTTTACTATCACTTTTGATCAATTTAACACACCCCTGATCATATAGATCATATGAATAATAGTATTAATTCCCCAAAAAGAAAGAAAGAATCTTACTGACCGCAAATATTTGAACGTAACTCATTATAACTACAAAAAACATGGGATTCGGAGTTCTAAATCTTTTTTTCCTCTTTTTTTTTTTGTTTGTAAAATTCAATCCAATTCTCACTATTAACTAGTTGCTTATTAGCATGCATATTGGCTGTTTATTAGTACTTATCAAGCACATATTTATACCATATTCTACATCCCTTAATCCTACCCAATACCTAAACCTAACAAATGCCTTACTAACTATTAATAAGCAGTTATTAGGAGTTTATTGAGGCAAAAGTCGTGCTCTAGTTAATAGTTAGTTAGTAGAGAGAATTGGCCCCTAATACATTTTTTTAAGTGTTGGTATAAGACTGTTATTTGTGAAAAGTGCTCTCTTCTCCCCCCTGTATCCTGCCATTGTTAATGCATTTCCAAGCATGCATTAACAAAGGAATATTACATTTGGAACCTGAAACTGTAAACGTTCAATTCGTATTCAACTGTGATGTACTGACTTCACTCCAACAAAATGTCACAGGCTTTGGCAGAACATCTGGAAACGAGATTTAAATGTATTTATAATTATTACTATCTCAAAGATTACTGTAAATGTGCGGCATATGAGTACTGAGAGGCTTCTTCACCAAGCTTAAAAAGTGTAAAACGAGGTTAAGAATGCTGAAGGACGTAAGTGAATTGATGAAGGACGAAGCAAAGCGTTCAGTACAAAAGTTAAATGGATGCAAAAAACCTGGAGACAGCCTAGTGAACTGATGTGAATTTCTCAAAGCGCTCGCAAAAGACTCACTTTCATCTGCCGCCACAATAAAGCAAAACCTTGGAAACGGAGATGTTCTGCCTCTGTGAAACCTCATGCGTTGGGTCCCCTCGAACCTTTGCCCTGTGGAGGGTCTTGTGTGTAAGAATGCACAACAATCACTCCCTGTTATTCTTGCACATGAGTCTGTGCCTAAGTGGCATTATTAAAATGCCAAGTGTGATTTCTGTGGCAGTTTTACTGCTTCTGGGCTTTTTATGCTGTCTGACCACAGCCTCATAAAAACACACTCCGGCATTGACAGACGGCATAACACCCGGCCTGGGGTACTTGGGTTACACTTGCTTTTTTCCCCCTGTGTCTTTCTCTCCCTTATTGTCTTTATCAGGACTTCTTTGTCCCACCGGTTAACTTTGCCTCGGGGTTCACTTCCAAAAGAGTTAAAGCCCCCTGCCTTTGAATGTGGCAGATCTCAGAGTATCTTTGCTGCAGCAGGACGATAAATGATGACACATGACGCATGTCGGTGAACACACATTAGCTCTGTAGTTCAGGTAATATAAGCCTCTGAGTTTTAGCAGCATTAGGGTGCACTCGTCACCACGGGGAAGGCAAGACTTTTGTGAATTATAGATCATATGAGGGCAGGTCTGCCCTTTATAAAAGCACACTGACTGTGATTGTGTCAACACACACAAAAAAAAAATTATGTATATATATATATTATTATTTTTTTGTCTTAATCAGGATTTTGTCTTGTTTTCCAGTATAAATATTGATTTACTTGGAAAGCAAATTTATATAATATGTTAAGGACCAGATTTACTAAACAGGACAAATTAGCATAAGAGCACAATTCCAAAAAAGCACCAATGGGAGTGGAAAGTTCTGTACGTGATTTACTGACGACTCGCAAATGAAAGAACACAGATGCAGCCGGATCATTTCCATAATGACCAACACAATCTACAGAGAGCAGCGCGAATTTGCATCAGGTTTAACACACTTTTTTGGGGCGTTAAATAATGGCGCAAATACCAGGAAATTGACGAGAGCAAACCTTAATAAATAAACTTGCATGATTCATTTAAATACTCTCCTTCCATAAATTCTGCGTCTGAATAGGAAACTCCTGCAAATTCATATGCAACAAAGTCAGCCGCAAAAATAACTGTCCACGGCTTTTTGTCTTTAGTAAATCCTGACAGTATAGCTTTTAACGCCAAAAGAGGGTTTGCGCTGCCGCAAGCTGTTAGTAATTCTGTAAAAAATCCAACTTACGGTTTGTATGACCAATTCAGTTTTTAAAGTTTATTCAACTATTTAACATGAAAAAAGCTGAGAAAAGTTGAGATTACTCAAACACGTAAGTTGAGAAAACTCAAAAATGTCCTGCAGCTGGTTGCCTTAAACTTTTAAGTTTTCTCAACTTTTTTTTTTTTACAGTGTAAGACCAGACTTATTTACATAATACATCTTGAATGAAGTCTATTTTCTAACCTAATTTATAACCTAAATGTGTGAGGTTTATGCTAAAATAAAAATAAAATAATAATAATATAAAAAATATATATATATATATATATATATATATTGCAAAACAATATAATATAGATACAATCTTTGTTTACAGTAGTCATTCATACTTTTCTACAAGTATCCAAATATATTTTGGGCACACAATATTTTTTTTATAATATAGTAGAGTATCTTCACTAGTCTTGTTTTTACAAAAATACTGATTGAGAAATTGATTTTGCAACAGTGATCTGCCTTTTTTATTGGAAAAGAAAAGACAAGGAAGTGGAAAAAAAAGACAAGGAATACGTGCAGGAATGGGGCCGAGATACTGCAGACTTTTTGAGCAACATTGTGTGAAGAGTGTGTTTGGTAATCACTACGTCACAGTTCTAACAGCATTAAAGGACGTTGGGTTAAAAAAAAAAAAAAAAATCAATAAACGCCCTTTTTAGAAATCCACCTGCCCTTGTTCAACAGGCAGCTGAAGGAGATACACTGACTCTGTGACTCAGATTCTGAGTCTGAGAGCTGATTCCTCATAAGACAGGAGAGTACGGACAGATCCATACCTGTGCATTATCAAGCAGACAGCACCAGACAGCAAGTCGACGAGACGTCACTAAGTGAAATAGATACAGTGTGTCCGTTTCGATCTCGACATGAGGGTTTATAGAGAGGAATCTGTCACGGAGATGGAAAAAGTATGCATAAAGATGGCCATGAATTTCCAAACCTTCTTTGTAATATGTCAAACTAAGTTTCCTTCAAAGCAACAAAATGTATTTATAGCAATCCAAGCTTTACCACTCCAAGTGCAACAGTGTTGTTCGAGCTTTTGTTATGTTATTGGATAGATACAGTAAAAAAGCCTCTTTGTAATATGTCAAACTAAGTTTCCTACAATGCAACATCACCTAAAGATAAAGTGTGTAATTTCTACACCAATAATAGCACCAAGCGGAAATTGCTTTCACATATCAACTGTATTGACCCTTCACATCTTTCACCAGCTTATAAAATCCCTCCTTTTGTGCCCCTTTACAGTACCACCTCCATCCCTATGGACCTATAGAGCTCAATGTATGTTGGCGCAGTGTAATCACGAGTCTTCCCTCCCTCTCGTGTCCAGCAGCTGAGAAAACAAACATGCCATAGATGTACAGCCTCTAGATACCATGCACTTGAAAGTCCTATTATGTTTGACTACAGCTGTCCTAACAAGAAAGGTTGTGTTGACCTTGCCCTTCGAATACAGATAATATCCAGAAGCTCTCGATAGGTATTGTGATACAGTTGTTTCTGGGATCTGTTAGTGATTCCGTCACCCAAAACAAAGCGTCCATAGTTGTGCATCCTCATCTACCGTCTTGTCTAGTTTGCAATTTTCCCTAAACTTTAACTTAGTTATCAACCACATATTAGCGCACACTAAACCCAAAGGCTTAATCAATGAAATCAATTAGCCTACGGTAAGGTTCGATTAGTTTAAATTAGTTAACCTTTTGGATAACATGAACTAACAATGAATAATACTTTTACTGCATCTTAAACTATGCTAATGTTATTTTTACATATACTAATATATTGTTAATATTATAATAAATGATAGTATTTCAATCAACTAAAACAATTAATAAACAATTAAAATAAAGCTGAAATAAAATAAAATATAAATATTAGATGAAACTTAAACTTCAGCTAATTGAAATAAGTTGAAGTACTAAAATTACTAAATCTAAAACTGATAAACTAATAAAATGACAAAAGCGCATAAGAAAATGACTAAAACCTAAACTAAAATTAAAATAAGAAATATAAAATAAAAGCTAATTCAAAATATTAATAAACACTACAACAGTATATAAATAATACTAAAATAACATTGATTACAAATGAATATGAATTCACAACAAACAATATAATTTTTATAACTCAACATTAATATAAAATAACCTATTAATAGATTAATAAATACCTTTAAAAAATTGTTGATAGCTAATAACTAATAACTAATGTGAATGACTTTAACTTCATTGCAATGAACCATACAATTTTAAATTGTGTAGTTGTTACCTTAAAGGTTATGTGTGTACTCTCATCCAGCCTGACACATCAACATTAGCTCAACCAATGATGTGACTTTGGGGCGGGGCTATCTGTTTGTCTGACCAATGGGAGACAGGGGGGGTGTTTAAACCTGGATACATGTTGAAACATGGCGCTATTTATAGCCAATTATTATTTTGTTGGTGTAACCTACTATAATAAAGTTGGTTTAGTCATCATAAATAATTGAGACTTGAATAAGACTATTTAATTTAGAAATTACCACATCAGGCTATCTGACATAAGATGTTTTACAGTGTGGGAGGGTGAAAGACAGAGAGAAATTAGGAAAACAGGGAAACGTCCTCAACCCACTCCGTAGCACAGCCACATAAAGGACATCTTTGACGACGAGAACAAAAGGTCTGCTTGTTGTGTGCTTAATATCTGCAAATTAGGTGACAAAAACAAACAGCTGTGGGTGAAACGCAGAGAAGAAAAGGGGGGTCAGTGCGAGGAAGGGGGCACGTGTTCAAAGCATAGAGAAACAGGCCTGTATCATCGCAGGTGCTCGGTGAACACACACACAGACACCACAGCGTCTACTATATGGTGACTGATTGGTAAACAACGAGAGACGGCGCAACAGGGAAGATCAAAGCAAAATATCTATTGTTAATAAAAGCACCTGTTGAAAGACACTTTGATGATACCTGTTTGAGAGGGCATCAAAGCATGAAGAAACCTTTGTGTTTGTCTACATCTCCTGACACCATAATCCAAACCAGAAGATGGCTTTGAAAAGCACTGCATGTTGTGGTCTAGACCGAAGGAATTTCAGGATTTGTCGTCCAGATGTCATCGCTGGGTTACCTCTGAGTGACCCCTAAATATGACTGCAAATGCCATTTGAGGATCCTGTTTTTTTTTTGTTTTTTTTTACCAGCTACCATCTCATAGGTCACCTGTTCCACAGACTCACTCCACATAAGCTCCTTGTTCATATTGAGTTACAATTTAATCAAAATGAGAAATCTGATTAGACTCCTCAGACTCCTGGAATATGCCATCATATAAGCTTGCCAAGGGCTTAAAAGCCATTTAGGGTGCTTATATCTGCATGTTTTGTGACCTATGTTTCTGTATGTACATAATAACGCATAAAAGGGAACATATGTTTCGTCATCTGTCTTTTAGCAGGAAATGTACTGTATAGGCTAAAAAAACAACAAGAGGAAGATGGAGAATATGAGCTTTACAGATAGACAACATCAATATAACTAAATATAAACCTACAGCTGGCATGCCATAATTGGTCATTTACCATTTTTATCAGATGATACAGTCAGTATTCATAGTGCACATACACAGGCAGACGTTTCCCCATGTCAACTGAATTTCCTCCATATGAGTCTGAGCGGATTTGTGAGACAGGGGAGAGGAAAACAAATCTCACAAATAAATGAAAATGTTAGTGAGATAGCATCGGTTTCTGCTAAAAGCCTGCTCGGGTTCATCTCCCCGTGTGCTGGCATAGTAACTGCCACCTGGCGAGACCCTGGCAGGAAGCGTTATGAAAATGAAATGTTAGCGTGTCTGCAGGGCAGGACAGAGGTCTGGTGACTGGCTGCCGATGCTGAAGCCAGCTTACAGCCCCCTGCTAACCTTCAGATTAGACCTCGGAGCTCACGGGGGTCCGCAGAGAGACTAAGCCCAGATATCTTTCTCAATATTCGACGTTCCTTTCACGCACCACTGGAGCTCTGGGCCCAAACAAAACATAAAAAATGGAGGAGGTGAGCAATGTCAGGGCGTAACTTATTTAAAGCATGCAGCAATGCTAATAACTAGTAGCATGATAGCAGTTCAGAAGTTTTAAAAACAGTAACAAGCTACTTTTTCCAACAAGTAGCTGTGTAGCGTAACAAAATGCTACAAAATCCCAATTCGCATTCTCATGCACTACTCTATGCCATAGTATAAATACTGCAATTAGTGCATTTACATTGAAAATTTCATCAAGAAGTGCTCTTCAAATACCCAGATGATGCACTAATTTAACTGAAAAAACAAGGTGAGGAATGTTGGACACTTCAAGCACTTAATGGTCACAGCTTTAATTATATAAAAGGTGGGGGAGGGGCTATGAGACTCCAATGCTGGATGGCACACTAGTCATCTAAAATTCACACACTAAATGGTAAAGTACATAGTGCATAGTTTAAGTGCATTATATATAGTACGTCATTTGAGACGTACTACTGTTTTTTTAATGTAGCTCTATGTAAAATGCTCTCTGTATATTAATATTGCCCATATGGTAATGTATGGTAAGGCATTACTGACATAACAGTACAACTTTCTGTAAAGCATGCTTTGAAATAATGCGTATTGTGAAAAGCGCTATAGAAATAAATTTGACTTGACTTTGAGAAAAAACATATAGTTGAGCCTATAATAAATTTAGCTCTAATAAACCATTCTCTCGCAGCTTGCTCCAGTACATCGCATTGGAAAGTTCTGTTTAGTTTGGGTTCAAGAAGAGCAACCAAGTTCAAGTCCCTGCACAGCAATGGATGAGCATTTTTATTGCTAAATGTTTTGTTAAATGCTGATATGTGTTACTATATTTTCAACTTTGATTGTTTTGTTGTATTTAGTGAGCTGAATCTTGTACAATTTAGGGGTTGAACGGCTTCAGATTTTTTTAAGTCGACATTTATGAGATTAAAAGTTAAGTCGACGTCAACTAGTCGCTGATGATGTCATTAATGAACAAATAAGCCTGAACCTCGAGCTGAGACTGAAACGCAGGTTTTCTTGTGCATAGCTATGGCATATGACACAGCGCTGCCCACAATGCTATTGCTCCTACATAACAGCTTGTTTACAGATAAAGTAGCATAGTAAAGATTACATTTATATGACTGCATTAGTGAGAGAGCGATTGTGTGTGAATTAATTCTACCTGGCAGAGTCTCTCTACTAATAGTGAAGCAGTGGATTTTAGTTACTAAGAAATATATGTTAGAACTTTTCAGTTTCTAAGCCATTTTATTGATAAATCGCAAAACAGTGTTGACAATACATTTTGGCGCTAGCTACTGAATGTTTCTGTGAGCGCGTGATGATGTGTGAGCTACTGTCTATACAGTATGAGTGTCCGTTACATCAGCAACAGCACGTTTACAACGGCAATTAACGTCCCTGTACAATAAGCCGGACTTCAAAGATTTCTTATCCTGTTGCGCCCTCTATAGGCCATGATCAGCAACTAGTCGACGTCAAGCTTAAAGCGTCATAGCAGAGCATTAAAGACGACTAGTCTGTGCAACCCCTAGTTCAAATCTTTACTTGACATGAAAGTATGTCGTACAGCTTAAACGTAAACAGACCATTTTTGTCAGTAAGTTATAGTACAACTACTTTTTACATTTTAGTGCGGCAGCCTTCGAAGAAGCTTTCATACGCATGAAAACTGATAACAGACGGACCGTTTCATGCAGCATCAGAGGACTGTGGCAATGGCCCTTTAAGAAGATTAAAGACTCCTGACAAGCAGCACGGGATGAGTCATCCTTACACATGGAGACTAATACGTGGCAGTGTCACAGCAGACGGCTGCAAACAGACCTGCTCTAAACATCTCCACCTGCTTTAACACTTTGATTCAGCTTTAGATTCAGCTCAGTATTGCATGCACAAATCAATCCGAGAAAAACAACCGGCCACAGATAGGCCACAATTGATCTTTAGACATTCTTTCCCAATTGGAAGTTTGTTTACCAAATAAACAAAATTAAAAGGTCAAGGTCACATGACTCATCAACAGTGACTCATATTCGCTTTTGGTGCGGCATAGTCAGAGATTTGACACTTACTAAAGGTCACTCTTGGAGCTTTTCTATGTTTCTCACACTTGGAAACTTCTTAAAACCAACAAAATCTCCTATTACACTGACGTGTCTGTCTTTGCATCACTTCTTATGAAACAAGAGGTCAAAAACACTACTTCTACTGTACATGCTGTAGATTCTTTTACCTTTCGATTTTCTGTTCTCAATCTAGGGTTTCAGGTTTATAATAGGCTGAAGGGATTAGGACAACGCAAAGGCATGTGAATGAACAGTAGCCAGTGGAGGGAATGCTTACTAGTACAAGAAACAACAAATGCCACCCCACCCACATACAACAAATTAATTTGGACGCAAATATATCCATGTGCGAACATATGGCCATCTTTTAATTTGAGTGTCATATTGCAGAGCAGACCTCCACAGAGAATGAAGCAAACACAACAGAAGGCTGTAGTGCGATGGTAAGTGCGTTTTAATGTGCTATTGTCATCCTCCCTTTGTGCCCTAGCAGCGCTGATTACAGCAAGCCTTCCAACACGAAGTCCACTGATTGTGCCAGTCAGGCGGGCATCTATTTCTGCCCGCTATTCCTGTCTGTACCATTACTACTCGCTCTCTGGCCCCTCTCAATTCAAGACCCAAATATAGTGCCATCAAATGGATCTGATAAGGGCTCATTTTCCTGTCCCACTGCCAGCAAGCAAGAAAAATCACTGAAACCATTTCACAATGGCATCAGTCCAATGGCATTTTGATTTTTTTGGGGGGGAATTCTGTTTATTTTAAATTTTCGGTACAAACCTTTGGTGGTGTGGGAATTCTGAGAAAAACAGATGTGTTTCTTTGCTGAACAGAGATTATGTACTTCAGATTTAAGACTATGAGGGGAAGTTAGCATTATAGGTATGAGAGAATTAATAACAGTGTTTTGTGCCTCCTCTAAAGGATGAAACATATTAGCAATATTTAACACAATATTTAGCAATTTCTATATACAATACCATTCAAAAGTTGTTGTTTTTTTCATGAAAGTAATAGGTTTATTCAGCAAGGATGCATTAAACTGATCAAAAGTGACTAAAGACTTTTACACTGACATCAAATGATCAAATTTCATATAATAATATCTCATCCTTCTTTTTAATCTTCTATTCATCAAAGAATGCCGGGAAAATGTACCATAGATTCCTGTTTTCAACATTGACAAAAAGTAAATATTTCTTGATTTCTGAAGGATCATGTGACACCGAAGACTGGAGTAATGATGCTGAAAATTCAGCTTTCCCATGCAGGAATAAATAAAACTTATATAAAAAAAGTTATTGTAAATTGTAATTATAATTCACAATATTACTGTTTTTAAATGAATAAATGCAGCCTTGGTGAGAATAAGAGACTTCTTTAAAAAAAACATTAATATAAAATTTGTAGTCTGCTAAAAATAAATAAGAAAAATAAATTGCAAAGTTTATATATATGTATGTATATATATATATATATATATATATATAAACACACACAGACAGACACACGCACACACACACACAACAGAATTGTGGCACAAAAAAATAACTTCATTGCAGGAAGAGTATATTTCCAGCAGCATTTATTTAATAAAAGCAACATTCTGTTATTAAATATGACAATATTGCTCCATAGCAATTTGCCAACTAGTTATTAAATCTAGTTTTCACTTGAATTTGACACTAGCAGTGTATCTACAGTATGTCATTAGGTTAAGGCCGCAGAGTCATTAATGAAGCAGATTTCTTTACCAAATTGAGTTTAATAGTTCAGAAGTAGACTAGTCCATTTGATTGTCTCTAAACTAACCTCTTGTCATAACCTTTCTGAAAAAAAGAACGAAAATGCAACCAGAAGAGTTACAGCATTCATAGCCTAAAGTCTAATTATGATTTTCTCCTTTGACGGAAGCACTTCGGCCCTAAAACAGCCCAAATTGATCTGTGCGCCTAACGACAAACAAAACCCCTTTAAAAGTGCAGTTATTGGATTCATATGTGTCTCCCTCGATAATCTCCACGCCTGTGAGCCCAACAGCATTAAGCCCCTGCATTAAAGAGTCTGCCGTGTATGCTGTGGGCTTTACAAGTCTGCTCTGTAGACCTTCAGAGAGTGGAAGTGTGGGAGGGGAGGGGGAACTCAATGAGGCTAATAGTACCATAGTGGTCCGTGAGACCCGCCGTCTCCCTCGCTCATTACCGAAAAGCTGCTTTGCCTCTACCAGACAGATGTTGGAGAGCGGCACTTACGACCAGCGAGAAACGAGATGAAGTGATGCCGAGTCACTTCACTACGTTTTTTTATTTGCGACCGTTGATTTCATTTCCCACCAAATGAGGCCCAAGGAACATGATGCAAAACATGCATGGAGTCGTTTAACACGGGGCTCGTTTGAGCACTATATGCTACCTCTCATTTAAGAAACCGAATTTATCCGCAAATTGGTATTTGTCATAAATCCAATTGGAGCTTGAATGTCACGGTTGTGGAAATAGTGAGGGGCGACCATATGTAATCAGTTAAAGCGATGTGTGTCTGTGTATTTCCTAACTGATGCCTTTTCCATGTGCGCTGGAAAGACAAACACAGATGGTATTTAATGACACTAGAGATGTTGCTAGCTATTTTTTCGGTGAGGAAACCACTCACGTTAAAAGCTTTGAGCCCTATTCCTCGGAGAAAACGTCAGCTTAGGCTTTCGATGGAAAAGTCAGACTGTTCGCTGATTAAAAACGTAATGATCTGAATCAAATGATACAATGATATTTGTCTCTCTTGCATTGAAGAAACTGTCGAAACAAACTTATTGTATGGTTGTAGCTGTAGCCGAACTCTCCACCTGACTCAAAAATCACAGAACAGGCCATAACTATCATCATCATCATCACCAAAGGCCATCATTGGGGCAAAATAGTTCATTCAATATGCTGAAAATGTTGCTCCACAAAAGGAAGATTTTTTTCTTTTCAAAACACACTGGAAGGAAAGCCATACAGATTTGAGTTATTGATAACAGAATTTAGATTTTTGGGTGAACTATCGCTTTAAGCGTATACTGAACACCACATTAAGACCCAGACGTCTCTAGACACATGTTAAAGTGCTTCTATGCTGGATGGAGGGAAAAAACGGAGAGACCGCAGAGTTCTGCTTTCATGCACCAGGAGTGGTAGAGCCTTTTATATACATACTGTTCATATAATGCTCTGGCTTTTAAAGACCCTGGGTCTACATTACAACCCTCTCCGTTGTTCTCTAGCGAGCGAGCGAGCCCAATTACCGTATCAAATAAAAGCCATCAACTATATGAGGTTTGCTGATTATGATGGGCTTGCATAGGAAGTTGGACGCAAGAGCTCTTTTGAGAACATGGCTTATTGCATCCTCATATAGTACAAAGCAGGCTGTGGAAATTATCAGCCATGCAATTCACAATAAAAATCTGTGCACAGGCTAACGCTAATACCCACGCATACCAGGCATACAGCCTCAATAACAGGAAAAATGAACGAGCACTGCCAGTACGGGCCTTTACGCCAATGGTTGTCACCAGGTAGATGTTGTAACTACACAATCTGCATGCAAAAAGCTCTTACTACATTGACGAACATTGTATTTTTTGCAAGCAATATATATAAATAACATTTCAATATTATTAGACACTTATCAATGTTAAGTTTTCTTTAAACAAGTTCAATTTAACACAAAAACCATGTATCAAACCAGGCCATGCACACTTCAAACACACCAGCACATGTGCAATGTTTAGGTTCTCATTACGCAAGTCAGTCATTCAGTTGGCAATACTGGTTACAGCTTTGAGCTGATCTGCATCTGACTTTGAAGTTTAAATACATTCAAACTTAAAATAACTTTTCTGGTCAAATGATTGCATGTTGTATAAACCCCTCTGATGTGAGGAATGTGAAGTATAGTGTGTGTGTGTGCGCGAGTGTAATAAAAAGCACATGACTTCATGGTTTATTCTCTCTAGCATTTGTTCCTCTCCACAGCCTCTGCCCTTCACTTGCTCCTCCGCAATTGGACATGGACCCTGGATCATTCCCACACATGCAGACAAGAGACACATGTGACATCTCTCTCTTTTGGACAGTACGTCCACACACACTCCAACATGACAGAAAAATCTCAGTATTTTTGTCAGGTTTTCCAGTAAAAATACACAAACATCCATATATAAGAAATTTAAATTTACTAGCGAAGCAAACACGTTTTCAATTTTTTTTCTTACTTCACTGGAAAACTTTTTTTTCTTGTATAAATCTAACAGAATGTACTGTTATTTACTAATACTATTTACACTTCAATCAATCAATCAAATATAAATTGAATTCAAGATATATTAGCTCTAATTTCATTTCTCCAAAAAAAATAAATAATAGTTTTATTGAAAAAGACAAATACTGATTAAGAAAATGTTTTTAGAGAATATTTATGGATTAAATGTATTTTTACACATTGGATAATTGTTTTCCCCCTTGTATTTAGCATAAAAAAATATATATATAAAAAAAATGTTTTATATATATATACAGGCTATATACAGTGCAATGCATAAGTGAATACACCCATGCTAAAGTTGACTAAAAAGAGGAATAAAAAAATCATATTTTGGAAATTGAACTTAATGCCTTAATTTAAAAAATTAGGAAAAATCCAACCTTTAAGGACACCAATTTTCTTTGTGAATGAATAAAGTATCGTAAATAAATAAATGTTCTTCCTTAAAATACATGGTGCATAAGTGAGTACACCCCTATGTTAAATTCCCATAGAGGCAGGCAGATTTAAAAAAGAGATTGGCATGGTTTTATTTCAGTTAGCCTAAAAGCTAGTTTGATTTGCATTGAGAGATGATCTTATGGAAAGTACCCCATGCCAATCTCTAGGTATGGTGAAGGCTATGTGATGATGTGGGGCTATTTTAATTCCAAAGGCCAAGGGAACTTTATCAGGATGCATAGTATCCTAAATTTTTTTTAAATCTGCCTGCCTCTATGGGAATTTAACATAGGGGTGTACTCACTTATGCACCATGTATTTTAAGGAAGAACATTTATTTATTTACGATACATTATTCATTCACAAAGAAAATTGGTGTCCTTAAAGGTTGGATTTTTCCTAATTTTTTAAATTAAGGCATTAAGTTCAATTTCCAAAATATGATTTTTTATTCCTCTTTTTAGTCAACTTTAGCATGGGTGTATTCACTTATGCATTGCACTGTATATATTTACCAATGCAACCAGATTTCTTTATTCAAGACATATCTTTAATAAATGTATCCTGTTTTAAGAAAATGTCAATTTATTCTTTAATAAAAAAAAATGACAGATTTATGATACATTTTCCCTCCTTTACAAATCTCATGTTATCAGAGAATATTTTTTGAATAAAATGTACTTTTACACAATGGATAATTGTTTGTTTCTGGTATTTGGCATAAAAAAAAAAAACAGTCAGTGAGATAATAAAAAACTAAATTTTATCCAAAACATTTCTTTAATACATTTCTAGATATTTTTTTTAACTGGAAAAAAATCTAAGAAAATTATTTTTGTTTGTTCTTTACAAACCCCATTCAAATATGTCATTTTAAATTTATCCTCAACAATTTGATTGTTTTCTTAATCTTGAAGCTTTACGGTGTATATGCGTTTGTCTATGCGTGTATGAGAGGCACTATCCTGTCAATATCCGTAGTAGCCCTTTTATATTCCTGCATTTTCCCTGACGTGCAGTTAGCTCATGTAAGGAATGAGTCAGAAGTAATGGAGGAGACCTCCCCACCTCTTCCCTTCACTTCTGGCAAAGGAGGGGCTGAGAGTGAAAAGGTCAGGCTTGTTTTGCTTTTGTTTATGAATATTTTCTGTTAGTTGTTTTTCATGGATATCGCCAAACTGAGCTTGTCTCTAATAACAGTGAGATTCCAGCCCTGGCAGTCGCACATAACCGCACATTTTTGGATTGAATTGTGCACTGACTGATGCCAAAATATTCACTAAATGCAGACATCCCCCTCTCTATCACACTCACACACACAGACATTAGGACCTATAGTCTGTCATTTTGTGCTCTCAGGTCTTTGGAGAGGATTTGGATTGAGGGGCCTTACTTCCTTTACTTCTTCCTCCAAATCCAAAAATCAGCTTTGGGTTCAGGATGCGGATCACGGAACAAAAACATCAGGAAAAGAATGAGTTTGAGACTCTAAGGAACAGAAGGAAACAGGTCACGGCAATCAAGAGCTCTGTTGGACATCTCAGTGCACGGTAGTAAAAAGGAAAATGGGTTTATGCTGTCAGAGGCCTGCGAAGATAAACTTGAGTGGCGTACATTACCGCAAAATATCGAACAGGCCACAGGAACATCCATTTGGCTATGCAGAGTAACGGTAATGTCAGCACACAACAGGAACTTGGATTAGGCTCAAAACCACACAGTCCCGCAAGTAACCGCTTTCATCTACATTCCAGCGAACGTTCAAAGGAGCACACGACTGTATAAAACGAATACCGAAAAAGGAATTGAAGAAATGACCGTGAAGAATAAAGATAAGGTGTTTGGTGTATCTGCATGTCACTATGGTTTCAGGCGCTGCGGTCTAAGTCTATGTTACTCATGAATGTGACCTTAATTTCAGCATTCCTTTCCTTGACACTGTATATGCAAGGAGAGATTTCACAACAGCTAAACCTTAGAGCATTGAGGAACATCATATAGTGCTACAGCTGTAAGATTACCTGTTCCTAAACCGCCACAGCTTAGTTCATACGATGGGGTGCTGTGGTTAAATGAGGGTGATGCAAACTGGAGTCTGGATCGAATTTCATTAACCTATCGCTTCCTCATATCTTTCTATCCTTTCTTTACTATCCCCTATTAATAGAAGTGTCAATAGGGCCAAAAAAATTACAATAAAACTGGACTGGTTTGGACCATGAATGGAGCACCTGTGCAACTTTTGAGAGACTTAATCACATGGTACCCGAGAGTAAAATAGATAAAACAAACATTTAAAATTATAATTGATTTTATAATTATAACAGTTTTTACTGTATTTTTGGTTAAATTAATGCAGCTTTGTGAGCATCAGACACACACACACACACACACACACACACACACACAAAAACATTTTCAAATCTTACACACCCCAAACTTGTGAATGGAAGTGTAATGATAAAATGTATAGCTTGAATGCTCTATAAATCACTTTGAGAATGCAAAATTTTCTTTTGGCAAATAAGTATTAAAATATACCACACACACCACTTTTAATAGCTTAAAAAAGAAAAGAACAAATAATAGAAAATAATCTAATATAATATGAAAAATATTTTCATAATATTTTCATTTAAACCCCCCAAAATGTGTAGAATTTTATAGTTTGTGTTTTTTTTAATTCAGCCAAGAGGTCAATGTGACATTTAGATCCTCTAATGGGCACACATTTTCTCATCACACGAGTTCGCAAATCAGAGTTCAGAACTTTGATAAGCAGTGAAAGCAATATTTCTTCACATTCGGGTAAGCTTGCGTTTTCAGTCATCCCCATTTGCATTTGTCAAAAGAGCAAGTCTAGTATGACCACAGCTTATGTAACTTGGCATAAAAGTTTCTGCCACTGAAATCAATCAAATAAGGTAGTAAAGTAGTGTAATCTAATAAAGTAGTGACTTTCAAACAAGGACACCTGTGGCTCAATGTCAATATTACACATTATATAAATGGTTAGCAGCTATGTGGGAGGCTAGATAATATATGAGAACGTATGGAGGCCGGTCCCTCAGTCTCTGTGATTAGGCGGCGCAGACAGGCTCTCTCATTAGCTTGGCGTTGGATGAAAATGGTGCAAAATGAAGCTCATTATCACAAAGCGTAACTAATATAGCACAGCAACTCCCCAAACACACACACACACACACACACACACACACACTCAAATGGGAGGCAATAAAAAAAACCCATTCTTTTCTGGGCCAAAACTTTCATTTCACATTAAAGTGACCCTGATCTCAGTCTGGGGTTAGCGGGGGGTGTCTGGACCTGAACAGTGCCAATTACCTATGATGTAATTACCTATGAGAGCGGAGCGTTTGCTGCACTGCCTGTAGGGCCCACATGCTCTCCTCTCGCCCCTCCGTCGCTTTAAGGGCCCGGCCTGAGCTTGATTTATGGGCGAGCCGAGGATGGGGCGCCTGCTTTTGAAGTCCATGAATGTGCAATATAAAATACACCTGGAAAGAGCCAGGGGCTCCCAGCGCCTTACACGAGCAGGGGTGGGGTGAGAGGAAGGGGGCATGAGGAGAGGAGGGGTCACCAGTGTTTCCTTTCAGGTTGGCTTTTATGGCACCACTTCAAACAATCGCTCGCGCTCTCTCTTTCTCTCTCTGTCCCCACCCTGGTCATTGTACAGAGCCAACTGGACTGTAATTGGTCTTTCTTCTCTTTCATGGGCCTGTCTCTCTCTCTATACACCCCTATCATTGTTCTCTGAAGTAACATGTAACAAATGTGTCAATTCACCAGGTGCCAGAAAGACTGAGCTTCTCTACTCGTTCAGAGAAGTGCGGTGTGGGGAGGTTTCACAGCTAACATCTGTAAAACATCTTCAAAAATATCACATATAAAAAACTATCAAACTTTGAGCTGGATGATGATGATGATGATGATGAGAAAATTGTATGTGCTAAATCAGTGAGGACATACTTCACTTGCTGTACAATAGTTTGACCATGTAAATTACATGGCGCATGAATATGGTAATCATTAGATACATTGTATGTAGTGGTGTCCAAAAAACCCCGGAAAATCTGGATTTTACCTAGAAAAAGTTTTAAAATTAGGATTTTAAAATAAAATGATGACATGAAAATGATGACAGAAAATATATAATATAATAGCATTGTATGTGTAATGTAATAAATTATGTAATAACTTGTCCTTTTTATATAAAAAATCCTAACAAAAATTATATTATAATTAAATTCTTAAAACGTATAATTTCATTTCAAGGTTTAGGATTTTGAATAACTTAAAACAAAGAAAAATTATTATATAAAATGAAGAATACTGTATAACATTATATTATTTATGTCATAACTTTTCTTTGTTTTAATTATTCAAAATCCTAATTCTAAAATGAAATTAAACTATATTATATCAAGTTTTCTATTATTTAAAATGATTTATTAATTTTGTTAATTAATTTTTTTTAAATAATAATAATAATAATAATAAGAGCAACATACTTTTAACAGTGGACTCAGACATTTGGATCCCACTATATATCAAAATACCACTGAATTACCATCTGACATCATCACTATTGCATGGTTATACTTTTACTAAGGGTTAACATCTTCATCAAGACAAATGGTAGCAGCTGTAAAACGTGACACATAAGAATGTCCTTTTTCACTAAGACAAAGTAATGTCTATAGTACTTCAGAATATTCTCTTATCTCCAGCCACTGAAACACACACACACATACATACACACCTACCACTGAAGTGACAAAAACAGGATCTTGGCGCAGACATTACATCAGTGCTGAAACTTGAAGATGACATAACCTTATCCCACTAGATAGCACACACAATAAACACACCCAGCACACACACATGCAAGAGTTTATGAAGCTAAATCTGCCGTCTGATTTGTGAACATACTTTAATAGAGGCCCGACCGCACTGTTTGGTGTGCGGCCAGTCGCCGTGCAGATTCCACATGTGCGCGAGTTTCAGCGAGACAAACTGTTTGACAATTTGGGTAAAGACTTGACTTGAATCTGTATACACGTACGCATAACTTCGAAGTTTCGATAAACACAGAGAGAAAAAGAGTACACAAAAACATCACGCTCATGCACACGCATAAACTCACACGCTCAATGAGCAACAGGTATCTTCCTTGGCGGGAGATCAGCCATTTTGAAGCTAAACCCCAAAGGAGTGACTCATTGCCATCACATGATACGGCATATAAAAAAAACACCGGCCACAAGCTATTTCAGGTCGTGCCTTGATTTCCCCCCCACCTATCTTCTGTTGTCGGGTGGCCAAGGGGCGGACACATAAGATGGGTGTATGTGTGAACCTTTCTCCAGCATTCAATGCCCTCCAGTGCGTCATCTGCGTACTAAAATCTGATAGCCCTGCTCCACAACAAAACTATGTGCAAACTTGAGCGAATCTTAAACGGGCAATCTGAGAAGAGCAGAAGCTGGAGGACATCATTAGGCATGATTAACCAAAACTATGGACGTTTCCTAATCCTGAATGACTGAACTGAATGGGAAATTATTAAGGAAAGATGCAGTGAAGACAAACGGGTGGGGTGAGATCTATTTAAAGCCTGCTTGGCAGGGTCTTACCTCTTTGAAGTTAACCTTGGGCCCTGATCTTTTCCGCTTGCTGCCCTTTCCACCAGAGCCACTGAAGTGAATCCATTTTGCAACCTGCGGAAGAGGCAGAGGAGGGCGGGAGAGAGAGATAGAGATAGAGTGAGAAGGTGAGAGAGACAAAGACATCGTAAAATACCTGCCGCGCCACATTTTCGCCTACTTCTCTGTAATGAAATAGTTGAATATGATGCACTCCGCACACACTAGCTCAATTCAACAGTTTCAACGCTGAAGGACGTCATTCAAACATCAGAAAAATAGATACAATGACTCAAAGTCACTCAATAAAGAGCATCAGGGTAAAATCCTTTACTTTTCAACACAAAATACACCTTCTAACACTGTGATTTCCTCTCTTAGCCACTGAGTGATGCTGCAGGTACGAGAAACAGCAGATACGATCCACAATTACACAATAAAGACGATTCGAACCACAAGCATTCTCAAATACTTTCTCAGAAAGTAACAGAAGATCCACAGTTATAAAAGTTAGCAAAAGCTCTTGAGTTAAGTAAATTAAGTGCTACAAGTCATACATGATGAACTATTAATCTTCAAGGGAAGTAAGATATAAACAGGTGTTCAATAGGAGCTTTAAGAGTTAAAAAAAAGTGCTTTACCTCTTCTCTGACTTCTTGCACCGCTGGAGTCAGCAACCATTCCGAGCAGGAGTCCCTCAGCCACTGAACAAGAGGAAGAGAGCAGCAGAATGTTGAGTGGAGAGAGAGAGAGAGAGAGAGAGAGAGAGAGAGAGAGAGAGAGAGAGAGAGAGAGAGAGAAAATCACTTGTTCCTTGATGGGAACTAACCACTCGACACGGCGAGCTCTGCGATCAGGAGCACGAGTATCAAACCGAGGACAAAATCCCCTTATTAAGTTGAAACGAGGAGTTCTCCTCTAAAGATCCGTGCTTGAGATCTTCCGCACGCTCGCTCTGCACTTAACCTTATTAAAGCTCGCACCGACGGCGCACTGAATACCTTCCCTCACTGAGAGAGGGAGGAAAGAGAAAGGAGGGGAGCGAGTGAGAAAAGGAGGAGGCAGAGAGATGAGGTGTGCGTGGGGGGGAGCAGACGGCAGTAAAAGGTCTGTGAGCGGAGCTTCATTGTAATCAACAGTGTTCACTCCCTGTGCAGTCAGAGGAGGGGCCGTATGTCTCTCTCTCTCTCTCTCTCTCTCTCGATCTCCGTCACACACGCAAGCACGCACACACACTTCTCTCGGGGCCACTGCTCTCAGGAGGACTGTCTCTTTAAAACTGATGAGCTGTGTGTGCGTAGAGGTGTGTAAACACAAAGGCAGGTATAGAAGGATTTCACAGACAGGCTGACACGGTCTCTCACAGGTAATAAGAAACATGTGGGAGATAAGAGGAGAAAAACAGATCCCTATCAATTACAAAAAAGTCAAGTGATGGTATAAGTTATTAGTACATTCATATACCATGGTATATCAAAGGTAGTTGAAGAAATATCACAGTACTTTTTTTGTTACCGCGTACATTTTTACATCTTCGGAAGAAAATGTGCAGTGTTGTGGGTGGTCGCCAAGGCGTTGCTATGTGACTGAGTGGTTGCTAGGGGGTTATTTACTCGCTCAGATTAAAAAGAGCTCATATCCTTCAAGTCTTGTTCAGACAGGCAGCAAAAAATCTGATTTATCTGATTACAATCTGACTTATAGCAAAGGGTTAAAACGAGGGTTATTTTAGGTTTAGCTTCATTTATTTTTCAGTTTGTCCAGTCAGATTATTTTTGCCGTTTGTCTTTACTCTGTGAAGTGTATATTATTGTTGTATTTTTATGCATAGTAATAAGTATGTTAAAAAATATCATTTTAGTTTATCAAGTTATATTACTTTATTTCAGTTAACAATAAAATCTTGCCACGATATTCAAAATAATACTATTGTAAATAATCATTGACTTATTAAATCTTTGAACTAAACAAGTTTGTTCAATCACAAAGTTTGAATGTCCCTGTTTCCGTTCATTTATTTTCAAGATCTGAAGTAAATTATACCTTATCCATTCCATTATGGCTATTTAAGTCATGCACAAAGAACTCAAATTAAACCATTTGAATATTATACAAAACATAATCAGTCGAAACCTGTGTTGAACATTGCATCCCGCAGTCACAGCTGGTTAGGACAAAAACTCTCATTAACATATAAAATGTTGTGTCACATCTGGTTAGGACACAGTCAACCTACAAAAAAGAAAAAAAGTCTGGTCCCTAAATATGGCTTGGGTTCCTATTTAAATGCAAGTCTATACATTTTTCTGCCCATTTTATTTTTCCAAAAATTTCATGTCTTAGAAAAAGTAGCACATCTCTCCTCAAGTATCTTTATGTGCGTGCATGACTTTATTAGCCACTTTAAGAGTTAAAGAGATGTATTTTTGCTACTCCAGGGAAGAGAGAAAGTCTGCGATATGTGTGCTTGTCTATGTATGTGTGTTTTTGTGACTTGTGTGCACTTTCGGGAAAGGAGAGTGGGCAGAGCAGAATTTGACTCTCGGGCTGCAAACTGCCATTGTTAACTTGGATACCACACATAGCAGTTTTACGGCCCAGATTGCCTGGTTCATTCCCGGCACAGCCAGGCCTTTGTGCGCCTGCAAGACACTGCAATCAGCCCCCTCTCACAGCCAAACTCGTAAAATACTCGCAAACTCCCATCTCACGCATGCTGACAGTATATACGATAAATGTAGTATTTCTGTATTCGTACGTCTGTATGAACTCCAAAAACCGGCCTGCTCAAAACTAAATTGGTGTTGAACAGTTAACAGTGGGATGCTGCCCTTGTGTTGGCGGCACAACAGCGACAGCTGCTTTTTACGATGACAGACGTGCTAACTGCTCCCACAGCTCTCTGTCTGAACTTGAGATGGATTTTTTTATACTGTATTATCTGTCAAATGATCTGATCCTTCTTACTTTCTTAATACATATTCCTGGTTTTAACGTGCTTTATATAATTCATTGGTGAACAAACCAATCGTTCATCAAAAACGTTCTTTTAGGTTACGCACATGCTATAAGTCTGAAGGTCGTCGCCCCCCTGCGCACAATTAAACAGCTTATTGTTTTCGTTCGTGTTTATGCACACTTTACACAACTAAAAGCAGATTACACATGTCAATTATAAGATCTTCTACCTCACCGACTGTAATTATGATCCCAAATCGCTCATTTTGAGTAAAATTTCGTACACAAGTGTTGATTCTTGACAGCATGTCTACAAATAACACGAAGGCACGGCTGGATGGATAGCACTTGAGGAGACATGGGATTTCATTAGCTGTGGTTTAATGCAACTCACTCGCTAGTGAGTTTGTTAATACTCATAGACACGATTTTACCTCAAACAGATCTTTGTCTTTTTTATTAAAAAGAGGAAGCTGCCCACCACAAGACTGTGTGCTCTAGTAGTATGCATGCTCACTCAAACAGTAAGAAGTGGACAAAAAAGTACACGCTCAAACTCATCCCTCAAACACACACACAATTCCTCTTTCAAGCCTAAAATAACTGGAAATGAACTTGCATCTGCTCACTAAAGTGGCAGTGAGCTTGACATTGGAGTGAATGCCACCTACTGTATGCTGCGTCCCAAATCCTAGTGAGCTGCTTAGAGCCATGTACATTAAGGCAATTGTAGCAACGCACAGATTGCTACAAAAGGTAGGAAACTTATACAGTCTCTTAAAGTGACAGCAAAATAGTTTACTCACCCTCATGTCATTCCAAACATGTATGACTTTCATTCTTCTGTAGAACACAAATGAAGATACTTTGAAAAAAGTTCTTATTCAATGAAAGTCAATGGGGTCCAATGCCGTTTTGAAGTCATACAGGTTTGGAACAACATGAGTGCACTACCCCACTAAGATACCTTGTTTTTGCGAAATCCTAAAGCAGAATTGCATGTATCCTTCATGGAGAAAACAAAACCAAAATCTATTGCGACAAGCTCAGTGAAAAAACATAAATCCAAGATGGTGGAGAAAGCAGGAGATTAACAAATTCTTAAAACATTTAATTCAACACTCAAAAATATTCATAAAATAGATCAGCATATTTGAAAAGTGATTATTCTTCCCAATAATTGTATGTGCTATGTATTTTTGAATGAATTGTAATTGCTCTCTAGCATCATATTCTATTGAAATCAATTTCAAGTCAAGTGTCTTGTGCAGAGAGCTACTATATTGGTTTGCCTATGAGGTTCCATGACATTTAGGATTCTGCCTTAGAAGACAGCGTCCTATGTAGGCAAAAGGATGCATGCATAGGTTTTTGAACAGAGCTCTAGTTCTCTAAAACCAGCTTAAATTTGCCACTGTGAATTCTAATGTCCTGAACCACAGCTATTTCCATACAGTCGCACCCAAGCTAATGATCTGAAAGCTGCTTTGCTTTTCTATACAAAAGGTAAATGTCAGGATTGGGATTTGGTAGGCTGCTCTGAGCGTATCCTTTCAGCAGCAACCCACAGCGAGTGGAGTCAAGGGAGGTCATGAGATTCAGATTGTCCCCAGCCTTAAAACCACCTCAAAATGCAGATATAGCAACTTATTATGCTCGCTCAAATGTTTGCCATCTTAAAAATAGCACATTGAAAAAGAGAGCTCCGTTCCCATCTCATCCCTCCCTTTTGTATGTGTGTGTGTATGTGGCTGTGATTGTTTATTGTGGGGATCGACTATTTCCTGCCATTATTTATTTAGAGGAACGTTCAAGAACATCATGTTTTTAAAGTCAAAGTAACGGCTTCAAACGGGGGGGAAAAAAACAAGGATTTTATCCAAAAGTGAAACTGTTCCCGTGCTGATTTTGGCAGCCATGTGTCATTAGATCCAATGGCGGCGTCAATGAAAATGGCACCGCATGTCAGTCTGGTTGGCCAATGAGGGTAAATCGAGCACAAAACTAAAACAAACTGCACAGGAAGGGAGAGATTAACGTTTGAATGCATTTCTTTGAGACATAGACTCAGGATGGATGAACGGAAAGGCTTTTGTGGTCTTCTCTGGTTGTTATAAAACACACCAAAAACATAAAAAAAGATTTTCCAATCTTAATTCAACGAGAGCAGATTCCACACATGCAGCCTACATAGTACTAGCTGGAAACATGATATCTTCAGTGTGGAAGTGAATCACCTTCCAAACTGCACAAGAATGACTAAATTCTGTAATAAACAGTGGCCAATGCTGAGAGAAAAAGACAGATTTATGGCTTCATATTAGTCATCAATTGTTTAAGAGCTTGTGGCAGCCCAGTTTAGAAATGCTTGAGAGGTTAAATGGATCTTAAGGCAAGAGGGAAGCTGCTTCATTCATGCCATGTGTCAGTCCTGGAGAGATATATGCACGCGCTCTATGTTCTATTGCTCAAGAGGAAATGGATTAAAAACGGTTTTACATTGTGGGTGACAGGCATGAGAGGTAGCACCAATACATCTTTTACATGTTGTGTAACAAGCCTGCTTTTATTCCTTTTGCATAATCATAGAGTATATAATCTGGCTTGAATGACCAAACATCTCAAAATAGATCTTGGCTTTTTTCATCTTACCTCTGGCATTTCAGGTGTATCTAACCAGTCTGAAAAGATGGTTTCAAGTCTGATGCCCCGACTGAAAGAGAAAAGTGATACATTCAGTAATTGTTGGAGGAGATCAAGTACTTCGGCTTTGCTTTCATGTGCTTTAAAATCATGTAAATCCTTTAAATTAAAAGCATTCTTAACAAGAAGTCTACATGCAATGTGCGTGACTACCTGGGTTTTGAATAGTTCAGAATTTAAGATTTGGCTCTCTTTCAGTTCATGAGTTAGAATTTTTAATTGAATTGGCCACATGCGACAGGAAGTTGAATTGGAATGACGGGAAGAGGAATGACTAAATCGCAGGTCAACACAGTTTGCAACAAAACCTAAATAATTTAACTTTTTGAATGAATAATTCACTATTGATTATTCTCTTATTTTTTCCCTGAATAAAAAGGAATAATTAGACATATTTCCATAAACAATGTTCAATACTAACAATTAAGTCATTAAATACATTTTCATTTTTTTCTCCATACAATGCCACAAAATGTCCAGATGACTTTTTTTCTCCAAAACACCAAATGTATATCAATTAGTATATAGAATATTGAGTAAATATATAGCATTCTGGGAATTAAAGTGTTCCTCCACTATGACCTAAATTTATTTTAATTTTTATTCCATTTTAATTTGACTTCAAATTCCAATTCCAATTCCAATCCTGTTTGCTATCTCAATTAAAATTCAACTGGAACTGAATTGTGATTTGCAATTCAACTCTGTATAGATTTGCTTTTCTTCTTTCCCCTCAAAGTATTTTTTTTCTCTGGCAGTAATTGAAGCCATTCACCACTTACTCCAAATCAATCTTGTTAATGTGCAAGAGCGCAGACACAAACATGCACACGCACACGCACAAACACAAAGCACATATAATCAACTAAATGGACTGTCTCAGACAGGAACAGTGTGTCTCCAACACTTGAGGCCCTTTGACACAACAGTTGAGCACATTAAGGTGATGACAAATGAAAAGGATGGAAATTTCCATCCCTGCATTGAAGAGGGAAAAGCCCTCAGTGTCAGAGCAAATCACTAAGCTCACCGGACTGTGATTACTAAATAACAGCGCTGTCGTGCCACAGCATGTTGTTGCAGAATAAAAGCAAGGCTCATTCTACAAGCAAATATTCAAATTCATGCAGAGATTCATTTGATGAAGCATGAATGCTTAAAAGAACCTGTGAAGGACACTTAATAGTGCATGTAAACACTGTTCTGACATGATTAGTCATGCTTTTATACACAGTGCATTGCGAAAGTATTCAAACCCATTCATTTTTATTTTTTTTTTGCATTTTGTTATGTCTTGTTAAATTACTTTAAATTACTTTTTTTCCCACATCAATCTACACTCCATACACGATAATGACAAAAAAAAAAAAAACTGATCTGTGACAACTTTGCAAATTTATTAAAAAGGAAAACCTGTAATAAGTACATTGCATAAGTATTCAAACCCTTAACTCAGTACATAGTTATAGCACCTTTACAGCCTCAAGTCTTTTTGTGCATCATGTGACAAGCTTTGCACATCTGCATTTGCTGATTTTCTGCCATTCTTCTCCTTGGATGGATTGGGACCGTTGGTGGACAGACATTTTCATTTTCAGACATATTCGATTGGCTTTAAGCCCAGGCTCTGGGCATGACATTCACAGAGTTGTCCATAAGCCACTCTTGCATTGTCCTAGCTGTGTGCTTAGGGTAATTGTCCTGGAAGGTGAACCTTCTGCTCAGTCCGAGGTTCTGAATGCTCTGGACTAGGCTTTCATTAAGGCTAACTCTATAATATGGTGCGTTGAGCTTTCCTTCTACTCTAACTAGTCCGTGCCGCTGAAAAACAGCCCCACAGCATGATGCTGCTACCACCACACTTCACTGTTGGGATGGTATTGTGCAGGTGATGAGCAGTGCCTGGTTTCCTCCGTACATGACACTTGGAACTGAGGTCCATCAGACCAGAGAATTTTATTTCTCACAGTCTGAAAGAGTCCTTTAGTTTTTTTGCTAATTCCAAGTGGGTTTTCATGTGTCTGCACTAAGGAGAGGCTTGAGTCTGGCCACTCTGCCATAAAGCCCAGATCGATGGAGTGATTTTTATCCTTCTGTAAATCTCCATATATGATCATGGAGTTCCACCAGAGTGACTACCAGCTTCTTGGTCACCACTCTAACCAAGACCCTTCTCTATCGATTGATCAGTTTGGCCAAGAACCCAGCTCTAGGGAGAGTCCTGGTTGTTCAGTAGTTTAACATAACGCAGCAACATAACAAAATGTGAAAATAACGAAGGGGTTTGAATACTTTCGCAAGCCACTGTATGTCTAATTAATAACTTCTAACTTAGTTAAAATGGAAAGCATGCTGCATACTATTGATTACCCAATGCCCCTTAAAAATTCATAATAACCAGTTTCTGGCAAAATACCATGGATGCATATTACTACGGTAAAATCATAATAAATAATTATGTGATCATTTTAAAGCTTTCAAAATTGTTATCCCTTTGTTTTATGTATTATTTGATGACTGCTAACAAAGTGTTAACAGTAATGAAGTAAGAATAACTGTAGTAACTGCTGGTATTTTGGAGAATATGATGGTAACTGGTAATTTTTATAAGGATCTTCTCAGAAAACTGTTCATAGTATAATAAGCATAGATAATTAGTATGCAAAGATAGTCATTCATATGGTCAGATCAATATAACTATAACTACCACTGCCTCATTTGAAAAAACAAACAAACATATTGATTAAAAATAATGCAGTCACTATACTAAATAGTATATTATAGTACTGTAATTATAGTAAAATCATGGTAAATTTCTGAAGGAAACTTAAAAATCATTCTGAACTAGCACTATAAACACACTGCTAATGCAAAAGTCACATCCAAGAAGGTATTGTGGGTGGCTGCCAGCATGTTGCTATGTTTGTGTTTGGTTGCTAGGGTGTTTTTGGTGGTTGCTAGGTGGTTGTTTACTGGCATTAAATGAGCCCACTCTCACCCTCAAGCCTATACTATATTCTGGTACAATATATATGGCTCAGGTGACTCTCTAAATGTACTGTATGTCTAAAAGGGATTTATTGTCCATTTTTTAGTCAAACAAGGAATGTTAATTTGCTGAGAAAATGAATAGAAACAAAAAAAAGGGGGACATGTAAAGCACAGATATCTGAGGTGAGTCAGGCAAACATTAACAGAAGCTGTCGTGGACTTCCTTAACTGGGGGGTGGTGTAGGAGGAACGGTTTGCCATGGAAGCATTGATTTGTCTTTGATCTGACACAAGGAGGCCCATCTGTGATTGTTTCACCACATCAGTCTGCCGTTCCAGCGTTGTGCCGCCATGAATGTTTACACTTCTGAGCAGCAGACACAAATATTGAACGCCCTTACCTTTCAGTTTAATGTAATTTAATCAATCATCAGCCAGTGGCTTGGCCTTAATGAGCAAATGGAGACTACATGAACCGAAAGAGAGACAGATGAAACAGAAGAGGAGAAATAAAGAGAGACTAAGAAATGAAGATCGCAGGTAGTAGAGAATTTTTTTTTTACAATTTGCCATGATACCAACATAGTCAAAACCAATACTAGTTAAATTTCATAATGCTACACTGTCAGAAACAGGGGTACAGTAGGAGTACATTTATGTCCCCCAAGGTACTATCTACACTAACGTACCCCATAGGGTTTATTATTGGACCTCAAGGTACATGTATGTACCTTTTTGAGGGTCAAAAAGCATTAAAAGGTACATATATGTACCGTTTCTTTTAAAGGTTAAGGTACAATATTGTACCCTTGAGGGTACAGCCCCAGTGACAAGCCACTGTACCCCTTAAGGTACAATTATGTACTTTATTTTCTGATAGTGTACTGAACAAAGTACTTAATTTAAAAAAGTTAAATAGTAAATTACTTGTTGAAGAAAATGGTTTTATTTATTAATTATTTAACAACTAAAAGTAATAAAAACGGTATTACTGTACACATACAGTATTAAAATAAACACTGCTTCAAACAAGTAAAGAATAAATTAGGAGCAGTGATTTTTTTATATATTGTTGTTTGACTAATATTACCATTAACAAAACACAGCTCAATTTACACAGCAAGGATAATGTACAGATCTGATATCTGATATGGTATCCAAAGACATAACTCACTATATAAATAACTCACTAAAGATGTGCATTTTGTGTTTTCTGCTAGCGTACGGTAGCAGTGAATATGCACAGCTGAAGCATGAAGCAGCATGAACTCAACACTTCTATCATTCACCATGAAAAAGACCATATCAGAACTACTCTAGACATCCCACTGGCCACAAAGCACAACAATATTATGAAGGGCAAAGAAGCCTCTTCATATTTCTTCTATATAATACGTTTCGGGGCAGTTTTAATAACAACATTATGTCAACATGAAAATGATGAAACAGTGAAAAAGGAAAATAAATATTGATGATACAACGGGTGAGTTTGGGCAAGAGAACCAGTGGAAAAATCATTTGAGGCAGAGCTGGAAAAGAAAGATTCCTGCAGAGTCTGGTTTAAATACCTACAGTGAAGGTTCCCCACGCTAATAATAAAGGCAGAGCAGCTGAGGAGTTCATTGAGTATGTGTTTTTGAAAGCCAATGTTGACACCATTTCATCATACCTGCTCATTGCTGGAAATGTGTCCAGGAGCATCTGCAGGAAATCCTACAAGAGACAGACTACAGTATAAATGAAAAGCAGCGTGTGAATATCAAAGCTTCAAGCAGAGCATACAGTGTTTAAAAATACTGAAATGTCTTAATGTATTTCTCCACTAGTCTACTACCAAGGTCCAAAACTGGCAATCGAGCTCAACAGTCGACCTCCGGGAGCAAAAAAAATCCCATTAATTTTCTCCATAGGGGAATTGATTTATAATGATAACTTACAAACCTTTAAAGAGATTTTACTGTGATCAAGTCTCCCTACACTCTCAAACGACTTAATATATTTTATGTTCATTGCAAAATATGCGTATTATATCCAAATATTTGTTTCTATATACATATTCAACATCTTTAAATCAAGTTTTATATTCATTCATCATTTTATTTCGTTTGTCATTCACAGTGCTTCATAGGATTATAGTTCTTTCTCTCGTTAAAGCTGTAAAGTACACACTCTTGTACCTTTGTCTTTTTGTCCAATGTTTTGTTTCAAATCTTTAATGAAGTGAATAAATACTTCCGGAACCAAGGCCATTGAAAAAGTGGACACTTTTTCAATGGCCTTGGTTCTGGAAGTATTTTCGTATTTTCCCTTCCCTGTCTATGAAACAGCACCTATCACAAAATTATGTAGACTATTTGTGATCATATTTTCATTATGGTGGCATAATATGAGGGATACTTCATATAAGTGTTGCCACATGATTTTCTGGAGGGGAAACAACCTTTATACATCATAGACAAGCTTCAGTTACACTTTATTTTGATGGTCCCCTTAGACATTTTGTATTGTATTTGTATTGTAGACTATAAGTAACATTGCACCTACAGTACAAGTCAACTAACTCTCATTAGAGTATTAGTAGACTGTTAGGGTTAGGGTTAGTAGAATAAGTTGACATGTACAGTAGTTGCAAAGTAACTAATAGTCAGTAGAATGTCTGTTGGGGACCATCACAATAAAGTGTTAGCAGATATTAAGCAGAGAGTCTACACTACTCTAATGAGAGTTAGTGGACATGTAGGTGCAATGTTACTTATAGTAAAAAAAAAAGTCTAAAAGGGACCATCAAAATAAAGTGTTACCCAAGCTTCTGATGATAAACTGTCCACTACAAGCTTATAGAAGAATGCAAGCTGTGCCAGTACATTGCAGAGGTTTGCATCCAGGTATTTTTAGCCAAATTTTAAAATATGACTGGATGAAAACAAGACATGAATAAAAATTACATAAAAATTGTATACACTCACATGAGGTGGATCAATTTTGTAATCAGTAAGACAATGTAAAAACTTTATTTCCTTGATCAAAACAGCTTCACCTCTACAAGTCAATTCACTGACAAATTCGCTTTGAGAGGAAATTATTATTATTTTGCAGTTCCTAATAAAGTTACAAGCCAAATAGCTATTAACTCTTTTCTATATTTACCAGAAGCAATTTGAAATCTCATTTGGTGCATTGTGAGTGTTAATTTTGAACCCTGGATGCAGCTATGCGTCAAATCAAGTCAACAATTACACCTTTAGGGGAACTGGTGCATACTTTCTCTGATACAAGCTGATGGAATGACAGTGAGGTTAAAAGCTACATTTGCGTTCAGGCTAAAAATTAATACACCGCTCCCGTGCAGGACACACTCACCTGAGACAGAATGAGCTGCCCGTGGAATTTTCCCACAAACACTTTGAAGAAGTGCAGGAACTTCTCTTCGCCAACCTGATCAGCCAGAAACTTCAAGAGGAAGTGGCCCTGAGAAAGAAAGAGAGAGAGAGCAACTTTACACAACCCAGAGGATGCCCCAGAGGAATCTGCACTTTGAGCTATCAGACGTACCTTCAGATAGTGCACTTGCATGAAGGGTTTTTCTGGGTTGAGGGCATGTTTCACTAGTGACGCACCTGACTCGCTCACTTCTCCTGTGTTCTCTTTATTGGGCCTGTGAACAAATACATATGCAAACACACAAACACCACATGAATCAGACTGTGGTCTGCAGAGGCTGGCATTTGCATTTCGGAGGCCCATTTCAAAGAAACAGTCGAAGGCCCCAAGAAAGTGACATGTGAAGGCCAGGTATAGAAACCCATACTCGGAATTTGTCCAAGTTAGTGAACACATATTAGGAGTAGTGAGTAGTGAACAGTGAACACACACACTGCAAACAGCAAAAATATTTTTTATTGTGGCTCCCAGGGAGCAACTGGGGGTTAAGTGTTTTGCTCAAGGGAACCTCAGTCATTTCCTGCCCATGTTGAGAATTGAACCCGCAACTTTCGGTTTACAAGTCTGACTCTCTAACCACTACGTTAGAGATAATGATAAGCTTGAGAGCAAAGAAATGAAAATGAGATAACAGGGATTAGATAAGTGATTTAATAGGAATTAGTAATACAATACGAACATAGGAATAAGCTATATTAAGAGAAAATATTTTACACTTGCATCCGATTTTGACGTTTAGAACTTTCTGGTGATGCTCTGACAAGTTCATCCAGTGATCTCATAATGTTCAATTGACATCTGGGCAAGTGCGGACAGTCTTTCTTGCAGCATGGTGGAGTGCAGGAATAATTTATCGCAGGCGCAAGATATAAATATAGAAAAATGAAATGATGGGGGAATTTTTTTTATGAAAATACAACTGCCAGTAGGTGGCGACAAATCGCTGTCTTAAAGGACAAGTTCGGTATTTTACACTTAAAGCCCTGTTTACAGATCGTTTCTGATGAAATAGAACGGTTAAGATTAAAATTTGGACACATGCTGCTGTCCCGAGAATTTTCGGTTTCTTTCGCTTTCCCCCCCACCTCCACAATGGCTGCATAGGTGCACTGGAACAATCCTTCCTAAAACGCATTAAACTTTCGTTTACAAAGACGTGAAACTCACCGAGTGGTCAGGGGTGTTCACTGATATGCTCACACAAAAATCGCTGCAAAAGATGCTTTCCAACAGGTGTTTTACCATTCGTTGTAAAACTGTGGACCTATTTTTCCAAACGCCTCGCACCCGTACATTCTTCCGTTGAGAGCTTGAATAATAGACACTCCAGTCCAGTTTCTGGCGGCGGAGTAATACCGTACCTCACAGCACATCCAATACATGTCAATGGAGTTGGACAAAAACTACGATAAAACCTGTTGGAAAGCATCTTTTGCAGCAATTTTTGTGTGAGCATATCAGTGAACACCCCTGACCACTCGGTGAGTTTCACGTCTTTGTAAACGAAGGTTTAATGCGTTTTAGGAAGGATTGTTACAGTGCACCTATGCAGCCATTGTGGAGGTGGGGGGAAAGCGAAAGAAACCGAAAATTCTCGGACCAGCAGCATGTGTCCAAATTTTAATCTTGACTGTTCTATTTCATCAGAAACGATCTGTAAACAGGGCTTTAAGTGTAAAATACCGAACTTGTCCTTTAACGAGTGAGTCATTCAATCATTCAGTCAAACAATCTGTTCAAAACGGCTGATTCATTTAGGGACAAAGCAAGTGACTGCGTCCAAAAGCTTGTTGCCTCGCTGCCCTATCAGGCAATGACTTTGCAGGCAGTGTTTTTGCGCATGGAGGTACATCACGAAAATTATTTCGGACAGACTTCTGAGGCAGCATAAGGGTTTAATGATCTACAGCAAAATAGAGCAAGCTTTGGTGGTAACTAAGCAAATATTTAATTGCAACAATGGCAATTTCTCGCTAGAACTAACATCGAAAGTGGAAAAAGTTGGGAATAAACGTACATTTACACAACTTTCAGATGCCATACAGTATAGATTTTTAGCTCTTCACTGTTGTATAAAATTAATAAGCTTCAGATTTGTTCCGATGTTCCGGAAAACAGCACTCTATATCCTGAATTCTAAATGTATAATATAGGCTATTATAAATCTTAAAAACAAGAACTCATACAGCAAAAAATGTTCCCTATATATCTTGACATTTTTGCACCAGGCCCCGATAATTTCCAACCATGGTGTGTGCAAATCATGATGGGGGTGGGGCTCTTTTTAAAGCACAAGCCTTGAGTTGTGAGGCCCGTTTCAAGTGAACGGGTGAAACATAGCAAAGGCTGCTACTGGTGATTTCTTTAATGCAAAGTGCTGCATCTACAGCACTCTGGATAGGAATATACTTACATCAGCATACATTAAGACCTCTTAACAGTTTACTAAGTGTATAAACAATTGCATTTATGAAACCATTACGTCCCGGATAGCTTTTTCTTTCTATAGCACCATAGATAACAGTAATGCTGCGTTTTATGCCTCTTTGTTACATGAGTGCACATTAAGATTACTGTTTGATTTAAGTCACGAGACAGGTGCATTTTTTTTTACAATAAAGATGCATTGAATTGAATATATATTAAGCAATATCATTTGAGCAAGAAGCAATGACTCACTCATAAAAACTCAGCTGCATCCGATATTCCTACTTCCCTGAAAAACAGTATGCGAAAACAGTACAGGACATTTTAAGTATTCATTTAAAGAGAGTATGCGATCATCAGCATGAATGAATCAATGTTTTGAACAATTCGGTTGAATGAATGATTCAATGACTTGCTCGTAAGGACAGTTACACTAAATCCCAACCACTAATGCACAGACAGTCTGTCTGGAGCATGCAAACACAGACAAGCCAACCAAATCTGAGAACCAATCATAATAGGAACTACCAAATTTAGATATTAGATATTTAAATATCTTCAGGACACTCACTGACATGTAAAACATCAGACAGGCTGCATTCTCACAACTGGGACCGAGTGTTTCTTTCCTTATGGCCAAAGGTACTGTATATTGCAAGGAGACAAACAGAGCTTTGAGTGTTGGCCATCTCTGCGTTTAATGACGACCTCGGTTAAAAACTATTGATCTTCTTCAGGAGATTAACTGGTCTTGCCAATAAAAGGCTCTTGTAAAGATTTGGTCGATACTCAGGCGCCGCTAACACAGACAACAGCATTTATTCTTACTTTTTTCTTGCAGACAAATGGGTGTGTAGTCATATGCGTGCAGTGTTTTTCTAGCCATCATAACCTGCTTTTGTTTGTTTCTTTGTGTCACAGATTTGATCCTGATAAACTTCAGTATGATTGATCACGCTCTAATGCCTTATCTCTGTGAGCATGTGCACACAGTGCAGGTCTACGCTGTAAAATTCCACAGAGAAAGTAAAGCAAGATCTGGTAAGAGGGACAGATGGTTTCCCATATATGGAGATCTAGCCTATGGAGATGGAAAAAAACTGTTTTTCACTAATACTTTTAACCAGGAAAGCTTATTCAGAAAAACTTTACATTTCCTGAAGAAAATAACAGTGGTGATTGCCTGTGCAAACCTAGCCACTATGATGAGTGTTCTGGTTGCTCCTTTCATGTCTCTATGATATTCTGGTCCCTCATGTCCCTCCTCCAATGAACTGTACATGATTTCACCTGTGCTATTATCCACCACTCAAAATGATGAATGTACTAATAATATAATTTACCCATTTTTATTGTCTGCCAGTCAAAATAACAAAATAATACATTATCAATTAATAAGAATGAAAATTATAATTATTATTGACAAGCTGCTCATTTACATAAAACAACAACAATCTGTGAGTTCATGTCAAGCTGCCGCTTCAGATCCTCTTTAGGATCCAGTTACAGTTCTAAAGGAGTCAAAATGGCTTCAGCTACCTTCTAGCTGTATTTGGGACACTCACTTGTGCTTGTACATTATTGATGCTTACATTTGGTTCCCCTCCAAAAATAAAGAGCAATGTTTCCCTCCTTTCCTCCCTCTCTCTCTCTCTCTCTCTCTCTCTCTCTCTCTCTCTCTCTCTCTCTCTCTCTCTCTCTCTCTGTATGGGAGGGAGTGATAAGGGTGAGCTCCTTTAAAAGGCATGTATTATTCCTCCTAGTCACACAGGCTTTTACATGTGTTTGTGGAAATGCCCACAGCTGTCCAATGAAAAGGGTGACAGGTATTTATCAAACACAATGGGTAGCCTTCCTTTCCAGACGGATACATAGATGGACCAACAAATAAACAGATATTCTCGAGTGTCAAAATCAATGAGAATGACTGGCGCCTCCCCTATGTCTTTTTCCCAGTTGAGGAAATGAAAAAAAAATGTGTCCGTACAGCTACAATCATGGTGAAATAAGGTTTAGTTGTAAAATATGGTAAAAAATGGTTGAGCGCAAGCACAGTTTGTAGTCTAAAGCAGAAACAGCAATGTATCAGCTATAACTTTTACTTTTGACATTATTTTCTTGGTAATCTATGTAAGGAGGGCAACAATTTAAGAGGCCATATTATGCCTTTTACATGCAAAGTCTTGATTTTGTTTTTTTGGGGTTATTAAGATAGATTATCATGCTTTAACACATTATTTTGCACATATTTTACATTGTTTCAGCTCCTCTCTACCCAGTCTGTCAGTAACACTCTGTATAGTTCTCGATCTCAATGAAGCCCCTCCTTTCGAAAAGCGCAATGTGCTCTGATTGGTCGGCTGGACTAGTGTGTTGATTGGTCAACCATTTTAAGCTTGTTTCAAATTGCAACTCCTTTACCATAACCGCAAGTTTCCAACACACTACTAATGCAACTCAACTATGCCTCATCCCTTTTCTTTCTTTTTTTTGTGTATGCTTTGGGTATGAATTATTTAAACGAGGGATATTGTGAAATATACACTCACCTAAAGGATTATTAGGAACACCTGTTCAATTTCTCATTAATGCAATTATCTAATCAACCAATCACAAGGCAGTTGCTTCAATGCATTTAGGGGCGTGGTCCTGGTCAAGACAATCTCCTGAACTCCAAACTGAATGTCAGAATGGGAAAGAAAGGTGATTTAAGCAATTTTGAGCGTGGCATGGTTGTTGGTGCCAGACGGGCCGGTCTGAGTATTTCACAATCTGCTCAGTTACTGGGATTTTCACGCACAACCATTTCTAGGGTTTACAAAGAATGGTGTGAAAAGGGTAAAACATCCAGTATGCGGCAGTCCTGTGGGCGAAAATGCCTTGTTGATGCTAGAGGTCAGAGGAGAATGGGCCGACTGATTCAAGCTAATAGAAGAGCAACTTTGACTGAAATAACCACTCGTTACAACCGAGGTATGCAGCAAAGCATTTGTGAAGCCACAACACGCACAAACTTGAGGCGGATGGGCTACAACAGCAGAAGACCCCACCGGGTACCACTCATCTCCACTACAAATAGGAAAAAGAGGCTACAATTTGCACAAGCTCACCAAAATTGGACAGTTGAAGACTGGAAAAATGTTGCCTGGTCTGATGAGTCTTGATTTCTGTTGAGACATTCAGATGGTTGAGTCAGAATTTGGCGTAAACAGAATGAGACCATGGATCCATCATGCCTTGTTACCACTGTGCAGGCTGGTGGTGGTGGTGTAATGGTGTGGGGGATGTTTTCTTGGCACACTTTAGGCCCCTTAGTGCCAATTGGGCATCGTTTAAATGCCACGGCCTACCTGAGCATTGTTTCTGACCATGTCCATCCCTTTATGACCACCATGTACCCATCCTCTGATGGCTACTTCCAGCAGGATAATGCACCATGTCACAAAGCTCGAATCATTTCAAATTGGTTTCTTGAACATGACAATGAGTTCACTGTACTAAAATGGCCCCCACAGTCACCAGATCTCAACCCAATAGAGCATCTTTGGGATGTGGTGGAACGGGAGCTTCGTGACCTGGATGTGCATCCCACAAATCTCCATCAACTGCAAGATGCTATCCTATCAATATGGGCCAACATTTCTAAAGAATGCTTTCAGCACCTTGTTGAATCAATGCCACGTAGAATTAAGGCAGTTCTGAAGGCGAAAGGGGGTCAAACACAGTATTAGTATGGTGTTCCTAATAATCCTTTAGGTGAGTGTACGTTCCCTGAAGAAAATAGTTCAGAAACAGCACTTTCTGATATAGAGAATAACTCTCTGTCCTTTGTATCTTTGCAGAGCTTTTTCATGCTCAACATTACACACCAAAGAAAGTTTAAAATGTTTGACAAACACTATAGTGAAAACAAAAATCTTAATAGCTGTTTGAAAACATATGTAAATAACATTGTTTAGCTGATAGATCTGTATGTATTTAAACTTTTCCATAAGCGCCACCTACTGTCAGAGAGTGAATTTGCATTTTCATTCAGCCCATCTGCCGTTTTTTTCCACATCTGGACAGACGAATCGCATGCCACACATTTTTTTTTATTGTGAACAGACTTTTATATCAGAAACAAACTTCAAACAAGTGCTGAAACGCAGCTGAAACATGCCAGTGATTGGACAGACATTTTGAACAGACAAGTGATAATGAGAAAATAAACATTTGAATGCTTTTAATGCTTTTTTTAACAGACATTAAAATATTTTTTGTAGGTGTGAATAGGCCTTTAGGCCAGAAACATACTTCACACAAGTACTGAACCGCAGCCAGGAGCAATTGGATAGCGCACATACTTGCTTACGGTTATGAATTGCGTTCTGCCACATTTTGCAATGCAACTACATACAAAGCTGACCTTGCGTGGCTGGAAGCTAATAATTGAATGCGAGTACACCCACTGTACAAGCATTCGCGGTTGCATACACATACTTGCTGAAAGTTTCGGCCTTACATTTACATTTATGTACTTGGCAGATACTTTTATCCAAAGTGATTTACACTGCAATCAAGGTATACATTTGATCAGTTCTTTTATTTCCTGAGAGCTGAAACCGTGACCTTGCAAGTGCTATGCTCTATTGTTTGATCTTTGAAAATGCCCTAGATTTGAATGGCATGTTTTCCTTGTCATAGTATTACTTACCGAATAGTTTACAAGACATTTCTATGTTTTATTCACAAGACGGGCATTCTTCCAGACTGTCTGAACATTTTATCCCTGAGATTATAGTGGGTGTGGGCCCCTCAAAGCGGAGGAAGGGCCAGACACATGCTGTCAGGTGGATCCTCAAAACCTGCTGGTATTGTGACAGCTGAATTCCTGACAAGCTCTATCGCTCTATCTCTCACACACACACTCTCATTTTCTCATTCTTAAAAGTTAAGCCAAGGTGATCTACTCCAACCACAAACCTACATAAAACCTTTTGATACTGTGCTCTTCATATGAGATAATAATCATGCAATGACATGCTCGAAATTATTCTGTGCAGTTGAAATGTCATATCTTTTTTAAGCTCTCGTTAAAATCTTGAGCTTACCTGGAAATTTGATTGCGTAAATATGGTATTTCACCATAATTTTTCCAATAGAACATTAGTTACACATATGTCACTGCTTATTACCATGAACTTTATAGGTCCAACAATACACAAAATTAACATGACAGACTGACAGACAATAGGAAACAAAAAATTTGTAATTTAGCCAAACAAATGCAAGAATTAGCCATATATATTACCATGTGACAGATTAATTGTGGAAATATTACTATATAGTTAGATTTGATGTATTTGATGACATTTGACATCAACAAAAAGCATGAGAATAACTTATAGTCAAAGTAATCGCAAAGGCTGCAAATGATTTAAATATGTATATGTGCAGCATGTTTCATGGTGGGGTGCAGCACTGTGATCAAAGAGGATCGATTGAATCGCAGTAAATGCTGCTTTATCTCTGCAGCGCTGTGAGTTTGTCACTTTGTAATTTGAAAAAGCAACACGTGCTGACGACGTGGCTTCATAGCACAGAATGGGACAGAAATGATATTATTTCATAATATTCTATACAGTGATAAATTTTGTCGATTAGCATCTCATTATAAATATACTTTATTTTTATGAAAATACCAGAGATATCTAGAAGAACACAGATAAACCAAATATTGTCTCAATCGTATGTTTATTGTCGTCATGTTTCATCAGTCAAAATGTCTCTCAAATTATGACAAATTATGTCAGTAAATGCAAAATGTGGGAATCAGATTGCAGATATTACATAAGACTTAAAGGGTTAATTCACCCAAAAATTATCCCATAATTTACTCACCCTCAAGTCATCCTAGGGGTATATGACTTTCCTCTTTCAGCCAAACACAATCTGAGTTTTTTTTGTTTGTTTTTTTATCGATTTTGAAGATTTTGAAGCCCAAAAAAACACACCCATCCATCATAAAAGTAATCCAAGGGATTAATAAAGGCCATATTTATAACTTTATAAACTAGAATCACTGGCTTCCGTACATGAGTCGATTTGCGGTGGAAGAGAGAACCCTGACCCGACGCATGAAGTATTGACAAACCCGGAAGTCTAAAATTAGGATTTTTAAAGAGAAATGTCAGAGGAGCTTGAGTTTGTTGACTAGCCCTATTTGATTACAAATACTATTTTAATTACAAAACACTACTTTAAGCCAACTTTGTAACTGAGAAACATGTTAGTTCCAAAACTTCTCTTAAAAATGAACTTGTTCTATCGTGGCCTTTTGTATGTGCAGATGATGGATAAGCCCTTGTATGAGGAGTATTGAGAGTATATGCACTTAGAGATTGAAAGTTAGAGAAGGAAAGCAAAGCAATGAGAGAGAGAGAGACAGAGACAGACATGGCCAATCATACCTGAGGACCTGCAGCTCTACTTCAGAGTTCTGTAACTCATCGCTCAGTCTCCTCCAGCGTAGCAGAGCTTTTAACTGTCTCTGCTCCTCAGCCTCTCTACAACCAAACTGGGGAAGACAAAAAAAGTGAACAAAACAAATCAAACAACTGCAAATTAAGTGAGTCTAAACACAAAAGTTTCATTTTAAAGGTGAAGTGTGTCATTTCTGCACCACTAGCGTCATCAAATGGAACTAACTATTGTTTTCAGGGAACAGATGTCCTCAAATACTCCCCCATCAGCAATTGGTCAGACAAAAAGATTTGGTTAAGCCAGCACGTCTGTTGTCGGGCTGTACAGGATGCTCCAAAAAAAGAAAGAAAAATGTTTTGATACCACCAAAAAGCCCCAGAGTTTATACTCTTCAGGGAAATCAATCTATGAATGACCTACTGATAGCAGTATCTGCATATTGAACCGGGATAAGAGAAAGTAATTTAAAACATCAATAAAATTACACACTTCAGCTTTAAATGCAGCTTGTTGAATCTTAAGACATATTGGAAACATTCCATTAGCACAACAATAGTTTTCAATTCAGAACCGGTAAACACAGATTATAAATACATTCTGAATGAAGTGAAGTTCTGTGTTGATGCGGCGCACAATCACACTTCACAAGCTTGAGTTTGTGTCTCATTATTAGCTATCTCAGTCATTACAGGAAGTGAAGTCTTCCAGTTAATGCAGAAAATTCCATTTAATTTTAAACTCATTTTACACTCTGACCAGTCAGCAAGTGCTCTAATAGGTGTGTAATGAATTTTGGTAAGCGTACTGCATAAGATTCTTTCTTTTTTTTGGGAGATTTACTGTTTGAGAGGTGAAGGGGGGGTAAAAGGATGAGAACTTAGATTGGCAGCACGTAAGTGTTCAAAGATTCAACTTTATCGTGATACCTTCTGAACGTGGTTCCAGAACGCATCCTCTAAATAAGTGGCAAAACCCTCGCTGATCCATTCTTCCGTCCAATCCCGTGCTCCAATGGCCAGCCCGAACCAGGAATGGGCGATTTCATGGCACAATCTTGCCCCACAGAGGTTCCTCTCACCCGTTAGCACGCTTTGAGACAGGAACATGATATGTGGACTAGAAAACAAAAGAAAGATTTATTTTACCATTTAAAAGGGGAAGAAACTTAAAAAACAGACTAGGATTAGACGCCATGGTTGTACTGTAATTGGTCTACAAACAAATCATTGGTTATAATGTAACTGCGGGTGCTGAGAGCTCAGAGCTCTGACTTCAGCTCTGATCTAGTTATAACATGTTATAAAACTCAGCCACCCTGAAAGAACATCAAAGTGTGGGATTTTCTCTGCCGTAGACATACTATCGTTAAGGAGGTGGAGCTTTCAGCCAAAATGAGGCCTGTTTGCTGCCAGTGGATTTCAGAGTAGCCACCCGTGCCGCACCCTTCACCAAACAATCCGGGTGCATTTGCTAATAGCAGCAAATTACAAGGCGTATAACCGTCATCAGATGTTACCGGGAAAAGTTCCACTGTGAAATGTGCTGAACGACAACACTGGAAACTGGAAAAAATGTCAACCGTAAGATAAGGCTCTTTCAATTGTGTAAGAAAAAACACAACCTCAGGATTCAGACTGCACATAAAACCAAATGAAATATAGTATTGTTTGCCTCCTCACCCGAAATTACCTTGAGTGACCTTTTCAACCAGATAGCCTTGTGTTTCGTACAGCAAATGGGCTGTTATCAAGACCATGTTCCAAACAAAGTTCCTACGAGTCAGGAAAAACAAACCCGTTTCTTTTGTGTCCTAAGGCTTTGGTTTGGCCACATAATGGTTTTCAAATGTGACACATACTGTCGTAGATAGCCGCAAGCGCTTTTCTTCCCCTCACAAAATGAAGCTGATAAAATAATCTGAGGTGTTTTATGTATGCCTTTTTACCTTTTCAGCCAGACGTTCACCTTGCCTGGGTCTGGAAAGAGTTTTTTTTCTTCCCTACTGTTGCTTTCTTTACACAATGACCACAGCGACAAGCAGGAAATCAATAAAAAGGTTGGCCATGACTCTTAAGTTGAAGGTGGCAGGTGTGCCTTTCATTCACACTGTTATGGTTCCCAGAAGTCATCGATATGTTATTTTAGCGGGATTCTGTGTGCCCAAAGAGGTCTCTAAAGTAGAGCTGAGCGACTTTGAAAAAAGCCCTGTTTCTGGATATAGATGACAGAAAATGTCCAACACTGTTAAAGAGAAGTGGTAAACAACAGAAGCTTGTTCTTTAAAGGTGGACACTGTTCAAATGCCAGGAAAAAGGGATTTCTTTAGTAGCCACAGAACCTTCTTTTCAGATGTGAAGCACCAGAGTCTGTTCACTGACCGTCTAATGCATAATTCTCACAAAATGGGAAAGTAGTTTCCCAATATAGAAATCTCTAACCTGATTGGAATAAGGTTGACAGTTGACACAACAACTTATTAAATAATAACTGGATTTGCCTCAAATTGAACAGACAGACAGACAGACAGACAGATATAGACCATCCAAGTAAAAGTTGGATCCAAAACTGGATCCAGTAGTTCATCCAAGACTGAACTACATAGGTTCTCTTTTACTGATGTCACACACAAGCAAACACATGTAAGTCAATAAACCAAAAATTCCTGGAGGATATCTGTACTAAAATATTTAAGAATCACGTCTTTTCACCAGAGAACAGAACATATCACCACCTGCCCTGTAATTACCAGAGGAAACACTAAAAGTGGAATGTAATGGTTCAGATTTCAAACATGGCAAAATCATCATCATACTCTCAACATGGAATGTCATGGAGGTTATGGAGGAGGAAAACTTGGTGGGAATAAATCATTCCCCATCTACAATAAGCCTAATTGTGTTTATTGGTACCCTGCCTAATTACATTATCTTTTTCCGGTAAAAATATTTAAACATACAAGATAACAAGATAAAGCTACTTGAGAAGCAAAATTGCTTAAAGGGACAGTTCACAGATAAATTAAGTTTGTCATCATTTACTCACCCTCATGTCATTCCAAACCTGCTTGACATTTTTCTTTTGTGAACACACAAAACAATATTGGACCCCATTGGATTTCATTGTAGGGACCAACACAAACAAACAAAAACAGAAGAAAAAGAAGAAAAGCCCAAAAAAAATCAAAAAAATTATGCCAGTCTTGTTTTTGTGAAATCATACTAAATGACCTAGATACTGAAGTGACGCTCATCCTTATCTAGTGCAGTACAATAGTTGAATAAAACAAAGATAATTGGCATATTTTTAACAAGAAAATATTATTTCAGTCTTTATCCTTCACAATTTCACATTTAATTTATCTTGGTAGTTATTTATAAAATTTACTAGCGATTTCTGAGTGAAAATTTTATGTATGAATGGATGTTAATTGAACTATATTTGGCCTAGGAATTGTATGTGAATTTAAGACTTCAATGCATTATGTCATGTATACTTGAGACAGCAAAACCGACTGTTGCTCAATTATTGATTATTGCTCAACAATTGCACATTGTAACTCTAAAAAGCTGAAAAGGTAAGAAGAACACTTTTAAACTACATCATACAGTGATAGAAAAGCACTAAAGGGCACCAGCCTCCAACAAATGGGTAGTTATGCCCCTGAATTCAGATCATTAACCACTAGGCAATGAGCAACTCCCAATGAGAAGTGTATGAGCTAGTGCCATTTCAGACATTCAAAGCCATATTTATCTTCACCCCCCGTCTCCTCAAAGTGGCTCCATAATGTGCTGCCTGCACTTATTCTTTCTCTTTGTCTCTTATTTAATTTCCCACTCTCCTCAGTCTGATTGCATGAGCTTATTATAGATGGAAAACCCTGGAAGAACCTCGCAGAACAAACCTGATCTACCACAGTCCCTTTTCTTCCTGGCTTTCAGGCTTTAATGGGTGGTATTCCTGTCTAGACTGTAGATTAAGTTGTGGAGCTGCAAAATGAGGTGTGATTCTCTCTGTAGGCCCTGTGGGGCTCCTTTTTGCATGCCAGACCTTTTTAGGACAGATCACATGTGTCAAACATGTAAATCCTGGGAATAAATACCCACACACAGAGGCCGCTGCAGTGCAGAGACTATCAGGATTTGTGGCGCACGCTCCATGAAGCAAACGCAGCCTGTTGCAGATCACAACAACAATGCAATCCATATGTAGACGTTCTACCTACCATACGAATGGGAAATCTGGAAAATAGACCCACGCTCGCGTCGCTGCTGATGTTTATCGCAGAGTGCCTCATGGCACCATTTTAACTTGATTGCTCCACATTAACGTTACAGAGGATTGCTGAAGAGCGTTCGTAAACCAAGCCGGAGGCGCTCATCAGCGCCAGAAAAACCATCCGGACTGAGAAGCAGCAGCAGATGTTTATGCAAAGCTTACAGTGTGCAAGGCCCCATTATGTGAGCTTCCTTCCAACGTTCAAAGCTATCTTATGAGTGAAGTCATTGGTTGAGAATGCAGAATTCTGGCACGCGTGGAATGCAGGACACTGAAAAAAAGACAAAATGAAATCAAACTTGACCCCGTTTACTTTCTTAATACAATATATTTGTCTTTGTAATCTTTCATAAAAATATAACTATAACAACACTGGAACAACTTTCTTTTTTTCAACTGATGTCATAGATCCCTCTTATTTTTCAGTCTCCTCTGATCCACCCACTCTATATTTTGTGCTCATTTAAAATCTTGCTTCACCCAAAAATGTAAGAATAATGCATATACACAGCCACACACACATACAAACGCATGCACGCACGCAAACACACAACAATAACAATCAATTCCTGATGGATAAAATTATACAGTAAAAGTCTCAACCAACAATTTTTTCTCATTGAATATTCTATTTCACTCAGAAACGCATCAGATTACACAACTCTGCCAACCAGGGTTATAATAGTTGACTAAAACAAAAAACATTAAAAAAAACATTCTGTTACTTGAAATAAAATAAATGTTTAATAAAATAAATAAATAAATAAAGCTATCAGCTATCCAGCTATCAGAAGCAGTATGCATGTTCAACTCAAAATAAAAAAAAATTAAGTAAAGTTGTATTTGACAACTGAAAATCCAGAATGGATGACTTAATCACCAAAGGTCAACAGCAAAAACACGTGTACATGAAGTCAGATTAAATATATAAAGTGTATTTGTATTATTTAATGTAATATTTCATTGTAAACATTTGAGAACACACTCAAATATATTTGTATTATTAATTTCAGAGACAACAGTCTACATAAAATTAAGTTTCTATTGTGACTTTAGCTGGTTAACCAGTGTCAATTTCTTGTTCTTGTTTAGAAGTGCTTTTGCAAATCTCTCTCCAGCTTTTATCCTGACTCCACTGGCAGGATGATTAGCTTGAATCTAGCAATAACACCCTCTCCTAGTGTGCAACAGACTTCTAAAGATTCTTTGTGCTTGGATTTGTTATATTTGTGTCTGGTCGGAGGTCTGGGGGAAGAAAGGCAGCTTTCTTGGCTCGGAGAATCAGATTAAACGCAATGGCAGGCGCTATTACAGTGTCATCAAGTGATTCAGTATACACATAGCAGGGACATCTGCCCAGTCTTTGAATGGCCTCATCCATTCTGGATTTTCGTGTGGTAGATGCTCCTCCAGGGATGCTGGGTAATGGCTCCCCACCTCACACTTTGCTCTAGTTTACCAGCCTCTACTGCCACTCCTACTGCCTTAAATCAGCCCCAGGGCCAAATAAACTCTCTCCGTGCCATACAGATTTGATTCATTTAGAGGCACGTTCTGTCCCACACAGCAAAATCCATTTGTTTTCTTATATAGCTCTCTACTTACAGTGGAGAATATGAGTCTGGTCTGAAACTGGAGCGAGAGACTCCATCCACACCAACGCAGACTTTTGGAATCAACCTGTCAATGAAGACGTGGCGGGAAAAAAAGGGGTAGGCTATGACTCAGGCTGGATTTCCAGAAAGGGGTTAAGTATGAGACGAAGGAAGCATGGGCTGCTGATAACAACGCAGGAATGTAGTACTAATAACAACCTGTTTTCTAAATCGGATGCTGCTTATTTACATTTAAAGAAAGAAGAGGGGATTTACGGCACACGTGGGTCCAGGCGGGGAGATCTGGAAGGTGAAAAAGCACCTAATGATTTCAAAACAGCCTAATAAAGTCAAAAATCTAGAAATATATCTGCCTTTTAAACATGCTTCCCTGTCCTCCAGGTGCAGGCATGCTCTGAATTCTTTTGCTCGTGGTGGCTTTTTTACACACGCAGCCAAAGGAGGGACAGAAAACCCTCTCTGTGGACTCTCGGCAGAGAAAAACATCTCATCCCTGACAATTTGATTAACAGCCATCTTTCGTGCCAAAGTCCCCCTGGTCTGAAAGATGCTCTCTGTCACACACTTCTTAGGTTACTCAGCAATCAGAGAGGAGTGAAACAAGAAAGTAAAGCGAGAGAGAGAGAGGGAGCGAAAAGAAAGAGCGAGAGAAAGGGCTATTTAAGTGGTGTTATCTCAGCCTTCCGAGCTCCTTGGCTATTCCAGCACATTCCAAAAGCTTCACATCCGTCGTCCACATTACACTCCGCACCCATGGGACTCCACTTTCCTTTCCCCATATGGTCATTTTAAGGCTAAAGGAAGGGCATGTCAGCAAATAAATGAGTTTGGTACTATATAGATATTACAATGGGTTAAGTGCTACCTGTAACCACTAAAAAAACTAAAAACTGAGCCAGAGTCTCCAATTACAAACCAAAGTAATGCTGAAAAGTGGCACTACCTCATTGTTTGGGACATTCATGTGTGGCCCAATCAGAATATCTAATCAGACCTTCCCACTCGGTAGAAAAAAACATAATATTTGACCAATTTCGACAACCAAAAGCAGAGGCAGCCTGATTATAATAAGAGCATTTCATGCAGCCAGAAACTCGCCGATATTAAAATGTGAGCCTACATTTAAATAATGTTTTTGCTTTTTCATTACCCCTGGTCCACATAATGCCTGTGTTATTCAGAACTTCAAAATCCAATCATTTATTTCATGGTGTTGTAATCTAACATACTCTGGTGAGTCAGAACGTTTGGAGGATGATTAATTCGCCCTTAAACATTTCGAATCCCGAATTTGTCGCATGTGGGTGGTGCATGTTTCTAAAACTGGTAAAAATTGTATATTGTTTTGTTAATCTTTGGAGAGTTTACATAATCATAACTCCGCTGAATACCAAAATCACTTCAAAGTCCTAAATCACGTTGTCCTACCCTGCGTAATATATGTACCAAAAAGCGTGTGCGAGTGCAGCTCTTGAACAGCAAACACAGCACCTCTGGGAAACAAACTTCTTCTTTATTCCTTCTATGCAATTGCTGACTACCTGTTCAGGTGGTGAAATATGAAGAGTAGGTTGCCCCCAGGCTGAAGGTCTCTACTTCTCTGGGCAGAACATACCACCTGCTCTTTCCTCCAACAAATAGTCAACATGAAAAGCATTTTTGCCCCCAAAACTGCTCAAATCCAGATGGAGCACATAATTCACTTATATACAGTAGAATGACAGATGTGTGATAATTTGGACTTTTCTAGGAATACTTCAGGTTCAATAAAAGCTCAAAGAACAGCATTTGATGCATAATGTTTTTTACCATAACAAATCATTTTAATGTGTCCATCATTCTCTTTTTAAAAACAGAAGAAGATAAAAATAGAGGTTAATCTGAGGCACTTACAATGATAAAAAATATCACTTAAAGAAGAAATGTATACTGTAGCTAATAATAGTTAAAGCACTTCTATTCTTATGTTAAAGCTTGTCAATTATTTGAGCCGTAAAGCCGTTGAACAGTTGTTTTAGGTTTGTAGGATTTACATCATGGCAACAAAATGATAAAATTGGATATAACTTTACACAGAAAAGGTAAGCCATTTTTTTCCCACACTAAGTTCATGTTAACACACATATTATTATTGTCTTGTGGCTATCCTAAGACAGTGAGTATTTTAATGGTTATGGATTGGCCCCATTCACTTCCATTGTGAGTGCCTCAAAAAAGTTGAAATGCAGGTTGAATTTAATTTGTGGTATTCAACTTTGTAACAGCCATCTGCCCTGTAAATTGAGCTTAAGTTGTACTGAACCCGGGACATTCCTTTAAGCTGTGAAGAGCTAGTGAGATTTTTAAGGCATGATTCTGCATATCCCCCCACCCCACGCTCTCCTCGGGTGCCAGTCCAAACCGCCTCAGAGTTCAGACAGATCTAACAGGCTATATAAGGTCAAATGCTAGTCTAAGCAGCAGAGTAATTGCCAAGTAATTGACCGAGATGAGCTATTTATATAGTGTAAAAGTACACAAAATGCACTTCAAGTGGGTTGGCAATTACTCATGAGAACGTCTGGATGCATACTATTGAGCATGCCTTTGGTGTGAGAGACCCGGGTTCGAATCCACTGTGAGACACCAATGTGTCCCTGAGCAAGACACTTAACCCCTAGTTGCTCCAGAGGCGTGCGACCTCTGACATATATAGCAATTGTAAGTCGCTTTGGATAAAAGCGTCAGCTAAATGAATAAATGTAAATGTAAATGAGCAGGAACATCCCAGAATTCCTTTAACCTGTCTCTCTACTAATTATTTATGTGGACATATCTGAATCTCTCCCAAAAGCACTACTGATGGTGGTGGTGTGCTTGTCTTAACACACAGCAACAATCCAATTATGACTTAATTGGCAGCTGCAACAATACAGCTTTGGATTCTACATAAAAGACATCAGTAAATAAAGCTATTACCCACCTACTGTCACTAAACACCTTACATCATTGACATAGCGTGGGAAAACACAATGAAATAAGATTTCTCTAAGCTGCAGAAGCCCTCAGTCTCGCAGAAAAGCAGCCGATGCCCATATTTGCACATCTGGCATATGAAGTATTCCAACTATGTCCTGCTGTGGCGTAAAAGAGGTGTTAAGGGACAGAAAGTGAGCGCCTTCAAAGTTGAGGAAAGTGCTGTGCCCTTCCTCTGAAGATCTGAAGATAGGAGCATCTTGTGTTTACGTCATCACCTCGTGGCCGTCACAGCCCAGAAACTTCCCTACGTGATCGGTCAGCCATACACAGGATGGAAGTGTGATGATGTTCCTCGCAGTAATATTTCCTCAAGCTTCAAAAAGCCTGTCATCAGATTCTAGGACTTCACGAATAAGACTCAGAGGAATCGAGCCAAGAATAACGTCCCGGCGGGATTGCTGTTTTTTTCTGCACTGGGACAGCAGTCATTCGGGTATTTGGGAGGAAGCACAGCGCACACTATCAGGCCTGGCCTTTCTTGACTTCTTAATCTTTACTTCCTTCCCTCCAGAGAACCACCAGCAGCACCACTTGTATGTCCAAAGCTCCAGCTGCAAATGAACAAGCATGATATAAAAGCAGATATTGGCTTGGCCCCAAGGATTTGGGCCCACATACTTCCCAATTTTCAGATTAAACAGCTCCTGTCTCTGAAGTAGTTCCAGGAGCGAATGGCTTTTGTTGCTGGAAATAATCAACACATCCTCTCCCACATCCTGGGGGATCGGCATCTCAAAGTGCCCCTCTCCTGGCCCCAAATGTACTTTGTTGATCACACTTTTTCGCTCTGATTTGTGCTTCAAGAATGGCCTGGAGGACTGTACCATTCCCTAGAGAAGGGGCGGCCGACTGTCTCCTGCTGTGATCCGTACAGGGCAAAGGACAGGGAGTATGAGTATCCGTTTCTCTCGCACACAGACATATTTCTGTCATCCACTGGCAGTTTTTGCAAGGAGGCTACTAAAACCAGGCTGTAATAAACGGTGAGTTAACTAAATTGTCTCCAGAGTCCAGACCAAAAAAAAAACCTGCAGTCCTGAGTCCTGTGCATCACATTAGCTCAAGCAGAAAAGGAGTAACTAATTCAGGAAAAGAAAAACACAGGAGTGACCGCTGTTAAGATGCATGCCCAGTGCTAATTAGAATGTGACATTTTCTCTCTGTGAATGGCTGGAACCAGCCTGGGGCACTGGGTAATGACCTCATATCCTGTGGAATACTTATTCCTGGACAAGGAGATGGTGGGAAATACAGGAAGACCTGTGGTCACCTTTCTTACTAGTGTTTGCTTATATCCAAAGCGATTGCTTCACTGAAAACTGTGCAATGCCTGAAATTCCACATCGAATTCTGGTTAAGGAATGATTTTAAGAAAACAGAGCTTGGTATACTTTAAACACAAACAAAAACACAGTGCACGCATACGATTTATTGAGCATTTCCTGAACAGTGACCTTCCTGAGCAGTGTAAGGAAAATAAGTTTCACTGCAGCCATTTAAACAGATCCAACAGGTTCTCACCACCTAAAGCCACCCAGACTACTAAACAAACAGCATGGTTAGCCAAAAAGAGCATTTAAATCGGTCAATTCATAAAAAATGTGGCGTGCTGGAGGGCAATGCCCAAAAGGAATCAGTGGGAACAGCTGCCAAGCAATGGCTTGAAATCTATGTTTCACTTCTAAAAACCTTAATAAGACAGGTCAGTGTTTTAGTTTACCACTGTTGATGAGATACTACTGATACATATATGCGTATGCAGTGTTAACTAACATGAGACTGAGAGGGAGTGTGCAAAAACTGGCGAAAACCAGTTTTTCTGTAAGTTGTTTTCACTGAAAAATAACTGCAATTATGTTTTAAAACAAAACAATTCAGCCAGAAATTATCATGTAATAATCCTCATTTTGTTTCAAATCTGTACGACTTTCTTTTTTCCATGAAACACATAAGGAGACATTTTAGAAAAATGTCCTGGTCACTGTTTTCCATGCAATAATGATGAAAAGAATACAATGCACCAAAAAGCTTCAGAAAACTTCGAATAAAATGCATGAATTTTATGGACCACATTTATGATATTGTATGATTTGTAGAGCATTTTGTCCATTTTCAGAATCAGAATCAGAATCAGAATCAGAAAGAGCTTTATTGCCAAGTGTGCTTGCACCCACAAGGAATTTTTCTTGGTACTGAAGCTTCCAGTGCACATATACAAATACAAATACAACAAGAACACAGTAATACAAATTCTAAGAATGAAAATATATAAAAAATAAATAAAAATAGTATAAAAGTAAAAAAGTAGGGTCACAGTTGGGTTTAGTCTGAATAAACATTTACAGATTATGAACATATTTACAGTATTTTGAGTAGTATGAATAATATAAATATCACCTGAATTAGAGAATATTACACTAGACAGTGGGAGTCTAGCGCATGTTACAGATTATAAACATATTTACAGTATTTTGAGTAGTATGAATAATATAGATATAAATATCACCTGAGTTTATTGCACTAGACAGTGGGAGTATTGCACTTACAGGCATATGCTTTGGGGGGCATGTTAAGTGTTCAGAAGGGAAATGGCCTGTGGAAAGAAACTGTTCCTGTGCCTGGAAGTTCTTGTGGCCAGTGATCTGTGTCGCCGTCCTGACGGTAACAGTTCAAACAGGGGGTGTCCAGGGTGAGTGGAGTCTGTGATGATTTTACCTGCTCTCTTCCTCACTCTGGAAGAGTACAGGTCCTGGAGGGTTGGCAGGGGGGCACCAATAATCCTCTCTGCAGTCCGGACTGTCCGTTGTAGTCTCCTGATGTCCGATTTGGTAGCTGAACCAAACCAGACAGTGATGGAAGTGCTTAAGACAGACTCAATGACGGCTGAGTAGAACTGGATCAGCAGCTCCTGTGGCAGATTGAACTTCTTCAGCTGGCGAAGGAAGTACAGTCTCTGCTGGGCCTTTTTCACAATGGAGTCAATGTGATTTGCCCACTTCAGGTCCTGGGAGATGGTAGAGCCCAGGAACCTGAATGACTCCACTGCTTCCACAGTGCTGTTCATGATGGTGAGAGGGGGGAGTGCTGGGGTGTTTCTCCTGAAGTCCACGATCATCTCCACTGTTTTGAGCGTGTTCAGCTCAAGGTTGTTATAACTGCACCAGACAGCCAGCTGTTCAACCCCCAGTCTGTAAGCAGACTCGTCACCATTTTGGATGAGACCGATGACAGTGGTGTCGTCTGCAAATTTCAGGAGCTTGACAGAGGGGTCTTTAGAAGTGCAGTCATTAGTGTACAGGGAGAAGAGCAGTGGGGAGAGAACGCACCCTTGGGGGGCGCCAGTGCTGATGGTGAGGGTCCTGGATGTGAGTTTCCCCAGTCTCACTAGCTGCTGCCGGTCCGTCAGGAAGCTGGAGATCCACTGACAGATTGTGGATGGCATGGAGAGCTGAGTCAGTTTGGCTGTGAGAAGATCAGGCATGATGGTATTGAAGGCCGAACTGAAGTCCACGAATAAGATCCGTGCATAAGTCCCAGGTCTGTCAAGATGTTGCAGGATATAGTGCAGTCCCATGTTGACTGCATCATCCACAGACCTGTTTGCTCTGTAAGCAAACTGAAGGGGATCCATCAGGGGTCCGGTGATGTCCTTCAGATAGGCCAACACCAGTCTTTCAAACGACTTCATGACCACAGACGTGAGAGCGACAGGTCTGTAGTCATTAAGTCCAGTGATTTTAGTTTTTTTGGGAACCGGAATGATAGTGGAGCGTTTGAAGCAGCAGGGAACTTCACACTGCTCCAATGATCTGTTGAAGATCTGCGTGAAGACTGGGGCCAGTTGGTCAGCACAGGCTTTTAGACAAGCAGATGAGATGCCGTCTGGGCCTGAAGCTTTCCTAGTCTTCTGTTTTTTGAAGACTCTGCTCACGTCCTCCACACAGACCTTAAGCTCAGGTTGGATGGCAGAAGGGGGGAGGAGAGGGGTTGCAGGAGGTGATGGTGGATGTGTGAAGTGCACATCAGGGCGGGTGTGAGGTGTGAGTCTGGGCTTCTCAAACCTGCAATAGAATGCATTGAGAGTGTCAGCCAGTTGTTGATTCTCCACAGATGGGGGGGATGGTGATTTGTAGTTGGTGATGTTCCTCAGGCCTCTCCAGACTGATGCCGGGTCGTTGGCTGAAAACTGGTTTTTCAGCTTTTCAGAGTAGCTTCTTTTAGCAACTCTGATCTCCTTTGTCAGTTTGTTTCTGGCCTGGTTATACAAGATTTTATCCCCACTTCTGTAAGCATCCTCTTTGGCATGACGAAGCTGTTTGAGTTTCCCAGTAAACCATGGTTTATCATTAGTGAATGATAAGAATGTCCTGGTAGGAATGCATGTATCCTCACAGAAACTGATATATGATGTTACAGTATCTGTGAGCTCATCCAGATCGGTGGCTGCAGCTTCAAAAACAGTCCAATCAGTGCAATCGAAGCAGGCCTGTAGATCCTGCTCTGCTTCGTTGGTCCATCTTTTTACAGTCCTTAATACAGGTTTAGCTGATTTCAGTTTCTGCCTGTAGGTCGGTATAAGATGAACCAAACAGTGATCAGAGAGCCCCAAAGCTGCCCGTGGGACGGAGTGATACGCATTCTTTATCGTGGTGTAACAGTGGTCCAATATATTACTGTCTCTGGTAGGACATGTAACATGCTGTCTGTATTTTGGCAGTTCACGGGAGAGATTTGCTTTGTTAAAATCCCCAAGAATGATTAAAAGAGAGTCTGGGTACCTTTGTTCCATTTCAGCTATATGTTCAGCCAGCTGTTGTAGCGCCGCGCTCACACACGCGTCTGGAGGAATGTAAACATTCGCGAGAATGAATGAGGAAAACTCCCGCGGCGAGTAGAAAGGTTTACAGTTTATGAAATGCACCTCTAAATTAGGAGAGCACATCTTCTTCAGTGTTGTTACATCTGAACACCAACTTTCGTTAATGTAGAAACACAATCCACCACCTCTCGTTTTCCCCGTTAGTTCCGCGATGCGATCCGCTCGGAACAGCTGGAAGCCCGGCAGATGTAGTGCGTTGTCCGGTATGGCTTCACTCAGCCAGGTTTCAGTGAAGCACAGAGCAGCGGAGTTTAAAAAGTCCTTATTAGTGCGGGTGAGGAGAAGAAGTTCGTCCATTTTGTTAGGAAGAGATCGGAGATTCGCAAGATGAATACTGGGTAGTGCAGTGCGGAGGCCGCGCTCGCGGAGTTTAACCAGCGCGCCGGCGCGCTTCCCGCGTTTGCGTCTGACCGCGCGTTTTAACAACACCGCTGCGCCTCCAACGAGAATGTCCAGTAAAACGTCTGAGTAATCAAAATCTGTAAAAAACTTGTCTGGTGTGTGTTTCCTAATGTCCAGAAGTTCGTCTTTGGTGAAACTGATAGGAAAAGAATGACTAAACGCAGAACAAACGAACAAAAACAACACAATGACTGGAGAGCTCCACACCGAGGCAGCCATCCGCGGCGCCATCTTGAATGGAATTTTAAAGTTTTGAAACATTTTTAACATTTATTCATTGCAATCGCACAGAAAAAAAAAAATCTCCTTTTGCATTCCAAGGATGAAAGTAAGTGGGGGGATTTGTAAATCATGACATTCCTTTAAGTAGCCAAACAGGGGATAAAACGGATCAGTTCAGTTCTACCTCTACACATTATTTATGATTGCTGCACACTACAGATCAAACTAAATATTATTATTTCAGAATCACATTTGAGATAAATGCACCACTTACCTGGCCATGCCCAGACTGGAGAACCCTGAGGGAACAATGAGCACATCTAGACGTGAGAATGGATGGACACCAAGAAGAGAGTGAGCTGCGGTCATACAGAGAGGCAGTAGGGGTAGAACCATATCCTTTGCCTTTTGCAGGTGGCAGGGTGGGGCAAATACCCGGTGAGGAATAACAGTCTGTGTCCTAGCAGCCCTAAGCATGAAGCGACAGGGATAATCCACGTGGGAGCAAACATATTGCTGATCAGCGCTGTCCAAAGAAAGACTGCAAAACAGAGAAACATGCCAATATTAACGCAGAATACACTATAAAGAGTATTAGTTGTAGGCTTTGATTCAGCATATAGTAAACAAGAATCAACACAGTCAATAATCTACTGTATATATGCAAGGAACCCAAGTCCGATCACAATTCAGTATGCAGATAGATGAGAAGGAAGACCATTATTCCATTAGCAATGTAATATGCAAATATTGTGACATTTAAAGCTACACTGTGTAGATCACTCCCATCTAGCGGTGATATTGTTTATGACAACCAACTGAATATTACTTTCTAGCCCCTCCCATTCCGAGGGCGTTTTAACTCCTACGGTGGCCGTATTAATTCAAATCTGCCGGCAGTCGCGAGTAATCTCCCCCTCGCATTCGTCTCGGTGCCACTGAGTGTAAAAACGCGAAAGGCGAAGCTTGGATTTCCAGGTATGTCCCTCTTTGGCTGATGTATTTTCAAGATGGAGGCTGCCGCCATTCGAGCAACTCGCTCGTATGTATTCTAAATGGCAGATTCTACGCTTACGAGAATACTTGATTAGTTGGTAGAAGTAATTACACATTAATGAGCACATATCATTTTGAAAGAACAAAGTGTTTTTTTTCTAAGAATCAACTTAAAAAATTACACAGTGTAGCTTTAATCAATGTCATCACTAGACTACATAAAAAGAAACAATTCTGCATTTGTTTTATCACTGTTTTTACTTTGGAAAGTATTTGGAAACCTATAAAACCGGGATGTATGATAGAGATGTGTGTATATTATTGGAATGTAATAAACATAATAACTTTTTTCCTTATTTATTTTATAAGGAATATAGAAGTGCACTCTTTGCAAACCAAATTTAGCACAAAAAAAAAACAAAAAAAAAAACCTTTAAATTATACACCTTTGGAACAAACTAAAAACAAAATTATACATACACCTTTGGAACAAACTAAAAACAAAACAAACAAAAAAAGCAGTGGAAACATGTTTTAAAAGTAACGTTAGGGCTGCGCGAACAAATAGATATTATCGAGATCGCGATAAAATTTACGTCGATAACGACGACAAGCTGTGGACATTTTTACTCGACATGGATTAATCTAACAGCCTATCACACAGCAGAAAAAAACGCGACATCAGCAAGTCAGTGTGCTAATACGTTTTGTCTGATACACAAACTCACTCACATGTGACGCTCACAGTGTTTTCAGCGTCTATACCGTCTCAATATGTGCAGACCTGAACACATAAACTTCACCTCCAAAGCTGCTTTGAGAGTCACTTTACAAGCTTTTCACCGTTTAATTTGAGAAAAACTACCGTCAGTTACACACTGAAACTAAAAATGAAACATTTTCACGACAACCCGTCAAAATAAAAGTTCGGATTAACTTAAGAAATTATGACTGAAATATATCACTACTGTATACTAAAATGTACTTCTCAAAGTAATAATAATAATATTAATATTTCTAAGGAATATCATACAACCAAGATATTTTTTCATCCATGTTTAAAATGTATACACTGTTGTACAGTATCTTATTTGACAAATAAATAAAATTGCAATGTTTTGTTGTAAATTAATGTTGTATTTTCATTTGATTACATTTTAAAAACTCTATTAAATTGTTAAATTTTATATACATTTGTATTAAATAATAAAACTGAATTTCTCATGCAATATCATTCTGTTTATTCTAAGCGCGTGCTTGTCTGAAGCTTTAATACAGAGCTTGTTACAGCAGGATGGAATCTGATTGGCTGTCAATGTTTTTATCGTGCATTGGCTGGATAATATCGTTCTGAAAGTGATTCCAAAAATATAATTTCTCTGTGCCATTATCGTTATAGCTGTGGTGTCGGAGGCGGCTATTCTTTAATATTGAGAATGATTTTTAGATTTTTTAAATATTGGTGTGAACAGGCCTTAATGGGTTTAGATTTTTGGGTGAACTAACACTTTAATGTTATGGTAATACCTCTTGTTCTTGTGGCATTGAATGAAAATGTATCAATGTCATTGGGAGATTTTCAAATCTTAAAAACTGTCCAATTTGCCAAAATAATAAGCTACCGAAGATCTCCAAAATCTACAAAAAAGCCTGACCAGTCAATATTTTTTTCTAGACTTACACTTAGTCACATCACATAAACAACATACCTGGGTACTTTGACACAAGTTTCGTCTGTCTTTTCCACCTCAAAGTTGGGAACGTTTACTCCAGCCTCTAGCCATTGCCCTACTGCTATGGTAAAGGTAGAGGCTGGCATTGGCATCGTAACATAATAATTCCACTGCAGAAAACCTGAACGGAGTAGAGAAAAGACTTCAGAATTTTCCATAATAAGATTATTGCACTAAATTACACCTCTGTGATTATGAACTGCTGAATTAGGGTTTCAACTGTACCTGTCTCTGTAGGCTTAGAAAAGGCTTCATTTTCCCCACTCATAAGAACAGTGTAATCGCACGGAGCTCTCACACATGCTTGCCACGTTGACATGGCAACAGGTGGCTCCTGGCATGGGAAGAGGGCTCTGTTGTTGATGGGCGAGCCCATGGTATATACACAGCATCTAAATGATAAGGATGGGTATAAATATAGTCTTTTACTCTATGCCAGTGTTTCTTGCTATGCTATTCAGAGATGGTGCTAAATCTAAAGCCTCGCAGCACTGAGATGTGAGAATGTGAGAAGATAAAAAAAAATAATCTGAGAAGATAAAAAAAAAGGTTGTTACAACAATACCAAGAAAACATTTTTGCAGGTTGCACGGCTTACAGCTTGATCCGTGTAGTCTGATTCATGAACAAGTAACTCTTTTAAAACGGTTATTTTTAGTGAATCAAAAACATACAGCGCAACCAGTGTTGTCCGATTCACGAACAAATGACGCCAATCCTTTTAATGAATCATTCAAAAGATTCACGAACTTTGGAATTTTTTGTTTTAATCAATCTAACGAATGCTTCACTGAATTAACTCACTTGAAATGTCACAGCAGTTACTGAATAAACATTGTTATCATTACTTTTACTGATGGAATTTTATGTGTAATTTAAAAAATAGAAGTATTCCTGTAATGTACCAGGAGGGTTCTCTTTAAAAGAGGGGTTTTGTGCCATAATAGAGTCATTTTGGATCCCCAAGGAACCTTTAAACAGTTATTAACCCTTGTCCTTTTTTTTTTTTTTTTCATGTTTTGTTTTTTTGTTGATAATTTTGTCTTTGCCAACTGCATAAATGTTGGCACAAATGTGTATTTTTATTGTAATTTTACTATTTCACCCCCATTTCCTTTAATAAATCTATTTTACACTATATATACACAAAATAGTTACAAGTCCCAATTGAAACCCATTAAAACTGCAATTTTGAATCCCAGTTGATTTGTAATAGCCATTTAACTATAAAAAAACTACTTTCATTCTGTTGGCAAGGCTTCAAAAAAAAATAAATTATTGGATAAAATAGAGCCAATTTGATAAATTATGCAACTATAATTGTGTGGGTGTGCTGCTATGAATGTCAGAGTGTGGTTTGTATGTGTGTAAGAATTTTTTTTTTGTGCATGTAATATTTGAGAGAGAAAAACTCTACTGTAGTGCAAATCACAAATCCAACCACTGTGTGTGCCAGTGAAGCTTTGCTGGCATCTAACGGGGAAAATTTGGTACTGCGCCCAAGCAAAATCTTATTATCATGCAGATATCAACCTCAAATTTGGAACACAACTTGTTTAGATTGATGGCTTTGATTTTCTAGCAGTTTTAGAGTACAACATGTTTAAAAAAATATAGATATTTTATATAAAAAATATATATACTTCAATATATACTTTTTTTTTTACTTCATCAATAATCTGCCAAGGGTCTTCTTTAAAATGAGAATGAGCTTCAAATTTTTAAGACAGTTTTTTGACACAGACATTTTTGCCCAGAGTAACTTTTTTAAATTGAGGGTTAAGTGAGCTATTTTTATTTTTATTTTCTTAGCACGAAGAAGAACCATTTTCTCACTATAAAGAATATTTTGTGGATTGGAAAGATCTTATGGATGTTAAAAGATCTTCACTGAACCATAGATACCAATTAAAGACCTTTATTTTTAAGAGTGTATAATTTACAGCATTAGCTGATGCGGCAAAAAGGACATTATAAGTCTGAATGAATGCAGGCCTAGTTGTTGGTGCATGTAAATATAAACATGGTTGGTACCTGCTATCCTGGTCTTTTGTCCACCTCACAGAACCACCTGTGGGCTTAGTTTCGTACCAGATTCTGACAGCAGACGGGAAGTCATGAGGGGAGCAAACCCCTTCCTTCTTGACCTGAAGACTCCACTGGTCCACGTGGAACCGTAGAGGTTGTGCATTTAGGACGGTAGGGGAACGGCTGCACTGAAGGTACAGCTCGTGCTGCGATCTCCAGCAGACTGAAGGCATAGAGACCAGCCTCTGTACCAGACTGGATGACGGATGATCCGCGTTTGCATACCGATGGTCTATGTCAAGTTTCTTTAAATTAGATACTGTAGTTACATCCAGCTCTTCCACTTTTGACACCATCAGGTCACAACAATCCAGCACCAAGGTGAATTCTTCACTATCATCACCCCAAAAGACATCACTGACATAATTTCCTCCACTCAATCGTGATGGTTCCTCAGGGGGTATCAACTCATTTGGCTCAGGTGTGATGGAGGAACTTACGTCATGTTTAGATGACACCTGAGATATGTTTTGCGCCTCTGTGTTTGATACAGATCCCGGTTCACCTTGTTTGCAGGAACCAATAGCGGGCTCCAGAAACAGAACAATGCTGCCACCAATGACCTTCCTTTGAAAGTGAACAGTGAGGTCAAGCACATAGTGTCGGACGAGCATATGGTTGGTGTTAGCCCGCAGGGGCAGGTCATCTTTATTAGGATCCAGATCAACATCAGGGTTACTTTCCATAACTGATGGGGATGTTCTTTAAGCAGGAACAGATCTTGAAACCAGACTGAAATATCATTAGGAATAATGTTAACAGAATGGCATTTGTAAAAAATTATTCGGGCTCTCACAAAAATTCCACTCGTTATTCAGTCTGCATCTGGTCCTGAGGCATTTAATAGCCTGCAATTATGAATGTTAAAGAAAATATTACTTGAATGAATCTATTTAAGGTAAATATACAATCTCACCATTAAACAGCAATACTGATACTTAAGATAGACCTCTTGAATAGCATAAACAACCCCAGGCCATCATACATTCTATTATTCAGTATTATCCTAAATAATTACATGGGTAGTTGACATGAAATTTCAAGCAGTGTGACATGCTATACTTTTAAAACTATTTTGAACAATATTTATATGGGGAGAACAAGTATTTGATACACTGCCGATTTTGCAGGTTTTCCCACTTACAAAGCATGTAGAAGTCTGTAATTTTTATCATAGGTACTCTTCAACTGTGAGTGACGGAATCTAAAACAAAAATCCAGAAAATCACATTGTATGAATTTTAAGTAATTAATTTGCATTTTATTGCATGACATAAGTATTTGATACATCAGAAAAGCAGAACTTAATATTTGGAACAGAAACCTCTGTTTGCAATTACAGAGATCATACGTTTCCTGTAGTTCTTGACCAGGTTTGCACACACTGCAGCAGGGATTTTGGCCCACTTCTCCATACAGACCTTCTCCAGATCCTTCAGGTTTCGGGGCTGTCGCTGGGCAATACGGACTTTCAGCTCCCTCCAAAGATTTTCTATTGGGTTCAGGTCTGGAGACTGGCTAGGCCACTCCAGGACCTTGAGATGCTTCTTACGGAGCCACTCCTTAGTTGCCCTGGCTGTGTGTTTCGGGTCGTTGTCATGCTGGAAGACCAGGCCACGACCCATCTTCAATGCTCTTACTGAGGGAAGGAGGTTGTTGGCCAAGATCTCGCGATACATGGCCCCATCCATCCTCCCCTCAATATGGTGCAGTCGTCCTGTCCCCTTTGCAGAAAAGCATCCCCAAAGAATGAGGTTTCCACCTCCATGCTTCACGGTTGGGATGGTGTTCTTGGGGTTGTACTCATCCTTCTTCTTCCTCCAAACACGCCGAGTGGAGTTTAGACCAAAAAGCTCTATTTTTGTCTCATCAGACCACATGACCTTCTCCCATTCCTCCTCTGGATCATCCAGATGGTCATTGGCAAACTTCAGACGGACCTGGACATGCGCTAGCTTGAGCAGGGAGACCTTGCGTGCGCTGCAGGATTTTAATCCATGACGGCGTAGTGTGTTACTAATGGTTTTCTTTGAGACTGTGGTCCCAGCTCTCTTCAGGTCATTGACCAGGTCCTGCCGTGTAGTTCTGGGCTGATCCCTCACCTTCCTCATGATCATTGATGCCCCACGAGGTGAGATCTTGCATGGTGCCCCAGACCAAGGGAGATTGACCATCATCTTGAACTTCTTCCATTTTCTAATAATTGCGCCAACAGTTGTTGCCTTCTCACCAAGCTGCTTGCGTATTGTCCTGTAGCCCATCCCAGCCTTGTGCAGGTCTACAATTTTATCCCTGATGTCATTACACAGCTCTCTGGTCTTGGCCATTGTGGAGAGGTTGGAGTCTGTTTGATTGAGTGTGTGGACAGGTGTCTTTTATACAGGTAACAAATTCAAAAAGGTGCAGTTAATACAGGTAATGAGTGGAGAACAGGAGAGCTTCTTAAAGAAAAACTAACAGGTCTGTGAGAGCCGGAATTATTACTGGTTGGTAGGTGATCAAATACTTATGTCATGCAATAAAATGCATACACTGTGATTTTCTGGATTTTTGTTTTAGATTCCGTCTCTCACAGTTGAAGTATACATATGATAAAAAATTAGACCTCTACATGCTTTGTAAGTAGGAAAACCTGCAAAATCGGTATATAATTATTATATATATATATATATATTATATTATATTAAAAAAGAATATATAATTAGTATAATGCATGCAGTTTTTATAACCTCATATGAACTGGAATGTTAAATTGTATTATACATAAAAAAATAAATAAAAAAAAAACATTTAATTGACGTTCAAAGGGTCTTGCCATAGGATTATTTAAAGGGATAGATCACCCATAGAAATTCTGTCAAAACTCACTTGACCATGTTTTTCTTTCTTTTGAGGAACATAAATTTTGATATTTTGAGAAATGTTGTTAAACAAATAATTTTGGTGAACATTTACTTCCATTGTATGGACAAAAAAATTATAATGACAATTTACTGTGATAAAAAACAAAACAAATGGAAGTTACAGCAAAAAAAAAAAACACTTTCCATTACACACACACATACATAACTTAAACAAAAACCTTGATGACGTATGAAAAAGTTCATGTCTATGCTATTTGTGAACTATCAAAATAAAGATTTTTACTAAGAACAAGAGCAATGTTTCAGTATTTCATTGTCTTACAACTGAGCTGACATTTAAAGAGTAGATTAAACTCCCCTTTAGACTCTTGAAGTGTACACTTGTGTTCTCTTTCGGTGCAAATGGGAAATATAATACTGTAAGTGGTTCTTAAAGTGACAATTTACAACCAGAGGCCCATAATTAGGTATTAAATCACTCACTTATAGACACTTCCATCAAACACTGTAAATAACCCTTTAAGATAAATACTACTCTCTAGGTGATGACTATAGGCAATCCATTCATATTCATTATTTCAAAGCAGTTGTTCTCAATTCTGGAGTAGCCTAACCCAGCACTGCACATTTTGGATATCTTCTTTAGAGCTTTTCAGTTTGTAGCCCTAAATCCTGGAAGGTTTTTCAGTCACAGTGGGTTTTTATAATGGGCGTTATTGGGCGATTTTGATTCGCGAGTAATAGCCTACATAGGGACAGATTTACTAACAGCTTGCACCAGCACAAACCCTGTTTTGGCATTAAAAAACTATGGTCAAGATTTACTTAAGACACAATTATTTTTTGGGCTGACCTTATTGCATATGCATTTATGTAGGAGTTTCACTTTCAGACGCAGAATTTTATGGAAGAGTATTTAAATTAATCATGCAAGGTGATTTAAAAAGGTTTGCGCTAGTCAATTTACTGGTATTTGCGCCATTATTTAACACCCAAGCATGTCTTAAACCAGACGCTAGTTCGCTCTGCTCTCTGTAGATTGTGTTGGTCATTATGGAAATGATCCGGATGCATTTGTGTTCTTTCATTTGCACATGGTCAGTAGATCAAGCATCAAACTTTCTTAGTAGTTTAGTTTAGTAAATCTGGCCCATAGTCTGTAGTTACTAGTTAACATTACTGTTACGTTTTCTTCTACACCACATTGTAGTCCAAATATAGCAATATCTAAGCAACATTTTAGGTTAAAACACAGTGACTTCAAAATTCCTGTTTAAAGTTGCGATGAAACGACAGTAGTTACAGACCATTCATTCCATACTGTGACGTACATCAGAGTAAAGCGGATTATTCACACACATGACCAGCGTCGGCCAATGGTGAGCCTATGTTCTGACATACAACCCAAGTGCTGCGCTGTTACACTACATGAACTCACTCAGAGGCCCACACGGAAGAAAAAGAATAGTTGAATAAAGTCGTTATTTTTGTGCACAAAAAGTATTCTCTAGTCACTTGGACTATTTTAACGATGTCTTTACTAACTTTTCTGGGCTGGCAGATGAAATTACATAGTAGCCTATGAAGGAGTGAGACAGCTCTCAGATTTCATAAAAATAATCTTTTTTTGAAAATATTATACGATTTTAAAAATCTTTTAGTGTGGCCCCAGCTTCAGATGACATTCTCAGATACTGCGATTTCATTGTAATCCTTCTCACAACATCACTAAATTCACCATTAACTACCCACCTGAACAGTTTATGAAGTTGTATATGGTATCATTGTAATCCTTGACTATCAAAACATAGTGGTGGACAGACATCAAATTTTCCATGTTATCATGTTTGGTTCAGGAGATATAATACAAAATACATAATTCAGTTATGGCGGAAAGCAAAATGGCCGCCACGAGGCATTTTTGCAATGGCCGCAAATTGTTAATGTGTACCAAGTTTCATGCTTTTATGAAAAAGTGAACATAATTTTCACATCACCTGGACTACTGGGAAAGGAGTTGTAAATGGCAGTGAAGCAATGCAACTGATGCCTTAAGTCATATGACAATGAAAACAAGGCACTATTTTCAGATTTCATTCACACTGCATACATTCATACTGTAGAACATACTTTTGTAATAGTTGTGAAATTTGTTGTACACTGTTAGACTTTTCTGTAATTTCTACAGTTATTTACTTTAAATCCCCCAGTATTATACTGCTATTTCTCTTTACAGTAAATAACTGTGATTCCAATTGCATCATGGGAATTTTCTGTGACGTCTAACACCACATACAGAGACTTACTGTATTTTTTAAATTAGCTGTATACTACTGTATTTGACGTAACTGCCTCTCTGGCTGGCACCATTCCACCGTGCTTTTTATTTCCTAATTTTTGCCTTACACCGCGTGTCTACAACGCTATAATACCCAGAGGCTGTCTATATTGGACACATTGAAGCGACCGGACCTTTAAATGCAAACCTGTTTATCCCTTGTAAGAACTAGCGCGAGCGCTTGCACTCGTATCGGACTACGTCTGAAATATAACGGCCGCGGCGCATCACTACACTGTCTGGGATTTGTCGTGTCGCGTCAGACAGACATCCAGTGTAGGTAACGTTAATGGGGTGTGTCTTTTGTTGGATCGCGACGTTCGTGTCTGGCCCGGGGAAGAGACGGAATTCACTTCACCGAGAGAGAGATCAGCAAGCAAGGTAAAAAAAAAATCAAAGAAAAAAAAAAACATTCTGTGTATGTTGACCATAGACTGGGTGTTGACAGGATTGTGCCCAGTTTAACGTATGTTATAACGTTAACTAACGTTACTCGTCGTCAACATGGCGGTAACGAAATTTACCATGGTAAACTGAGCTAACGTTTCATTTTACACACTTTGTTAGATTATTGAATTGTCGAGTTAAAATATGCCAACGAGCAACGCGTTTACATTAACAATAAATGTGAATAAACTAATGTGAAATTCTGTTTATCTAATGTTGGCCTACTGATGAGAACCTTTATAGTTTTAGCATTAGTTTGCAAACTATACCATATTATATATTTTTTTTATGGAATTTAATATTTACTTCCATTTTTGTGTTTAAAGGCAACTGCAACAAAGCGCCAATTCGCGCCAGTGACTTAGCAAGATTCCAGAGGTAAGTTAGGCCAGCCCATTTGTGATATATTTTGAGATAAGTTTGCTGAAATGATTAGCATACGGTATGTGAAAATTGCTTTTGAGCCACTGGTGCAGACTAAGTAGCTTACAATATCTTATAAAATCTCTATAAAATTGGCTAACTTTATATCAAATAAGTGACCTTTGCATTACGTCTAACTTTATTACACAGCAAATGAACCAATCAGAAGATGGACCATTGTCTTTGTTCAGTCTCACCAGATTAAATGTATCCAGGTAAGCACTGCAGTAAAACTCTCACTAATTCATTTAGACCAAATCTAGCATTCTAAACAACTTAAGTTTGCAGTCCCACCTGACTAGGAAGGTCCTAATATCAGCGCACAGGTGGGTTAACTACTGTAGGAAGAAGAACGATCATCACACAGTGATTTCTTGCATGTATCTTACTGTGTATTTGTCTCAAACAGGTACTCCTTCACTGCAGACAAGCTGAAATGGGCTAAAATCATCTATTTCAGTCGTTCTTTCTATGGATCTCAGCATTTTTGGACAGAATTTAGGATTTGTAAGTATTAAAATTTAATCTGGCATAATTTTATTTAGTTCTTTTGTATGCTATTTATTGACAAAAGCTGTTTACAAATATATATTCTTAAGTTTTTGTGAAAATAATAATAAAAATTAACAAAAAAGGAGGTTAAAAATAATGTGACACTAATATTCTCTCTCTCTCTCTCTCTCTCTCTCTCTCTCTCTCTCTCTCATATAGTTTTGGAACCGGGATCTCCTCTGAAGGACTGAGTGCATTTGTGTTTGTGGGCACACATGCAGACCAGGGAACACTCTGATGTTGTCAATCAAGTTCTGAACAGGAACCAATCTTTGGAGAAGTTCGTTTATTCACAAAGGTGGACAAAAACATTGTGTTGGCTTTTTAAAGATTATTTTGATGATGACTTTTACTCCTATGCTGTAGAAAAGATGGAGTAGACAGTCAGACATTGATAATAATAAGAAATGTTTCTTGAGCATCAAAGAGACTTCTTTCAAAAACATTACGACACTTAAATACTTCTTTTGGCCAACAGTGTACATGAATCCAACACATTTTTGGAAATAAGTGAAATTATTTTTAAGGTGGGGTTATGTGTCTTGTATTGTGAAAAGAACTGTGTTTTGTCCTGTTTTGGACATTTCCTTTTTGAATGCTTAAAAATGTATTTATATTCTGCAGTTTTATGAATGTAATGGTTGATATTTCATAATACTTGTATAAGCTAAACAACCAATGACTCTACATTCATTTAGTCAAATGATAATGTTTTGTTTATGGTTTTATGTATGTTTTCAAAAATGTTTGCAGTGAAGGACAGCACATAATGTGTTAATTTAACACGTTTACACATCTTTGTGCTAACCTCTCTGACATTTACTTTGTTAAAATCATTAACACAATGAATGAGTTAAAATTAACACAAAAAATGTTGTCTCTAAACTCACCCATTAATGTGTAAAAATTTCACACATCATTTCCAGCATTGGCATGTTTATTTTGTGATATATATGAAATGTTTTAAATAAAAAAATGGTATTTTGTGATAACTTTGTCTAATTGGTTTGTATGAAAGTAGTACTTATGTAGGATAAAAATAAAATTAATCATATATCAAAATTATCAAATCTAATTTATATTTAGTACAAATAAAAATAATTACAGTAGTGTACTGATTAGCTTAGTTTTTACAGTAATGCACTGTACTGATTAGCTTCGTTTTTACAGTAATGCACTGTATTACACAAAACTGAAATACGGTTTGGTACTGTAACTCTTAATTACAGTAACTTACTGGCAACAGTGTTGCCAGTAAGTTACTGTAAAAAACCCTTGAAAAGTCTAACAGTGTATATATATATATATATATATAGCTGATGACTGGATAGAAGGTTGCAGTCGATTGTAAGAAAGTGACAGAGTTTAAGCAGACTAAGAACACATTTTGAATTTCCACTGCACTACTTTTCCATTGTTTTTCAATGTAAACATGTCTCTACCTGTTGTGCTCGCACCTTTTCGCAGATGGCATTCTCAAATCACTGCGCTCAAGTTAAGTTAAGTTCTTCCACTTTTCAAAAACGCGTCACTAGACCTTGCGCATTTTTCCATTCAACTTAGCTGCGTCTTTCATTTCAACTGCAAAAAACATGTACTGTCTCATTTCACCAGAAGATTGAGTTATGACATTTTGCTTCAAATTGACAGTCATTTAAAAAAAAATATATCAAACGTATGGATGAATTGTTTACAACAACATGCATTTAGAAAATAGATATTGTGAATTTCTGCATGAAACGGATGTTGCGATAGTTTTTTCTTCCCTATTGTGATGTAGTGAAGCTGCTTCCCAAATAAAGAAAAAAAAAAAAAAGTAGGGTGGGACTTGATTTTGTCTAGCGGGAATTGATTGGACGGTTGGGGTTTGCCCTGATGCGAGTGACAGGTTGTCCCGCCCTCACGCCAGTAAACACGTCATCAGAGAAGGGAAGTTATTTTGATTAAAGATTATGAGAGCACACAACTTTTAAAAATAATGATGTGCACGGATCATTTATAATAAATAGGCTACTGCAATATTATATTATATTAAAAAACAAACAAACAAGAATTATCAATTTTGATTTCATGGTGACTTTATGGTATTAGGCTACTGTGTGTAACCAGGGGGGGAGTTTAAAGCCGCGTTTCCACCGCAGGAACTTTCCCCAGGAACTAGGAACTTTGGGCTGGTACTCGATGTGTTTACACCGCAGGAACCAGGGTCTAAATGAAGTTCCGGGTAAATATTTCCCCCTCCGATAGTCCCTGCTCACGAGGTAGTACTTTTTCAAAGTTCAGGAACTTTCAGGGGTGGGACTTGTGCGCTGCACAAGCTGATTGGTTGTGTTCACGCCGCATTTTGGTTGGATGACTCCACGCAGCATTTTCTTTATTTTTAACCTCCCTTTTAAAAAGTGGCTTCATGCAGTAAAGTTGTCTGTCTGCAAATATGGAATTTAATAAAAAAAACTGGGGGACTGGCGACGAGTTTCAGGCTTTATTATTTGGGTATTTGTGGAAGAGGAAACTTTCTGCGCGTTCGTCACAGCCATCTCACGGCCAATGTCCGCAATAGCTGATAACATACAATTTTATATCTAACGTTAGCATTACGAGCTCTGAACACGCTTTATCAGTGCTCGTCTCTTTTCTGCCACAGCTTTTAATATTAAGTCATTATGTTTACACATTGTCATCTATTGCAAACCATGTTACAAATTTACTATAACAGGATTGAAATAGCGCATTGAGGTTGGTAACAAACAACTATTTACAAGACTGTCACTATTTATGATTGATAGACGGGGTTCAGGCTTTTTTTAAGAGTATTTGCGCAAAAGGAAATTTTTGCGCGTTCGTCCCAGTCATCTCACAACGTACATTGTCTAATTTTATACGCATACGAGCTTTCTGAACACGCTTTAGTATCAGTGCTCGTCTATTTTGTTATGTTAATTAGCCTACCTCGTTAGTAAACCAATAACTGCAGCACAGTTTGAATCTCCTCCATACTTATAAATGTGGCGCTCAAAACTGATTACTGTCCGTCGCAGACTGGGAGGAGCAGTTGCGCGCAGTTTACCTTCCCGGTACTTTAGACCGCGGTGTAAACGCAGAAAGCAACCGGTCTGGGGCAAAAAAGGTTCCTGGGAAAAAAGTTCCTGGGACAAATTGTTCCGGGTAATTTCGGTGGAAAAGCGGCTTTAGTCTCTTCAAGTACTGTGAACACAGGTCTTATTATAAACCTAATAGGAAAGTGGGGATAACTCAGAGAATTGGCCTACAAATTGACGTCGCAAATAAACGACTCTATTTAACGCAACATAATAAGACTTATTAACAGAAGTTTCAAAACTCGTATGTGTGGATCATAGAAGGGTGTGAATTAGTGAAAGTGAAACAACCAAACTGTGCAGAGCTTGAGGACTTCAGGACCAGAACTAAGAACCACTGTTTTACACTATGACTTCCATACAGGTTTAAAGCGCTTCTCAACAAATCAGCTTTAATACTCTATTCCTTGTTTTCTTTTCTGATTCTTCAGATTTTCTCACAGAAAAATATGCAACTGACAATAAACTGCAATAGCTGTTTTGTACCGCAGCAATAAAAGCTCAAAATAATTGTATAGATACTGAGAGTTGTTTCACGAACCTGTTCCTCCCTGTGACAGTTCTACAACGCTTGAAAAGCCGCTGAACCGCCGTCTCATGTGATGTACGTCATCACGCAGCGCCAGCAAGCTGTGCTGGATCTCATAAGGATTTACCTGTGTCCTGTCTGCATACTGTTTATGGAAATTGACGAACCACGCTAATGAATTCGTTTGTAATGCAAGAACAGACCCCAGATACTGCTATCAAAAGTCAAATTCATATTTCACAACATAATCTTACTGCACAAAAGGTTATAAGCATGTGGCTTTTTATTAAGTTTCATTGGCAAAAATATTTATATACAGTATTTATTCATTTGTGCTTTCAGACAGAAATAACCCAAGTTGAAATTGTAATGACCTATGCACTTAAAACCAACAAACAGTTCTCATAGGTTTCAGAGTAATGTGTAACAGACAGAATGAAGCACTGAAAACAGAAAGAAACAACAGAGCTTACGTGCAGTGCACTTGAAAAAAAATGAGAAAGGGAAAACCTATTTGAGAAGAATGACTCAATTGTTTACTGGAATATTTTTATCAATGAACCAAAGAAATAAATTTGACACCATTTACAGTTATTTATTTAACATTTGGAAAAAGGAAAAGGTAAACATTTGATGTGCTCATTCTCTTGACTTTTTAACAGATTCTTCTGTCTCTGTAAACCTGCTTCACTTTTATTCTGATCGGATATGGTCACATTTTAATAATGGAATAGGAGCTAAATATTCTCTATAAATAAAATATAACTATATATACAAAACTGTATCTTATAAATCTTACAATTACAATATACATAGAAAAAAAGGAATAGAGTAATCATGATTTAAACTATATTAGCTATATGTAAACGTACAAATGAAGAGGTGATCTGTTTTATACCATTATCGCATCTTAACTGTCGTTTTTTACACCTTTGATGCTCTCAGTTGCTTTTAAATAGTGATCAGGCTTTCGTTCTTGAAGCAGTTAATTTAAGGTTGTAGGTTTTTTCCTAACATGTAACGTGTAACAATTATTGTATTAGTTAAAAATACAATATGTTGTAACATACTAAGGAAGATTAACACCATAACCAGAAAACAAGTAATAAAAAAAAAAAGTGACTGGCTAAGGTTTTTTGTTCTAAAAACAATTATAAACAAACAATAATGCACGTTCTAAATCCCTGAAAATCAAATATATATACAGCATACACAATACAACAATCTAGGATATTTTCAGGGGCTTTTAACACTGTGCATGAAACTCTGCTCGAGTCATCTAATTATCAGCTGACGAAGCTCTTGTTTCCTGGCACACTGCAACATCCTTCCCTTGATATCCTCTAGAGACGCCCTCTTGACATCATGAATTTTCATCTTGTGTCCGACGGAGGCTCTGCCGTTTGAAGGAATCCCTGTTGTTACAAACACAAGAGGGAACGGGAGCTTAAGCAGTGACTGCAATGTTAGAAAGAAATATCTCCACAAAAAGAGCTGCACTGTGCAATATGAGTGCTCACATTGACCACGTTCACACAATCAATGTTTGGCATTGTGCAACCCTCAATTTGTCCTGTCTCCTGTATATAAAGCATCTCATGGATCCAGCTCCATACAGATTTACCTGCATATACAGAAAATGGCGAACAACGCCACTGAATTATAGTTTATAATGCAAGAATAGACCCAGATACTGCTATCATAAGTCAAAAAATAATCTATATTTTAATAATCTATCTATCTATCTATCTATCTATCTATCTATCTATCTATCTATCTATCTATCTATCTATCTATCTATCTATCTATCTATCTATCTATCTATCTGATCAAGACTGCATATATTATTTTATATATATATATATATATATACACACACATACACACATACACACACACACTACTTTAGAGTACTGCTAAAATTACTAGGATATTGGCTGTTTATTAGTACTTATAAATAATATACTTATAATATAATAATGCCTTATTCTACATTCCTTATTTACCAATACCTAAACTTAACAACTACCTTACTAACTATTAATATGCAGTGACTTTGAGGCAAAAGTCATAGTTATTCATGAATATGTGTTCCCCAAACTAAAGTGTGACCAAAATTTGTTTTAAAGAATCTTTGCATAAACCTTTTCCATACAACCGTCTCCAAAATATCATTATAAAAGCAAAGTAGTTCATAATGATAAATCTTCATTTTTGGGGGTGAGCTATTCTTATAGCACCAATTATGGAAGTACTACTGAACACGAGAGAATATTTCCATCATTCACTGATTGCTGAGTCAAAGGTCAAGTATACCACTAATGGGTGTACCTATTCTCGATGCGAGGTTTGATGATGGGCTTGTAGAGCTCAGGTATCTTTCTCTCCAGCATTGGCCTCAGATTCTCTCGCAGTTTGTTGTAGTTTTTCTTCATCTCCTGCTGGTACTCCTTCTGATCAGGAGTGATGAGTTGCTTGTTCTTCTCAATAGCCTCTCCACACCTGCAGATATGCAATCACAACAGCATTAGCAACACAACAAGTACAGCCGAGCACCAGACAATGAATAATTGGTGCAATTATCTGCATTTGGACAGAAATAAACAAATGAGTTTGATAAGAAAACTCAACAATTAAGTTTTATTCCCCCAAAAACTTGCTCAACAACAAAGTCACAAAGGGAACGCTGAGAAAAATGTGTTTTAGATCTACTTTTAAAATAGATTTGAAATGGCTCTATACCTTTCAAAATATATCTTAAACGGTCTAGTTATAGAATTAAAAGGCTATAACGTCTTGGACAAAAAATAACAGTAACTTGGCTAGAGAAGGTTTGTGCTAGCTTGGATGGATTATGGAGAAAAATAAACACATTTTAAATTACAGTAAATATTTGTCTGCACGCTGGCAGCAATCAAGGCCCAGAATCCAGCATGAACTATTCCGTCTGTAAAAAGCAATATGTAATATTTCCATACAAACTGTATACACCTTGGGAAAGAATCACTGTATTCGAAATCTTAATTCGTTTCGAGTCTTGGTTTAAACATTATGATGATTATGCAAAACAAATGCAGCTGGGTGACATTAAGACGGGGTTTCTCCGCTTGCAGAAAAGCCCCTCGGGTGTCTTTCGCCCACGTATTTCAGCAAACTTTCAAATAAAGAACTTTAAACAAACCAATCACTATAAAATAAAGACACTTCCATATTTGCTTTGATCCTACAATAGAAAACTTGCTTCATTCGATCATACTTCACTGAAAAGTTTATGTGCATATCTCTTTTTCCACTGGAAACGGCAACTCACCGCAGTATGAACTCTTTGAAACACAAACGAAGTTTGTTGTGATGACGGAAGAGCTTGGGGTCTGCTGGGATTTCATTCAAGAAGACCTGGGCCACCTCCAATGGACCCTGCAGAGACACACAAGAGTGAGAAAAGGAAAGAAAAGCCCCCCTCCTCACTCCCACAGAGCTAACGGAGAAAATGAATGCTTCATCCATTGGAGGCCACAAGGTAAAGTCAACACATAAGGGAAAGATCATGAATAAGTCTTTGTGTGAGTGATGTCACCGTGGAGCCAGGAGCAGAGGCATTGCCGCGCTCTTTGTATGTTGTTTCTCCAGAGGGCATTTATCACGTAACCGCAGCCATATGCACAGGATTTAGATATGTTTTAAACTTGATTGGTGTTGTAAAATGTCACTTTGGAGCTTCAGACATCACTATAAATACAGAGACGCCGGGAGCATCATTATGAATGCTTGCAACCCTAAAATTTGCATTACTCTTCTATACTGTACTCACATTACCTAAAGTATTCAAAAACCACATCAGCAGTAGAAGAGGCATGGAAGGAGTCTGAGTGACTGGAAAAGTGACTGAGCCAGTGTTTATGTCAAGGGATCAAAGTTTGGTTGGTTGGTTAGCATGGGTTCATTAGCCTCTGCTGGTACATGCAGTAACTACATCATCTGAACGCAAAAAGCATCTTTCCCCATTGATGGCTATTTAAAATCAGCAAAATAATTGTTACTTTTTATATATATATATATATATATATATATATATATATATAATACATTTAGTTGTCTTCACCCTTTACTGCTTAATTCTGTTTAGTATGTTCACAGTTCAGTAATTTACGGGAGTGACAACCACATTCTAAAACGGAATTAACTCCCGAAAAATGGAGGTAATGACAACCGCACTTACAATAATTCTACAGTCAGAGAGGGTGTTATTATTGGGAGATAAGAGGGTCCGTGGCTCTACCATTGGAGAAAGCGTAATGGCTAACTTTGATCACGTGTGCCTTGATAACCAATCACATTACAGCCTTGAAGTCATTGAATTTCGTTCAGAGTTGTGTGACAGAAAGGCACAAGCCATGACTCATTCCTGTTGCCAGATCAGTGCTAGAAGAACAGTGAACAAGAACAATCCCATAATAAACCAAAACTATTCCAAATGCTTTATGCTGAAAGTAAGACCAAAATATCGCAGCCCGTACCTGTTCACTTTAATAACACCGTAAACTTGATTATTTAATGAGCCAAGCTTAAACAACAAGCCCCATAACACCTATAATAAGTGGACATGACAATACGTCGATTGTGCTTTAGTTAAAATTGATGAATATAACGAGTCTTTTGTCGCTGTAATATTTTTTGGTCAGAATAGAGGATTCCAAACACACGAGATGGCAGAACGTTGCTTTGGTTACCTGTCAATCATCACCATTTTGGGAGTTGTGACCCGTACACACATGGAATGATAATTTAGGGGACTCACTCCCGCATGTCACTCCTGAAACTTTCGAGTGTGTACGTGGCCATATATACATTAACGCAAAAAAGTTTGGAGTCGGTACTTTTAATGCGTTTGAAAAGTATTTTAGCAAAAACAGTAATATTGTGAAATATTATTACTATTTAAAATAACTGTTTTCTATTTGAATATAGTTTTAAATGTAATTGAAATTTGAATTTTCAGCATCATTACTCCAGTCTTCAGTGTCACATTATCCTTCAAAAATCATTTGGTGCTCAAGAGATATTTCTTATTATTTTCAACGTTGAAAACATTTTTAATATTTTGAGGAATAACCAGGATTATTTAATGAATAGAAAGTTCAAAAGAATACCAATTATTAAATAAAAATCCTTTGTAACAATAAAAATAACTTTTTACAGTGACTTTCGCATCCTTGCTATTTTATTAATTATTTTGTAAAAAACATAATTTATTATTTTTTTTATTTTTACAAAATAATTAATAAAATAACATTTTTAATTATTATATAAGATATACTAATATATCATAAATAGATGTTTTACCAGAGCGTTCGTTTTAGAGGCCTTTTTACACAGCTCTGAATAGTTACTAGTGAAGGGTACAAGTGTACATTAAAGTTTCAGACCTGATTGACAGTGGCTGTGACGGATCCCTGCAGAACCATCTGAAGCATCACAGCATCTGGCTTCTCTCTGTGCGTGGCTTCAGCCAGCTCTCGAGTCTTCTTTTGCATGTCCTCAATGGCCACCTCGATGGGTGTGAGGTCAAACTGAAAACATAAAAAAAAAAAAAAAAAAGAGTTGGGGGATTGATTGAGCAATTAGTCTATCAAATGCTTTTATCAAACTACTACTGCAGATGAAGCAGACCAGGGTTGTTGTGATTACCTCCTCCTTCTGAATGACGTTGATCCGTGTCTTGATGTAGGGGAAGGCATGCATGGTGGTTAGGATGGTTTTCCTCTTGTATTGCTCGTTGAGTTCCCCCCGCGGCCGCCCACTCTTTGTGAACGGCGTAGTGTACATGAAGCGGCGAAGGTTGAAGTTCTTCTCAAAGTTGGTGAGGCGGTCTTTCATTTCATAGTCATCAAAGAAAGGCTCCACAAAGGTAATCTGTACGTATACCTGATGTGATGTATGAAAATCAGCACACTATGTTAGGAAATCTCAATGACACTTAAAGGATATATAAATCATTAGTTGATTAAGCAATTGAGATTTGACTGTAGAGGCAGATGACGGCCTTTCAAGCTAATGAGGGTCATACTGAAGAGAACTTTTGATTGTAATCGTGTTTACACTGGCACAAAATTTGATGAGCCTTACCTTGTTGGGATTCAGCTTGTTTCTGTCTACTGGTGTGGAATCTTTAATCATTTCCAAAACTCCATCTCCAAAACACTCACTGTAGAAGTTCTGGAAAATTAGAAGACAAGGAGTTCACCACTAAGTTGCTCCTGATCAAACGAAATGTGTAAGTTACGAATAATATCAGACCATTACATTACTGCCTAAAAGTATCAAAACCTGTAATTGAAACCTTAAGAAAAACTTCAAACTTCAAATTCATCTTCATCACAAATTCAGAACTTCAGAGGGTTCCAGAGAAATTTCACCTCAAGCCGGTGGGATATCTCCGGTAAATGGGTGATTCCTGGCTCTTTGTAGATAAATTCTTGCTCATCCAGGTCTCCAAATTTAGAGCCATAAAATCCTACGCGGAAGTAGGTTCCAAACATCCTCTTGTGACCCTGAAAAGTAAAAATAAACATTACGATCAAAGACAGCAGCTGACTCATGATTTTAGGTTTAAATTTATATAAAGTCTCCATTTTATGTGTGTTTCTCCACTACTTTTTCAGACTTTTTGTCTTCACACTGAAAATAAATATTTTTTGAAGATGTAAATAAATAAAAAGATTATTAAAAGTAAAGTTTGCAAGAAAATATTAATTCAGTTTTCTTTCTTCAAAATAAAAGTACACATTCTATATAATGTCTCAAAAGTGCTCATAAAACTAAATGTATAATAACTATTAAATAACAGCTAAAAGCGGTTTTAAATCGTTTTGCCTCAAGAATAGCATGTCACAACATATCAACTTCCTCCCAACTGCCCACATACACATTAGACAGTTTTTTTTTTTCCTGCCTGGCAGACTCATGTAGGAGGACATGTCATTTGTATGTGTTACCTTTTGAATGATGCTCTCAAAAGCCCTTTGGAGCTTGTCATGTGTGGAAGCGAGCTTCCGGAAATCTCTGTGGGCCTCCAGTATAGGCACGATTACCTTGTACACCTCATTAACTGCCTCGTACAACCCGCCCTGTAAGTGAACAATGGTAAGCAGTAATGAACAGTATTTTCATTATATAAACACACACAATTAAGCTAAACCTATTAATATAGTTTACGTATTTTTTATCTTTCAATTATTAGTATAAATATATAAAATAAAATAAAAACTACTACTAATAACAATTATATATATATATATATATATATATATATACACTCACTGTACACAGTATAATGTATACAACTAGTATCATAGTACAGAAATGATACAGAGTATCATAAAAGAGAATGGGCTGCTAATTTGGATTATGTCGTTGGCGCCTTGCTCCACGGATAACTCACATTGCTGAACAGCTCGGCAGCCTGTTCCAGAAGCCCAACTAGGCCACTTTCTGTGAAGTAGCGTCCCGAGCAAACCCCATCCTCGTCTGGAGACAATATGTCGTCTGAGACTGCAGACTCCTCCAGCACATTAGGAGAGATGTTCTGGTGGGGAGAGACAATTATTTACCACAGTCGGACATGGATCTCATTTAGACCGAGCCGCGTGTGTGAGGGTTCGAAGAGCAGCCGAGGCATAATTCACGCCTACTGTTGTTTTTCGGAAAGGGAGCCGATTCAAGCGTTTCCTACTCATGATAATAACTCACTTGAAAGGTGACGCTGCCCACAGGCAAGTATTTGTGATCCTCCAGCATGCTGAGATATTCAGCTACCAGGGCTGCGGCATGGATCAGACACATGGCTGACTCTGTAAAACACTTCCTGCTGTTGTGCTTCTCTGCCATGTTTTGGAGCCAGGTTAGACGCAGGTCTGGAGAGGTCTGGTAACCCTTTGCGATCCTGGAGCCAAAGCAAACAGTAGGTTTATTCAAAAAGTACGTTAATGCTCTGAGGAAATAAATACAATTTTGTTCATAATATCAAAGAAAAGTGTGGACTGGCATATTCACTCAAGTTATTACACATGTGAGGCACACTGCAGGGCTCAAATGTGCCACTCGGTTACCATAGTAAGTTCAAAAATAGTAGACAAACAGTAGAAACCACAGCAAAATGGGAAGCAGAGGGAAAAAAAACCACAGGACTGGAATCCCTAAGCCAGATGCAGACTTGGTTTTAGCTGCAGAAGAAAATGTGTACCTATACATGAGGTCCATGAGCATCTCCGGATCTTTCTGGAACTCCTTCATCTTGACTGTATCTGAGAGGATACTGTTTAGGTTCCTCAAGAGTTCATCCACCTATGGAGACATAAACCAATAAAGTAATTCATTACAACCGATGATCTATGACAATGATTAGTATACTTCTTGATTGGGCTGGATGTCTAAAGGTTTACCTGTGAGGGCAGCTGTGTAGATTGCATTTCCATGTCCTCTTCCGCGTATGCTAGGATAGTTCTGAAAGAGCGACGTAGGTACTCCTCATGGATGTCTGAAGACTTGCCAACCAATGAGGCCAAAGACATTGTCACCTGCATTTTGACTCTGGAGAAATTCTGCAAGGGCAAAAAACAAGGGGTCAAGGTTTAGCTAACTAGCCTAACACAACTAGCCCCTGCTGGTCAATGCTGTAACTACAAAGTCTAGCAGCAAAAAAAAATAAAAAAATAAAACAATTTTGTTCTTTAACAGACGTAGAAACAACTATAGAAAGACTAATTGACTAACTACTCTGGAAAACTCAATCCAGGCTCAAAGAATTCTGTGGTCCCATGAGCAACGACGGCAGCATGCAGTTAAAGAGTTATAAGCCATACAAGCCACAAGGTGAGTCACATTACAAACTTTGATTGGAAAAAAGCATTTGAAAATCTGCCAAAAATTACAAGACTGTGTACATAACAGCTTTAATGAGGGAATGAACTACAATCGCATTAAGCATGGCTAATGACAATAAAATTAAAAACGATGGATATATAGAAATTGATAAAAAGATCAATATATAAACAATATATTTTATGTTTATGGCAAAACATTTGATGTTTATTGCAATAATATATATATATATATATATATATATATATATATATACACACACTCACCTAAAGGATTATTAGGAACACCATACTAATACTGTGTTTGACCCCCTTTCGCCTTCAGAACTGCCTTAATTCTACGTGGCATTGATTCAACAAGGTGCTGAAAGCATTCTTTAGAAATGTTGGCCCATATTGATAGGATAGCATCTTGCAGATGGAGATTTGTGGGATGCACATCCAGGGCACGAAGCTCCCGTTCCACCACATCCCAAAGATGCTCTATTGGGTTGAGATCTGGTGACTGTGGGGGCCATTTTAGTACAGTGAACTCATTGTCATGTTCAAGAAACCAATTTGAAATGATTCGAGCTTTGTGACATGGTGCATTATCCTGCTGGAAGTAGCCATCAGAGGATGGGTACATGGTGGTCATAAAGGGATGGACATGGTCAGAAACAATGCTCAGGTAGGCCATGGCATTTAAACGATGCCCAATTGGCACTAAGGGGCCTAAAGTGTGCCAAGAAAACATCCCCCACACCATTACACCACCACCACCAGCCTGCACAGTGGTAACAAGGCATGATGGATCCATGTTCTCATTCTGTTTACGCCAAATTCTGACTCTACCATCTGAATGTCTCAACAGAAATCGAGACTCATCAGACCAGGCAACATTTTTCCAGTCTTCAACTGTCCAATTTTGGTGAGCTCGTGCAAATTGTAGCCTCTTTTTCCTATTTGTAGTGGAGATGAGTGGTACCCGGTGGGGTCTTCTGCTGTTGTAGCCCATCCGCCTCAAGGTTGTGCGTGTTGTGGCTTCACAAATGCTTTGCTGCATACCTCGGTTGTAACGAGTGGTTATTTCAGTCAAAGTTGCTCTTCTATCAGCTTGAATCAGTCGGCCCATTCTCCTCTGACCTCTAGCATCAACAAGGCATTTTCGCCCACAGGACTGCCGCATACTGGATGTTTTTCCCTTTTCACACCATTCTTTGTAAACCCTAGAAATGGTTGTGCGTGAAAATCCCAGTAACTGAGCAGATTGTGAAATAGTCAGAACGGCCCGTCTGGCACCAACAACCATGCCACGCTCAAAATTGCTTAAATCACCTTTCTTTCCCATTCTGACATTCAGTTTGGAGTTCAGGAGATTGTCTTGACCAGGACCACACCCCTAAATGCATTGAAGCAACTTCCATGTGATTGGTTGATTAGATAATTGCATTAATGAGAAATTGAACAGGTGTTCCTAATAATCCTTTAGGTGAGTGTATATATATATATATATATATATATATATATATATATATATATATATATATATACACACACAAATATTTAAGTAGTTTGAGAGCATAGGGAGATTGACTTGATTACGTAATTTGCATTGCTTCATGGGAGTGGGCGGACGCAAAAGTGTTCATTTGGCGTGATTTGAGTGTTTTGTTTGTCTGATTGGTGGAGATTTCTTTGCAGAGTCATTAGTAGAATCATTAGTAATGTAGATTTCACCAGAAATTCAGCTGTTAAAAACGGTTATTTAAAAACACGTTAAACTGGGACTGTAGATGAAAATGAGCTATTGTTCTAACTCTGGCACATAGCATCAGAGGAAACATTTATGTTTAAAATTGTACATGGTCTTTAAAAAATAAAAAAAATAAATAATAATAATAATAATAATAATAATAATAATAATAATAATAATGTGTGCTAATGGCTTCAACAAAAGCATATGTCCACGGTCTATTGAGATGGATGAGAATGACAACAGATAGCTTTCTCCGTGGTAAAACATTGATTTCTTACAGGATTAGTTCACCCCCCCAAAAAATTATTTAAAATTTAAGTTATTCACTGGCAATCTCCACCATAAATTTCAAATCTCATTTGCATCAATGTATATTCAATAATGCCAGGTCCTCATATGGTTCTCAACTTAAATGATGGTCTTTTCTTCATGCAAAACTATCATATTACTTTAGAAAATGTGGAATACAGTGTATGGACCACTTTTACAACATTTATATGTACTTTTTTGCCTTTTTGTAGCTCGACAGCACCCTTCCTTTTTCACTTTCATTATATGCAAAAAAGCAGCATGAACCACATGAAGTGTCTAAAATCACTTTTTGTTTTCCACAGAAGTCATACAGGTTTGGACAGACATGAGGGTAAGCCTTTTTGGGTGAACTATCCCTTTCATTTCAAGTCTTGTTCCAAAGTATGAATGTCCAAAGCATCATGAGCAGAGGTCTGATTACTGCCTGAGGTTTCCAATTTAGAAAACAGCCCTTCCCCCAGAAGTTCCTGTCAACCAGAGCTGTGTCATTTATCTGGGTTGGCCCTGCTGAGGTTATTGAAGGTTACATTGTCAGATACAGGTGTTAGGCTGTGAAAGGAAACGCCACACTGCCAGGCGCGGTCGGCCATTGCTGTCATAGTTTCAGATCATTGATTCCAGGGGAGGCTTGAGCCAGGAACTGAAAATGCTTCATCCATCTTGCTTAGCATCAGGAAACTGCAAAATGATCCCCCATTAACCCCTGTATAATTGCCAATGGATCATTTCAATGGCACCATTATGTTTAATTGAGCGTATGCGTGAGGCATCTCTGTACGTCGCCAATATCGCATCAGGTCAGTTTTGCCGTGAAAAACGACTCGACATCGACACCGCTGAGAAGATTAATTCTGAATTTGTGCTTAGACCTGACTTCACTGTTTTCACAATTTAATCTAACGAGAGAAAAGGCCTTAGGTAACATAAAAACAAAGCAGAGAGGGGGGAAAAGACGGCCTGTCGCAAAAAAGGAATCAACATGACTTATTCAAGGTTACACTAATGACAGGAACGACTGCTGGAGCCTTTTACAAAGCAAACAAGCAAACAAACAGACAGACAGGGAGAGAAATCCATCCTTTCCCCATTAAAGATGAATGAGATGGCAAACAACACGGCCATCTGGTAGGGGAGGGCTGAGGGGGTGAGAAATTGAGTAAACAGAGGAAATACTCCAGCCATCAGCCTGGTGCATTCAGAGAGATGGCCGACCAGCAGCGACAGGCTCGTGTTATCAGACGACAGACAGACATGGAGAAGAAAAACATTACAGCGAGCACTGTCAATGTTAGCATTTTAACGGAGAAAAGACAAGGTGAAAGTGGTTTTCATTTATTTGGCAATAGACCTTACAGAAAAATCCAGCATAAACCAGCATGAATGTTGGTCCAGAGTGGTTTGTGTTGGTTGGAGCTGTTATAGTGTTGGTCTGGCTGGTGGACCACCATAGTCATGCAGTTCTCAAGCAAAACTGAGCTGGTCTACCAGCACTCCCACTTTCCATGCTGGGGACCAGCTACCAGCATCACATGCTGGTCCCAGTATGCAAAACATACCTATGAAGGTGACCAGCAATGCTGGATTTTTCAGCAGGGGAGGTATTAAGTGGTCTGTTATGCGGTGTCTTACACTAGCAGAGCTGTAGCTGTATCTCATGATCAGGTACAGCGTAGCACAAGCCTGACTCCTGTTGCCGTCCACACAGCTGCTGCAATAATGAAGAACCTTCTGACACAGGTCTGCACACTGCTCGGCCTCCTCCTCAAACAACAGGTCGCCAAACTGAAAAATATTAGTGTCATTGATATATTCAATATAACATATATTACATGATTACAGGAAGGGGAGACAGGCGTTGGGAGGGTTCTTTTTATTTGTATTATTATATGCTGTAGTATAATCATATAATTATTATTGTACATCTTTATACCAGGGTCTGTCTGAATACTCTGTTTTATTGCACACCTTCCAGACAATCAGAATAGTTTAATGCACAGGTAGTTCCAAATCAGTTGAATCCTGGTTGAATCACCGTTCTATATTAATGCGCTGTTTTCATTTTCATTGATTGCCTTCATACTTTATCTCTGTGTCTGATGCAAAGCGGGCAGAATACGTTATCTAATGAGCCGTAACTGACGAAAATAACCGTCAATTTTACCCTTCCGGTCAAATATTGCGCTGCGAACATCAATAACAGCTTTAAGTTGTCAATGTTGACAAATGACCATGGTATAAGTGGGATAATCAACGGCTAGCTGTGCATTAAACGATTTTAATGCATTTCGAGGAGGCAACCACCTTGCGATTAAAATCGTTTAATGCTCAGCTAGGGATGGATTATCCCATACATATCATCCAAAAGACCGGGTGTCCCCAATGTAATATTTTAAGAATCAGCTATTGAAAAATATGGACTGGATCAGACCTATAAGGATTGGTTGACTGCTAAACTGAATATTGAGGAAAGTGCATGACAACCCTCAACATCTATAGTCCTTACGGACTTTTAATATACTTGTTAAATGTGAGTATGTACGTATATGTCGAGGTAAATGTTCATTGACACACTCTTTTCATAAATTATGTCAGCCAAGTGGCATCATTGCTCAGTTTTTTTTTTAAAACAATATAAAAAAAAAAATAGGCTAACTGGTTTCCTCTCTCTCAAATCTCTTTTTTTTTCCTGACAGCATCCAATTATGAAATTAACCCTGTAGACAACCAACCCCAATCTAGCCTACAGCTTTATGATTTAGAATGAGTTACACTAAAATAACCCACAAGAAAATGCTCTTATTTAGTTGTGAATAAAAACAAATTCAATTTCATCACATTTGAAAAAGAATTGGTGTGTACTGTCAGCTGAAACAATTGCACATGGCAGTACCTTTACGATGAGAGCCCGTAGGGTGCTGAAACAGTGCGACAGGTAGGTGGTGCTCTGGTTACAGGTGAGAGAGTGCAGCAGAACTTTCAGCACTCCACCAACCACATTATCCTTGCAATCTGCCAGAGGAACTGCCTGAAAGTAGAATATCAAGCAAAAACATTTATTCATGCGAAAATGTCCAAATACGTTTTGGGTTCATTGTAAGAGTTCTCGGTTACCTGTACGATCATCTCCAGCAGGTCAAGGACTATGAGGTTGGTCTCAGTTGCCAGGTTACCACAGATTATGGCCTCCTGATCCAGCTCTGCTTTGGATCTGAGGAAACAACAATAGTAATCAAAACAAAAAAAAAGCTTATTTTTAGCAGTAGATTAGGGCCATGGAGAACTAGAACCAACAATGAATGAGAAGCGCTGCAGGTTAAACAGATGTGAACCGTGAAATGAAGGTACTATTTTACGCTCACTTGTCCTGCCTGTCGTTTGTCTGGCGCCACTGGGTAAGGTCTTTCCTCCAGCGTAGGTTCTCTCTCTGACCCAGCGTCCGGTCGTTACCTTGCAAAGCACACAGCCAACACACAAAGACGGGACATATTTAGAAAATATCTAAACAAAGGAAGTCTGCGGACTGCAAACATGTAAAATTAGACAGCATTTTACATGAAATGAAACATTATTTTAGTGCATTGTGGAAAACAAATAATATATTATTCATTGGGCCAACATTAACGGTCCCCTCTACGGTTAATATTTCTGTCATTATTTATTCATCTGCATGTGGTTTCAAAAACCCATATGACTTTCTTTATGCTGTAGAGAACAAAAGGTAAAAGTTTCTTTTTTATAAATATCCTGTAACATATAATGAAAGTGAATGGAGACTGGAGTCAGACTTACAGTACTACAGTAACTAATATACAAACTTTCCTCACAAAAAGTTAGTGTGTGGTTTCAAAAGCAGTGCATGTAAAGTTATATGAAATACATTTTTGTATGCATTTATATTTGGATATAAATGTACTTATAAATGAAAATTAAATATATTTATTTAAATGTATTTATTTTATATTTTGAATTGCGATAAATTAAATAATTAAAACAAGATAATTGCGAGTTTACTTCTCTTTTTTCTTAGAATTGTGTGATATGTAAAGTTGCGAGTTACAAAGTCAGAATAAAGTCATTTGTATCGCGCAATTCTGATTTTATAACACGCAATTGAGAGTTATAAAGTAAGAATTGTGAGATAAAAACTCGCAATTCTAAGAAAAAAAAAAATATAAAAACGAATTTCAGTGAAAAAATTTAATAAAAAAATAACTATAATTTAATTATAACATAATATTTAGCACCAAATTAATAGCACCACATAATGTTAGCACCAACAAAAACAAAAAAAATTCACAGCTGCCCTCCCTTCTCCATTTCATTCCATCAGTTAGCCGCGTTACCCGGAATGGTGCGTAAACTATTCCCACGAAAGTGATGTAGAGTTTGACAAATATATATAGAATTTATAACACATTTTGTGTTCTATGGAAGAAAGTCACATAGGGTTAGGGGAAAATGAATAACAGAATTTTCATTTTTGGGTGAGCTGTCCCTTTAAAGGCTAAGATAGAAAGTAAAACATGAGATGCAGCTCACCTCCCACCCTTTTCATCATTTCTCCCCTGGCTCCATAGCCTCCCAGCAGAACCTCCTCCAGACGCGCTTTAGCCTGCTGAGACTTCTGCAAGGCCTGCGTGCTCACCTTATCCGAACTCTGCTTCCCCTACACACAAACAATGCATCACGTGAAAATGTTCTAATGACATCAGAAAGGCCATCCAGAAGATGTCTTCCTCTTCAAAGTGCCTGAGTGTTTTTACCCTATACTCAAAGCAGGAGATGCAGATGGCGAGGAGTTCCAGCAGGCGGCTCAGCTGAGAGAGAGGCATGTCCACGGTCCAGCGCTGGATCAGATTCTGGTCTGCATTCTTAATAATCCACAGGAAACACATCAGCAGATTGCGGCTGGTCTCTGCTGTCAACATGTTGCTGGATTTTCCCGTCTAGACAAAGAGAGATTGTAAAAAAAAAAAAAAAAAAAAATTCAAATGAGAATTACTGTTTCTTTGGAATATCTCAGATAAATAGACAAATATCCATAGATATTACACAGCTCTCTGGAATACTTGATTCTGATTGGTCAATCATTGTAAAAAACTGTCATGTCACAATAGTGTTGTAAACTATTGTTGTAAACTAAAACTATTAAAAGTTTAAAATTAATTGAACTAAAGTTGAAATAAAATAAAATAAATATTAGATTGAAAAACTTAAACCTAACAAACTTTGCCTTGGCAAAGAAATTAAATAAGTTGAAATTGAAGATCTAAAATGATTAAAACTGGAATAAAAAATAAATTAACTCAATATAAATATATAAAAAAAACGAATAAAAATGACAAAGACACAAACTTACTAAAATTAAAGTGAAATCTGAAAATATAAAATTAATACTATAATAGTATATTAATAATACTAAAAAACAAACTGATTACTCTACATATTTTCTTCTCATATAACAATTATTTATTTCCATTTATTTATAATGTCAATTATGTTATTAATACATTTTATAACAATATGCTATAATATAATATAATATAATATAATATAATATAATATAATATAATATAATATAATATAATATAATATTCATTCTATTTAAAAACCTTGTTCATACCACAGAGGTCATAGATGCCAGTGCATTTCTCGCTAATGTGTTGAAAGGATTTCCAGCGATTGCCATGGCAACAGACTGATTGATGGGGGTGACACTGTCAGTGTCATCCTCAGGTCCACCAGACTTGCCTTTACCGCCACGAGGTTCAGACACTGAGAAGAAAACACATACATTCACACATAAACCATAGGTCTGAAAAGCATAATCCATTTTAAACTCCCATCAGAGAGCCATAATCGAGCACTTTGGCTCACTGCCTAAAAGCAACTATTAAGCCTAACTGAGATTAACAACTAGATTTGCGTAAGGCAGTACCTGTGAAATCAAGATAATTGATGGAGTCAATGATGATGCCCACTAGAGGGAGGTAGAGAGCAGCAATCTTGGCCTTGACCTCTGACCTCGAGCAGCGCTGGTCCAGATCATGAGCGCACAATAAGCTGTATGTGGCATTAATGGCCTTTTGTTGAACTCTCCCCCTACACATGCACATAAAACACAATTATTAGTTTGTCAAATGCACTCTTAAAAAAAAAAAAATTCACTAAACAATTGTTGCCACTTCTGTGCCACACATCAAATATGACCGACCCCTCTGACTCAATGTCCAGTGCAGTACTGAGTTCGGTCAGCAGCAGTCCGGTCAAGTAATGCCGTTGCTTAAAGTCCTGCGACAGATCAAACATGGCTGAGATCTTGTTGTCCTGAAAACTGTACGAGCTGGAGGTCTGGTGACAGAGACAGATGACACTCATTGTTTCCAAACACCGTGAGTATTAGATCAGTCATAACAGCAGAATGATGTTGTTTTTTGCCTGACCTGTGAGGAGACAGAAGGTGACGGGGAGGCGGGGGCGGAGGCAGGGCTGCTGAAGAACAGGCTGAGGTTTAGGTAGTGCTCATGACTGCACAGGATCCTTAAAAACTCCAACCTCATACTGATCAACGTCGACATGTTCACACTCTTTGCTGCCATCTGTGAAAAAGAGTGACAGTTAGTTACATATTAATGCTGCAAATATTAAAGGGACACTTTACCGATTAGCATCAAGCTTGTATCAGTAGAAACCCGGTAGTATTTTCGAAATGATCGTGCTTCCCTCCCTCGTGTCCCCCTGAGACGAGAGATTTCTGTATTGTGTGTCTGGAAAAAAACCTCCAATGGCGCATTTTGCGTCATCGGAGGCTTTTTTGGCCAGAGGCGAGAGACTACAGCCAGAAGTACGAGCTAGTTCCACACGTTTTCAACCCGCCCATAGGGGGTGGGATCTCACGATAAAACGGCGTCTTTTCAGTTTCGAGTCAACTAGTAGCCTAGTTGTATCATTTCTTCCGATACTGCCCTCTGTAACCGGTAGGCGTGGCTTGGGAGTGGCCTCATAGGGCAGCGAAGCAAGTGCATTCTGGGAGTTGTTGTCTTTCATCTACATGAGCCAAAAATACATTTTCTGGCTTTTCTCAGTCTAGAGGGCACCAACTTCTAAAATAATTTCACATTTCTACTACATAAATGACCCAATTTAAATACACATTAATCTTTCCAGCGGTGAAATATCCCTTTAAATAGTGGAGCTCAAGAAGGTGGTGCAGGATTGAGTCCAGTCTGCAACATGATCACACTTTCCCTTTTTCTCCTAAAATTTGTCTAGCAGAGCAACAAATTAAATATACATTTCTATGTACATTTTATAAAATTAAAAACTAAATTTAACTATAAAACTTTAGTTAATAAAATATTTTATCAATCTACCTATCGGTCTGTCATTCCATCCATCCATCCATCCATCCATCCATCTTGCTTTACTTCCAAAGTCATGCCTTAATTTTTTATGCCGGACATGCTTGTGATGTTCACTGAACCGAGAAGTTGTGAATGATTTCCTGCCATTAAGATAACGATTAGAAAATGAGATGAGCTGCAGTACCTGGTTGCAGTAATTCTTCACAAGCTGAAACACAAAGCCTCGGTCCATCAGAGACATCAGGTCATACAGGAAGAACGCCAGGCTGACGTTAACCTTCTCTGCCTGCTCCAGCTCCTGAAGACAAATCAACACACACATCCCTTCTCATTATCACTGACAAATAACATTCCTCCAAAAAATCTGACCTCGTTATTCTCATGCGCTCCATGTTTACTGAGTTACTAAACAGTTCTTGAGTCAGATTTTGATCTGTTCAGATGGATTCAATCACCTTTTGCTGTTTTACTAAAATGTTCCCAATCTCAGCAGTAACAACGTTGACTATAGTGGTAATGTCATCTTTGAAACGGTCCGAAAATCGATTCCTGCGAGGGACTGCCTTCTTATCCAGCTGAGACACGTGCTGACTCATGCTCTTCACCTGGAGTGAGTACATTTGGACAATGAGAACCAGAAAAAAAAACTAACAACTACAGAACATCTTGCATTTGGAATTTCAAAGACTCAGCAACATGTACATATTTAATCATCTTACAAGAAGTTCAAAAAAGAACCAGGCGTATTTGTAGACGTTCTCTCTGCAGACTCCAGTGCTGACCACCATCTGAAGAGCCAGCTCCTCATGGAACAACTACAAAGACAGATGGATCTGCTTATTTAGAAACACATCCTCTGCTGAAATGACAGACAGCTTCGGTAATGAAGTGGCAAGTCAAAGAGTCACCTTTTTGTTTGTGGGACGTGTGCTTGCTGTGGAGCTCTGTGAAGTGTTGGAGACATTTGTAGCTGCTGACATGCGACAGCCTGGAAGATTTAAAACCTGGTGGAAACCAAAATGAAGAATGAAAAAAAAAAAAAAAGAAAAGTGTATTATGTGCCTGTAGAAGAGCTGGGTACCATTCCAAATAAAACTGGGAATACCTTTCAAAATGTTAATTTTAATTTAAGGAATTGTGTCATTGTTGTTGACTAAAATTGAAACTATTAAAAATCATTGAAAATAAAAAGCTGAAATAAAATAAAATATTGATATTAGATGAAAAACTGAAAAATAAAATATTTTGCCTTGGCGGCAATTAGAAATAAAGTGTAAGTTGAAGTGCAAACATTACTAAAACTAATTAAATGAATAAATAGATATTTTAAAAAGACTAATAAAATGACAAAAACACTTAAATTAAAATATTAACTAAAAACGCTAATTTAAATTAATAATAAATAATAGAATATAAATAATACTAAAATAAATATTTAAAAAATATATTAAATTAAATACAGTTCATTGAACGATGATTCCATATATTCCTCTTCCTACATCCTGTGACTCCTGAACTTTGACCAACACTTGGGTTAATGAGCTGAAATTTAGATTGGCATGTTGAGGTTGCATTTGTGCATATGTACCTTTCCTAGAATGTTATTGACCTCTGCGTCCTCTGGGGTCTGTGGTGCTGGTATATCAGGGTTGCTGCTGGAACGAATCCGTGACTGAAGCAGCATGAAGCCGACCGTGTTGGCTGAGGTGCGAGTCAGAGTGCTGTATCGGCCTTCTGGGTGAGCCATCAGACCTCCTGTGCCTGGTGAACAGAAGCCTCGGATCAGTGACAGACAACAACGGAGTCAATCCCAAACCCACAAAAAAAAACTGATTGTTTTGGAATGGCAAAGAATGACATCATTTGGGGTAGGGATGTCCCGATCAGGTTTTTTTGCCCTCGAGTCCGAGTCCGAGTCCGAGTCATTTGATTTTGAGTATCTGCCGATACCGAGTCCCGATCCGATACTTAATACATAAAAAAATAATAAAGAAGAGCGAAAAAACAGATCCAGGATGTTCCTTATTTTTTATTTAATTCACCTTATTTTAACATTCAACAACTCTGTTAACAAACAGAGCACTTCTGTGAGGTAGCTTGAACAATCAAGTAATAAATAAATTCTTCACTTTTGGACTTTAGTGCAACAGTAAATATAAAAAAACTCTAATATATAAACAAATAGCACCTCGACTTAAAATACCCGGCAGGCATGTAAACAAATAAAAAATAAAAGTGCTACAGTGTTTGCAAAGCCAGTAATGTGCTTTTAGGAACTGCACTCCTAACTCTTACGCCGGTTTCACACTGCACTGTTAGCAGAGCGTGCAGTGCGTATTTTTTTCGGATTAAACCAGGCTTTAGAGCATTCACACCACGCGCAGAGGCGGCGCGGCAGTGCGTAGCAGAGCAGAAGTGCCGCGATCGTTTCGGCGCCGAGTCTATTTTTGCAGCACCGCTTTTGCTGAATTAAAGTGACAATACATTGATCATGGCCAAAATACACCGCAGTTTTATCCAAAAAGTGCATTGATGATATCTATTGTGTTTTAAACGGTCAATCAAATGACTAACAGCAATTTAAAAAGAAAACAAATGTCCAAAAACAAACTTGTTGCCATAACAATAAAAACAAAGATGAACCAAAAGTTATATGAAATTATTAATAAAATAAGCTTCTTGACAAGTCTTTTCTCTAAAATGCAACTGAAAACGAAAAAAAAGCAATGCCAACTTATCCATTATAGAGTACTCTGTCTGTAGCCTACACAACCCGCGGTTCAGCCGCGCGTGACAAACGCTGCCAGTGTGAAAGCAAAACGCGCGTGTCCTGCTCCTGCTCACCATATTACGCACTGCTCCTGCGCTGCTTATCTCTGCTAACGCGTGCAGTGTGAAACCGGCGTAACTCTGTGCCACCGCATAACTATATATGTGTTAAAAAATAATGAGAATATATATACATACATATCCGAGTCCTGATCGGGTGGTAACGTCCGATTCCGATCGAGTCTGAAAACACATGATCGGGCCCGATTTCCGATCACGTGATCGGATCGGGACATCCCTAATTTGGGGTCTAGATGATATCACAGCCCTACTGTACCTGTGGTGAGGATTTCGTGTTGTGTGTCTGGCAAGCGGAACACAAAGTACAGATATGTTGCAAGGAGACAGTTCCTGCCCTGATGGTCCTTCGCCAGCTCCTGACTGTTGTGAAGGCTGTTGACAACTGACACCACCGACTCAAATGCAATCTGGGCCAGATTTGCTGCACAAAACAAGATTAAAACCCTGTAAAGTCAGCTGACAAAACCGAACATGCTTACTTGCCTTTGCAGCATGCAAAAATCAGAGTGTTAAATTAGTAAAATGTCCGAAAACTCTGAAGAGAATGTACTTGTATGCTGAAAAAATGACTTTGTTTTTCCAGTAAGTGTAATTCAAAAGCTAAAAGCTCTTCCTGTCTGAAACGCACCAGTCTGTCCAGCAATGACCATGGGCTGCATGATGAGCCGGAAGAGCTTGTCGAGGACCTGATGGAGAAAAAGCACCAGCGGCTCCAGTCTAGAGGAGGACAGCGAGATGATGCTGAGCTTCAGCTCGTGCTCAAACATGTTTTCAGAAATCTTCTCATCTCCCACTCGGATGGGGAACGTGGTCTTGCCCTCCAGGGCGTGACACAGAGAAAAGAAACGGTCCAGATGATTGTCCTGTGATTAAAATAAAATGATTCAGTAACAGCCAAAAGCTTCTTAAATAAATGTTCCGTTACACAACATTGCATAATATTATTAAAAATGTTTGAAATGTCACCTATAGAAGCTGATATTTTGATCATAGTATGTTTCATATAATATAATACAAGACATTTTTATAATTTTTTTTAATATTCGTTTTTAGCTATCATTTATTTTTTATTTCAGATTTACTAATTTTAGTACTTTAGTAATTTTAGCAGTTCTTCAGTTAGTTGCCAAGGCATTTCTAATTTGTTTTTCAGTTATTATCTAGATTTAATTATATTTTAGATTTATTTCAATTAATGAAAATGATTTTTTTTTTTATTTAAGTTAACAATAACAACACTGAAATAAATCTGAAATATAATTAAATAACAGTTGTTATTAACAAAACCTAAATTTATTGAAATAATTTTCATTAACTGAAATAAATATGAAATAATTAAATAAAATTAATGATTTTTTTTTTTTTTTTTTTTTTGGTTAATAATAACAAAACAGTTTTAATGAATATATATTTCTTGAATTGTAATTCAGTTCATTCTTCTTGTCATTCCATTTCCTGTTGGGTAGGTCAATATAATTCAAATTCCATTGAATTTTGCAGAACACTAGTATATGTTAATGCTTGAAATTCAGCTGAAAAGGTTTGTTGGTGGCCGACCAGCATGATCTTTCACGTGACATTGATTACCATGCATGGAGGTCTTGCTAGTTAACCTAATTAAGAAGCCTGATGGGAACATCAGCACACTAGCATTCAAAGCATAACCAGCTAGGAAGTGAGTTCTGAGAGCGTTACGCACCTGAGTTTGGACGGAGGACACAGCTTGTAGCTCAAGGTTGAAAAGTCCCCTATGATTCTCAAGCCACTTAACTGGAGGTACCTGAGCTGGCAGTTTCTAAAGGCATAAAACCCCACAAATGAACAGAATTTACACTATATTCAAACAAATGAACACACAAAGGCACAGATGAGTCATAGATTCTGTGCTTAAATAAGACATTGACGTAAGATTATAAAATTAAATGACTGGTATCCAAAAAAAGGCAGATGTGAAATGGTTGACTGTACCTCTGGGGGATGCAAGGAATAGTTCCCGGGAAGTCTGTCCAGAACGATTGGCAGGCACTGCTGTCCACTCTGCAGCCTGTCATTGTTCAGCATGGGTAACCACTGCAGGGAAGGAACTAAGGTCATGACACTTATATTTATGTCTCTTTTTGTTTGTGTAGACATTACTGAAACTCTCTCTAGTGTGTGTGTGTGTGTGTGTGTGTGTGTGTGTGTGTGTGTGTGTGTGTGTGTATGTGAGAGAGAGAGAGAGAGAGAGAGAGAGAGAGAGAGAGAGAGAGAGATATATATATATATATATATATATATATATAGATAGATATATATATATATATATAAATATATATATATTTATATATATATATATTTATATATATATATTTATATATATATATATATATATATATATATATATATATATATATATACATACATACATACACATACATATATATATATATACATACATATATATATATATATATATATATATATATATATATATATATATATATATATATATATATATATATATATATATATATATATATTTTTTTTTTTTTTTAAGGCTGCATTTATTTGATCAAATTTTAAAGTAAAAATTATAAATATTGTGCTAAATATTATTACACTTTAAAATAACTTTATAATATTATTAAATGTAATTTATCCCTGTGACGGTACTAACACAAAATTTTCAGCAGCCATTAGTCCAGTCTTTAGTGTAACATGATCATTCAGAATTCATTCTAATATGCTGATTTCGTGCTCATTAAAAACATTTCTTATTATCATCAATGTTTAAAACAGTTGTGCTGCTTAAAAGTCTTTAATGAATAGAAAGTTCAAAAGAACAGCATTTATTTGAAGTAGAAATCTTTGTAACATTATAAAAGTCTTTACTGTCACTTTTGATCAATCTATTGCATCCTTGCTGAATAAAACTATTCATTTTCTTCTTTTTTCAATCTGACTGACCTCAAACTTGTGAACTGTAGTGTATACAAACAATCTGTTCAGTCACTCACTGAATATCCAATGAGAGTCTCCATACTTCCAGTCTGGTTCTGTTTCTGCTGGCAGCTGATATGGTAAAAAGTGAACAGCAAATGGTGTTTCTCTGTTAAACGGGCTGGAAGACGAATCTTTAGCTCGTCATAGAAATCCGGAGACCTGAAGAGCAAATGGAAACAGCCACTGACTACTCCACCCTTACATTTGCTTGATACATTGATCACTGGAATTGTTGTTAGAGACCATGATTACCTGTTGTGATATGTGACTGGAGTGTAGACCTCTTGAAGAAACTCAGGGCCACTTGATTTTCCATAAATTACCTTTTGAAGTAAAGCGCAGAGGAAAATAAAGGAGAGTACAAAATGTATAAAATATGAAAACATTTTGAAATATGCTCATCACACACTAGTTACACATTCACAATCATAATATTTTGGCTGATGATTTTTATACAAACAATTACGATTTGTGACTTAATTGTTTGCCACTTAGAGTGTAAGCTTTATATATTTTGTACCTCATACAATAAAATGACTAATTTAGTATTTAATTATAATATAGTTTATATCATATATTATATTTACTTTTATGGCTTTGTAAACAAATATATACACTGTTAGAATGACAGTAATTGAATATAAAATAATAATTATATGTACAAATGTTTAAAAAGTCTCTTTTCGATCCACTTCAGTCTACTTTCAATTCTTACTGATATTTTTTAGAAACCAGCTAACCTGATTTTTTATTATATTTCTATTATTTTATTATGTTATAATAAAATATGTATTATTATTAATTTATTGTAATTATAATAAATATAATACATTATAATTCTAATATAATATTATTTATATTACAATATAAATGCAATGGTAATACATTTTTGACACACATATAGACATAAATGTGGTTTTGCACTCACAGGCATAGCACAGCTGGAGTCCTCACCACTCATGAACTGGATTTTAACCGTAATGTTTCTCGCTGAAGTCAAACGGTTAGTAAGATTCAACCTCAGAGGATACAGGTACAACAGGTTCCTGTAACATAATTAACATAAAATTAACATTTGAAGTCCATAATTGTGTGTAAAAACATAAACTGACCACTAGATGGCGCAGAACACTCATAGTTCTACACTGATAACAAGTAAAAAAAACTAGCTGAATGAGTCATACATCCAATTATAAATATCACATTAAATATGAGATATGAGATTTCCTGTTGTGCTTTTGTCTGGCTTATTTCCATATAGCAGTTGTTTTTTAAAGCAAGTTTATCCTATAATCAATTAAATAAATTAAACAATTTTACTTTTTCCATAATCTATCCATAATCCAAACAATCCTCCTAGCCCCAAAAACAAAACAAAAACAGGGCCGATTTTGTAGGTGAGGCAAGTTTCTTTGGGCTTGTTTTGTAAGACCAGATTGCTTGTTTTTCTTATGAGACCTGCCAACACTGATATGCAAAAAGTTTGTCATGCACTCAACCTATTTGTTTTCATAGTCAATGAATGACTAGTATCAACCACAGTTCTGCCCTCCAAATTCTGACAAACATTATTACTAAAAACTAAGATTTATTCAAGATTACTGATTAATCACAGCAACCCAGTTCTGCTGGATCTCAGCTTGACAATTCGCGCGTCCGTGTATGTGTGTGTGTGTGTGTGTGTGTGTGTGTGTGTTTAACCTAAATTGTGAAGACTGAATGTCCCCACAAGGACTAGCCAGCGGTCCCCACGAGGGAAATTGATTAATAAACATGCTAAATGATGCTTATTTGGAAATGTAAAGATTCAGAACGTTTTCTATGTGTAGTTTTATGGTTAGGGAAAAGAATATACCATTTGTACAATATAAAAGTCATTATGTCTTACAGAGATACCAAAACCGTACGTGTGTGAGAAAGTGTGTGTGTGTGTGTGTGTGTGTGTGTGTGTGTGTGTGTGTGTGTGTGTGTGTGTGTGTGTGTGTGTGTGAGAAAGTGTGTGTGTGTGTGTGTGTGTGTGTGTGTGTGTGTGTGTGTGTGTGTGTGTGTGTGTGTGTGTGTGTGTGTGTGTGTGTGTGTGTGTGTGTGTGTGTGTGTGTGTGTGTGTGTGTGTACTTGTTTTCATGACAACTGAGGACATTTTTATGATAACACACCTGCAAATGAGGACACTCGGGAAAATACGTGATTTATGAGGACATTTTGGGGGTCCTCATTTTTCAAATGGCTTTAAAAACATACCAAGCAGTGTTTTTTTAAAAATGTAAAAATGCAGAATGATTCCTGTGATGGGTAGGTTTAGGGATAGGGGCAGTGTAAGGGGATAGAATATACAGTTTGTACAGTATAAAAACCATTACGCCTATGTGTGTGTGTGTGAGAGAGAGACAGTGTGTTTGTGTTTGTGTGTGAGAGAGAGTTTGTGTGTGAGAGAGAGTTTGTGTGTCTGTCTGTCAGTGAGAGAGAGAGAGAGAGAGAGAGAGAGAGGAATTACCGGTATATATTATGAGGCACATAGACTTCACTGGAAGGGAACTCCAGCACCTCTTTAATCGGCCGTTGATTTTTCTCAGATACAGGCTTGACCGGAATCAGTTCGGGGGACAGACACCCAGGCACCGTGTCCGGCACTGGAGACACTTCCAGTTTCAGATAGCCTATCAAACAACATACATATATGATGTAGGATGAGTTTTTCAACTTTTACACACAGGACTTTTTCTGTGGAACAAGTGGGCAGCAAAAAGGCACACTTGAGTCATCTGCTCACCAGGTATGAGTTTAACACGTCGCTGACTGGACGACCTCTTGATGTCTGTCAGGAACTTGAACAGGTCTTCATCGCTCAGACGCTCTCCTTCCTGCCGCCACATATTTCACATAATTAACATCTTTTCGAATGTGTCTGGATTCTTTAATGGAGAGTTTAGATGATAAATGTTGCAAAAATGCAACGTGATATTATCTAGAGCTAGCTGAAAAACGCAGACACCATTTAATCAGGAGAATGTGAAGAACGGAAAAATGTACTAAAATTCTAATTATTTCAGCAATTTGTTTTTTTTACAATGCTAATTCGACGAGGTTGAATTTTTTTCCAAGCACTGTTCTGAAATAAGCAACTGTTGAACATTTTTAATTGATCACATCTCCTTTAATACATGTTCTTGGTATTATTGTGAACAAATCATCATTGCACATTAACAAAGGCAAATGTTTGTCTGTGTAAACTTTCATCAAAATGCATTAAATTCTTCTGCCTCTGAAACGACTTTCCTATTTTCCCTATATTCCTACTTTCCTTTTATTCAGCAATGATGCATTAAGTAGTCAAGACAATGTTACAAGAGATTTATATTTAAAATAAATGCTGTTCTTTTGAACTTTCTATTCAAAGAATTCAGAAAACAAAATGGTTGCCACAATTGTTTTCAGCATTGATCATAACATGAACATTTCTTGAGCACTAAATCAGACTTCTTACCGACCCCAAACTTTTGAACGGTCGTGTAGCTGCACTACGGAACACCCCCAAGTCCCACTAAAAATGTTGTTGAATATTCTATTCCCTCTGAATGGTTCAAGCAATACCTGTTTGATGAACGTGCACATTGTGACAGCTGGTTTAAAGCCAGACAGGACATAGTTGTCCTCCATCACGCTGAATCTGTCAGAGTTACGTCTGGGCAATGCTTTCTTTTCCGTACCACCCCTGCCTGTGCCAAAATTCAAAATTGTATATAATTACGGATTAACATTTTTGCAGGCTGATGCTTTATATTAATAGACCACTGGTATTCATCCATTCAATATCTCACCATTTATACTGTCTGTGTCACTTATGTCTCGTTCCAGTGTGGAGTTGATGGCACTCATGATGTTGACCGTAGCGAAGGCAAATGGCATCCTGTAGCGGCCCAGTCTGTGGCAAAACCCCTCTGCCTGATTCTTCAACTTCTCCAGCTTCTCTCTGTTCTGAAGGACACAGAAAAAGGATGGAGCTTCATAAAAAGATAGTGGTTTTATTTATCATAACATTTCTCCTTAGCGAAATAATGTAGATTAACATAATTTGAGAAATAATTGACTAAATTATACACACTTTATGGCCAAGTATGTGGACACCCTAACAATCAACTCTTTTGGGTTTGTTGAACATTTAATAAAAAAAAAAGCATGCTTCTACTCTTCTGGGAAAGCTTTCCATTAGATGTTGGCACATGGGATGTAGGGTTTTTTGAAGGTGTTCTTCCCCACCAGACTCAGTGAATTATTACTTTATGGACTGTATACAGGGGCATTGTCACAACTCTAACCAGACCCGATTATTAGAAGGGGGTGTCAACATACTTTGGGCCATGTTGTGCACATTAACAATGAGAGAAAGTGAAATTTTCAGTAGTTACCTTAGTAGCATCACTCTCCTTCAGTACCATATATGGTTCAGCACAATCCCCGATCTCTCCTTGCTGAAGAACCTTCTCAATCTACACATACACAACACACTATTAGTAACACTATTGTTTCACAACTCTGCCATTTATCATCCATAATTTCTACTATTATGGGAATCATCACAATCGATCCTATTGGTCCTGATATGGACTGATATCTACAGAGCAGGTCACTGACAAAAATAATACACATATATAGACTAACATTTGTTTGGGGCCACTAACATTTTCAGCTAAAGAAATTAATACTTTTATTCAGTAAGGATGCATTCAATTTGTTTAAATGTGTCGATACAGACTTTCATAATGTTACAAAAGATTTATATTTAAAATAAATGCTGTTATAATAAATTTTAGATTACATTTTTTTTTTTTTTTATCACTGTTTCCACATAAATATTAAGCAGCACCACATCATTTCAACATACAGGAGAAAAAAATTCAGCCTTTCTACCACAGTAATAAATTACATTTTATATATTTAATTAGAATTATATATTTATTTTTATATTTATATTTATTAACACTTTTTTCATATTGTAATAATATTAATAATCCGCAATATTACTGTTTTTACTAAGAATTTATGTAAAATTTCAGCCTTTCAAAAACATTTAAAAAACAAAATGACCCAGATTTCACTGGAAAAAAATAAATAAATAAAATGATTATTATTAATTGACAAAGTCTCAAAATGGCCAGATACCTGTGGATTAATCAGACTGGGCAATATATTGGTTTGTCACTTGTTGCTAAAATATATATATTCAAAACCAACAAAACCAGATGATAAAGTAATTTCAAGATAATAAATGTATGCATTTTATTCATTTCTAAAATGGCCTAGTCCTAGACATTTACTCAAAACTACCTTAATGACCAGATAAATGTCTGGAGAGGGGTAGGAGATGGAGAAAATTGCAGATCTGGCCAAAGTGGAGGTGTCAATGTTGGGAGTGTGGGGTCGCAGGAAACCCCTCATCTGATCTGAGTTCAGGTCAAAATGGAAGTTCTCTGAAATCTGAAGGAAAACAAATATAACATGATTTGCAATGGACAGCAAGAAACAACCAACCAGCTAATAATGTTAGCATATCGCTAAGGAAACAGAAGGGAAATTGTGGTGCATAACAAACAAAAGTACTTCCTTATACTTCAGACAGAGTGAACCAAATCAGAATTGAAAGACAGCTCACTCAGTGTCACATAAGCATAGTTTCCCCCTAAATTAACTCTAAATCTCACTCAATCTGACAAAAGTCATCTTCAACATTGTGAAGAAGGCAAGTCTTAAACGGGCATATCAGGAATCTTAAATTATGTTTTTTTTTTTTCTCTTAACATTGTGAAATGGGTAATTCCTCCCATTCCAAAACACTCTCTACACCAAACCATGAAGAAGAAAAAAACATGCTGCATAAAGTCCCTATTTAGCATGAATCATCTGGTCTGTCTCATGTATTAACCTTCTTCAGTGAAAGCTAAAGCTAAAGAGGATTAATGTAATACTTCAGGATATTCCTCCCAAATATATCTGCTGTCTGTCCATTTAATATGAAAATACACATGCCACTGCATTTACAGTTAACATAACTCACTAATTCCTTAAGATCCATGACTGTCAGTCAAAGACATTCTTAAATTTGCTGTACAGTTTAATGTTCACTGGTTTTATAGAACTCTGTCTGAACCGTTCAGACTATATTTTGTGACCCATTTCTACTTTATAACCAAGTTGTTTTAGATGTTTACACAGACTAAGAAAGAAACAGAGAAATTAAAGTCCAAGGATGTTGATTTAACAAAATAATGTTTATGGCATTGGATAATGAAAAAAGTCTTATTAATGTCCAGCTTTATTCAGACTAAAGTCGAGGAATGTGGGAGGACTAACAGAAAGAACACTGACAGGAAGAATATTTATTAATTATGTCTCCCCAGCTTAAGCAAAAGGGTCTAAATACAGAAATATACCACATATTTTAGTTTTTTATTCATAGCTCTTAAGATAACCATCAGACACTGACCTTCTTCCTCTCTTTTGCGTCATAGAGGGCCATGGTTGCAAACAGAGGCTCAATTTCAATCTCAAATCTGTAGAAGGAAAAACACTCTCTCAAAACCATGGCACCAAAATTTAAAGCATGGAGAGCATTTCAACCTCAAAGTAAAAAATAAAACTGGTAATATATAATGAGATGTAATGGTTTAAAATATGAAGTTAAATCACTTTGTGAGATATAAAGTTGCAAACAGAAGAAAAGAAGGTCTCAAGTTTAAACATTCAGAGAAAATAATCAATAATAGTGGACAGTGAAGAAGTATTACTTGATGGTCTGACATCGCACTAGTATCCTCTGCCCAAAGTGTTCCTTGGGACAGTCAGGAATGGGCCGAATTGCTACTGCATCCTCCTGTACACATTCATGGGTAGATTGAAGATAATATTTAGTTTCTAATTCAATCTTAAAAAAAAACAAAAAAACATTTGAACATTTAAGCCTGTATTTAAAGCAAGTGCTGCACCTCATCCATAGGCGGGTAGAGGCCAAAGAGCTCGCCGTAGCGGTAGCTATGTCTGGCCTCCTGGTTAAAGCGATCCAGTTCCTCCGGGCTGCTGAAGCGCAACAGACTCTCCACACGACGGTCCGGCTGCAGAGCCCGTAAGTTGAAGTCTGAGCTTGTGAGGGTGGTCCGTGTTGCATCATGACATAGTGCTGGCAGGGACGGCGACTTTTCCTGAGGGACAGGAGAGGATATATGGAGAGACATTTAGATATTATGGTTTTCAGTCTGAGGCCTGAGGAAGCAAAGGAGGCCAAAAGAGGATCCTAGGGGGGATCAAGGAAAAGTTTATATTTATATATAAAATAAATTATAGTGAAAAAAGTGTTTTTTCACACAGTATTTGGGTATATAAAAGGGAAATTTAGGAAGTAAATCATATTTGGAGGTCTTTGGACATTCTTTCCCTCTTCCATTTGTCCTGTTGTCAACAGATTCAAGTGCGTGGAGTATGTCAGAAACTGAACGTGCATCTGTGTACTGTATCCAGCGTAGACAGTGTCAGCCGTTAAGCAACTGAATGCCAGTGGGCGGGGCCTATGGTGCGATGATGTATAACTATTTGTCAATGTCTTGCTCTGGAGGCAGTCATATGCAAATGTATTTGCCCATGAGACGTCACAACATATCCCGCAAAATCAAAACAAGCCTTGTTTTTAAATAAAAAAAAGCTTGATTAAATGCTTTGTTTATAACGAGGACGTTTTAAGCTATGAAATCTGCAGGATGTTTTAATGGTACAAAGTTTGTACAAAAAATTTGATGACCCCTTTGAGAGCATATATTCTTGCAAATACAAGCTAAAAGCGATGGTTCAGATTAAGTTCATTCATTCCCTTTCATTATTTGACACTCTTCCTTGTCAAAAGTACAATGAAAAACAAAGAGGCACATAGAATTAACTATTTTCCAATCTTATGTCTTTTGATACTGACTGAACTAGCAATACCACATAGCTGCATGTGAATTAGAGCAGAGGAGCTATGTATAATTCTGAGACTAATGCTTTTTTCCAGGAAGATCATAAGCCTTTGAGATGGATGAATTCTCAAAACCCTAGGAGAGATTTCAGTTAATCGCCAAATATAAGAACCATATGCACTAGCTCTGATAGTGGGCATCATGCAGAGTTCCCATGATACATTGCGTCTAGCCTGTGTAATAGACCTTCCCGTACCATTTGTATTCTTAATCTACTTGCTTAAAGACACACATCACAGAAGAGAGCTGGCTAGCGGGGTCTTTGGTACTCCTCTGGATTGCTAATAACCCCTGCAGTGAATGTGGAGGCCCTTTAAAGGATCCGAAACTAAGAGAGGATTTTGGTGTTCCCGCAGACTCTCAATCTAAACTCATGAAAAATACATGGAGTGAAACAAATCTTTGTGGTTTGGATAATTAAATCTTGGCAAAGCTGCACTGGGACGGAAGCAGTGAAGACAGAATGAATATTCATGCCTCATTTTGTCCCTGGACCCTGACAAAAAGGGGTGGGATAGAGCCAAGATGGTGGTCATAGGGACAAACAGAAAAGAAAAAAATACCTAAGAGAAAGATTCTGCTCATTGTATCCTCATTCTTCTCATCTGTTTATTTCTTTACGTTGAATTAAGAGGAAATTAATTTGTTTTGTATGGGATTGAACACACATATGCCCCTTTCACACAGAGATCTTAGAAAACACAGATAATGCGTCCCGGGATTTTTCCCAGGATCGTTTGATTTTGGTTCTTTCCCACTGCCGGTGATTTTCTGGAATCTGTGCATGTGTTCATACACATCCCGTAAAGGCACGTGACATCAGAATGTGACATGTTTGCAGACATTTTTTCATCCTTCCAATTGTCTGGGATCAACACTCTGACGATAAAGGTGACACACTTTATCGGCTTTAATATAATAATAATAATTACAACAACAAAAAAAGAGGAAGATAAGTGTCCATGGGGCTGGGTGGTGGACACCAATAACAATGTGTACTAAAATCCCAATTAGCTGCTTTGTTGTAAAATGACAGTTGTATATAAGAGGAAATGTTTTATAAACTGTGCTTACCAGTTGGTCTTGTTTGTCAGGCTGAACGTCAGACTCAAACGTCTGTCTCTGTAATAATTTGTTAGCGTCTGTCCTCTCGGAGTACGCAATCCATCCATAACCCTGAGTTCTGTGAATAACAAACACAATTCATTTGTATTATATCATTGTAGTATCTATGTGTCTGATGTCATTTATTGGAGTATTTAAAATTCAGCCCTGAGGAGGGACAGGAAATGAAGTCTGGGGATTTACCTTCTGCTAACCACCAGCCAGGGCTGCGTGTAACTCTGAACACAATCCCTCACATGGGGATCCAGCTCCACTCTGAAGACACACAAACATGCACATTATCCATTAAGTCATGAAGTGAGGAACATTGTTTCCAGGTCCAAGCCTCAACTCGTTTAAATTGAGAATACTACCTCAACAGCTGATTATGAGCACTTTTTATTCATATATTACACATTGAAGCTAAGATTTTTTTTAATTATTATTACAGTGAACACTAGTCTCTGGGCTCACGGCATCCCAGACACCAATATTATTTAATAATATCTGAAAAGCTGAATTACTGTCTCACCACCTGGGATTTTGGTACAGAGATAAAGAGAGATAAATGTTTGTTTCTTCAGAGACCCACCAAATGCCACAGTAGAACCGGTGGCCGGTGAAAATTGGCCAATTTCTACTCTAAACCTAGTGAATTGCATACCTAGACTGCGTTATAGGCACGTCAACTGCACACGTTTCAAAGGAGTTGTAGAGTGCAAACACTGAAATTCATCTAGTTGACCTTCTCAACCCCAACAGGGAGCATCAAGCAGCACCTACCCTTCCTCCGCGACAGACGGGCGGATGGTCCTGCATTCCCTCTCCACCAACTCCACCTCCAGGTTGTCATCAGGAAACTCCCCCAGCTCCTGCATGAGCTCGGGATCTCCACTGCGCAGCTGTGACATCAGGAACTCATCCAGGTCTACCGGCTCAACTGCTTCATATGACTGAGGCTATATAGAAAACAAGGACATACAATCCCAAAAAAATTAGCTCTTGGATTGGACACATCATGCTTACTTGTAAGACATCGCCTGTTGCATTTGAGACATAATCCAGAATGTAATAGTATGAAACAAAAGTAGTGAATAGAATAGGAATTGATCCTTTATTAAAAAACTAAACTATTTTTACTTTATTAATAGGCTAAACTTTTTTTCTTTTTCTTTTTTAAGTAAAAACTGTAATATCTAAAACAGAGGCCAGAGACCATCATCAAAGATGAATGCCTCACTTCTCTTGGCACTAAAGCATTTAATCCAACTTAATATTAGTTGTCAATCAAATAACATATGCATTTAATCTCCCTCTATAACAACTAATGAAAGGCCTAAATATAAAAACACACACAGAGAGAACTAGAATGTTCTATGACCTCCATAAAAAAAAAAAAAAAAATGAAACAATGGAGGCTGGTAGCAATAAATCTTTTTATAGCTGTTGACGTTCAGATCATAGCAGTAAAAGAATGCATTGCCTACAGTTGTATTCTTCTGTTAGTAAAAAAGCTAGACTGGAACAGAGAGCATTCTGTCATGACTCGACCAGGCAGGCAGACAGACCCAGACTTGCTGAAGATCATTAACAAAACTGCTGCAACGCTCTGGAAGGTTGCGATCTTTTGAGACGTTTCAAAGAGATGGATTATTCAGAAGTTCGAGGTTCGTGGACATTAAAAAAATCAAAATAACGCTAGCCTGCAGAGAGATAGGAAAGCATGTCAAATAAAGGATTAAATGAAGTGTAATTTTATAATAACCCTAGCAGCTAGATAGTTATGTAACGTCTCTGTGGCGAGCAGGACCAGGACGAGGTCGAGGGCCGTGGGAGGACGGCGCGACAAGCGCGAGGCCGGTGCCGTGATTACTGATGACGCACCGGTCTCGAAACTCTCACTGAGGAGCGGAAGCATAAAAGGAGGAGCGACGACAGTGGAGATCGAGAGAGGCCAGGCCTGGATTTTATGCGTGTGTGGTTTTTATATGTGACAGCAGTCGTCCGTGATTGGCTGCTGTCTTTACTTTCATTTTGTATTTGTTTATTAAAGTCTTTAAATGTTCGCCAGTTCCCGCCTCATTCTTCCCATAACAACGACCTGTGTTACAGTTTCAAACATTTGTTTTTCACAATCTCTTATCTTTTGCAAAGTGTTGTACAACAACACTATCAGTTATCTGAAATATGCCCCTATAACACAAGGTCTCACTAGAACAATTCTGATAAAACACTTTCTAAACAAAGTATCACATGGCACACCTTGAAAAGCATTTAAAGGTGTAGACATTGAATCCCACCACAGGAGAAATCAATCAATTTAGATAAGTAAACTAAAACACTGTACTGTATGTTATCCGATTTCATCTGATCTCTGTGGAAGCCTGTTTACACCGCAGTGTAAAAAATAAAAAAAGGTAACAGAAATAACTTTATACTTTTTGCAAGATACAAGAGATAAAATCTTGTATTTTAACAAGGAAACAATAGCGAGATATAAATTCACAATTATCAAAAAAAACTCACGACTGAGGTATATCGTCACAACAGTGAAACTTAAAGCCGCAATACTGAGAAATAGACGCAAAATTGAGTAATAATTTGAAATAAATATAAAATTGCAGTATGTGAAATAAAGCTGCAGTTGTGTGAAATAAGACCACAATAGTGAAAATACAGCCGCAAAAGTGAAAAATACTGTCGCATTGTGAGAAATAAAGTCTCAATAGTGAGAAATGCAGCTACAGAAGTGATATAAAGTTGCAATAGCATGAAATAAACTTGCAATTGCGAGAGATAAAGTCACAATATTGAGAAACAATAGTGAACAATGAGTAAAGTCTATTAGATTTTATTGTTTTACTCAAAGGCAGGAAACAGGCTGTATAGCAAGTGTTTGCTTGTATCTCTAGTGTCACACCTGAGGCAGCACAAGGAACAAGCTTGTAAGGATAATTCCGGTATTTAGCACTTTGAGTCTCTTTTCTGGTTTGTTTTGGATGAACTAGAGTGATGGACACAGAAATTTTGACGATGGGTCCTGTCTTGACTTTTTGACTCGTTTAGAATCGCCTTTGACTGCTTCAGAGTGGCTGGCTACGGGCATGCACTAACATGTCCTTAAAGGGCACCTATTATGCAAAATTCACTTTTACATGGTGTTTGAACATAAATGTGTGTTGGCAGTGTGTGAGCAAAACCACCCTAGAATGATAAAAATCCACCCAGTGGTTTTTTTGCAATCTCAATAAATCATAAGCACTGTCTCAGAATGAGCTGTTCTCAGATTCGGTGCAATGTGACGTAGAATTGCGCAAGCCCCTCCCACGACTCCTTGATTGACACTGCAGTTTGAGCATAGACCCTCCCTGAGTGAGCTGGACACAGAGTCTGCCATTGTTCGAAGCTGGAGCAGCTGTAGACAAGAATGTCTCCTAAGCGATTGAGGTGTGCTGTTGTTGGATGTAAGAATGACCATAGCAGTCTTCATTTACTCTCGTTGTTACTCGAGGATGGATCTGTACTGTTCGTGATTCAGCTTACAGTCTCCAGAGCGACAGGACTAACGTTACTGACCACGGCAGAAATGAAAGTGAGAGCGCGCACTTTATGACAGCTCATGGAGTCATTTTACGGATATAAGGTTTACCAGTTTATTTAGCACCCACTGAAAAGGTGTGTATATATTTGTTTACTGTTAGTTGTAACGAGTGTTTTGTGTACTTCGCTGTGTATGTTGTTGATAATGAAAGGGAGAGAGAGCGAGAGTTTATGGATAAGACTTTAATACGCACTTCTTATACTGTGTTTATTCAGGTCTTACAGTGATTCTCTGGAGTAAAACTAACGCTCATCTTTTGTGTGATGTACAATAAACTTCACTGAACTCATCAGTATAACGTTATTTTGGTCATCATTCGGACGGGGTTTGCTACAGCAGGCTTGTATTAATAGTGGATAAAAGCAGATGACAAATAAGTTATAACCATAATTAAACTACACTATACCTGTTCTATCTCATACAGCATATATTCTCTGGCTTCTGTGGGCATTATTGTCCGACGCCGAGTCGAAATGAACACCGCAACTCAGTTTCTGTTGAGATTGTCCTTCTGGTTCTTCTGAGCGCGAGCTCGTGAGGCTCCGCCCCCTGGGCCGTGCAGCAGCAGTTAATTTGCATTTAAAGGGCACACACTAAAACAGTGCGTTTTTCTGAGCCCCCAAAAAATGACAATTTAAACATGCTGTAAAAAATGATCTGTTGGGTATTTTGAGCTAAAACTTCACATACATACTCTGGGGACATCAGAGATTTATTTTACATCTTGTGAAAAGAGTCATAATAGGTGCCCTTTAAAACAACCCTTAACGTTCGTTTTCAAAACTGTGCAACTCACCGAGTGGTTAGTGGTGTTCGTTGATGATTAAAAACAAATATACCGGCGCAATGTATGATTTCAATCCATGTTATTTGCTATAGTGGAACTATTTTTTCAGATACCTCACAACCGCGTATAAACTTCCGCTCGATATTGGAGTCTGAAGCGCAGTAATATCAACGAGCAATGAGTCCTCCAACAGAAATCAATGGGATTTTACAAAATGCCAAATAAAACACGACAAAAACTGTATTTCGCTACACTACTTGTTTTGGAACATCAACGAACATCACAAACCACTCGGTGAGTTGCACAGTTTTGAAAACGAACTTTAAGGGTTGTTTTAAGGACATGTTAGTGCATGCCCGTAGCCAGCCACTCTAAAGCGGTCAAAGGCGATTCTAAACGAGTCAAAAAGTCGAGACAGGACCCATCGTCAAAATTTCTGTGTCCACCACTCTAGTTCATCCAAACCAAACCAGAAAAGAGACTCAAAGTGCTAAATACCAGAATTATCCTTTAACAACTGTGAAAAAGCTCTGGATTTAAAGTGCCCCTATTTTAAAGTTTACTAATTTTGTTTTGAAAGGTCTCCTACAACAGGTTTACATACATCAAAAGTAAAAAAACACTTTAATTTTCTCATAATTTACATTGCACATCACCACATTGTTCAATGATTCTCAAATAACTGGATGGATGCATCAGTCTCTCTAAATCCCTCCTTTCCGTGAGCTACTCTGCTCTGATTGGCCAGATCTGATTGGCCAGACGGCCCAGTCTGTTGTGATTGGTCTACCGCTTACAGCGCGTGTTGGAAGATAACGCACATTACCAACAACGCTTCAGCTCACGAGGCTTCCTCAGTCCTCAGCAATTGTACACTGTAAAGACAGTAACGGTGACGTAGATTTTACCAACATTTGAAGAACTTATTCAACCCGAACCTCCATCGCAAGGACGACTTGAGCAGGACGTTTCTCACTGAAACGCTACTCAGTTTTACGTACAGATGTTAACGCCTCACTATCAGCATTAACAAGTGTATGTCTATCAACAAACCCGTGTGTGTGTATTTCTAATTTATTGTGATGCACATGCAGGAACTGTATTTAACTGTATCAATAACGGTGCATATTAGCCAAGCACTAACCTGAATGACTGATGTAACATTAAAGTTTGCAAAACAAATCTTGTTCCATCCTTTATCATTACACAAAGAATTAAGAACGACAGACAATCTGCATTTATAGACAATTTTAGGTAATAGTGGCCCACAGCTGATAAGCATAAGTATTTCAGTAAGACAGTGATAACATGAGTTAACCGGTTAGTCAGAAACTTACAAAATATAAAACACAAATCTACATATTTTGAACACCCAGCAGAAAATATATACATCAATAATTATCCATTTACAGGTTGTGATTCTGAGGAGCAAGCTGGTCCAAATAAACTAGGTACTGACCCATCTTTCTAGAGCAAGCGTTTTGCAAATTCTGTGATGAACTCACAGATTTGAGAAGCAGTCGTCAGTAAAATGACGTGATTGTGGGCGTGTCAAGTTGTTCGCAGGTGGACAACGTGCAAAACATAGGCGGACACTATGCAAATGTATCTTCTAGTGACGTAGAACCGTAAAGCAGTAGGATTCGAAACAAAAACTACGGTTTAGAGTCGATTCTTTCTTTTGGGAGACAATAACATTGAGTTTTTATAACTGTTCCCAGAAGGAGGGAAACGAGGTACAACACATGACTATGGGATATCGCGCTCTTGCGCAATCTGCTGTAGAGTGTGTGTTCTGTAGGCGCAAAAAGATCTACCTCGGCCCTGTCGAACCGGTCCCAGATCTGCGCCACTATTCTCAGGTGCAAGCGCCACTCCCTGACCTGTGGTCCTCCTCTGGACAGCAGGTCTGCTCCGCCATTCAAGTGGCCCGGGACATGTACCGCTCTAATGTTCGCTGGCCCATATCAGGAGCGTCTGTATCAGTTGCAGCAGCAGAAGAGAGCGGGTACCCCCGTCTGTTTATGCACGACATTACTGTCGTGTTGTCCGTTCTGACTAACACATGTTTGCCGTTTGCCGTGCAAAGTGTTTCAGAGCCAGAAGAACCGCCTGCAACTCCAAATAATTTAAATGACGCTCTTTTAGTCCTGTCGACCATTCTCCCCTTCCAGAGTTCCCCTGGCACAGAGCTCCCCATCCATGTAGTGACGCATCTGTTGTCAGGGGACTCTGCCTAGGGGAATTTCCTCTCTCAACAGAGCCAGGGATCCCCAGGGGATCAGAGCTCAAACGCACGCTGGGGTTATCGTCACTTGTTTAAATGCCAGACCAGTGCTCAGCGCCCATCTCTGGAACACACGCAAAAAGAGGAGACCCAGCCGGACGACTGCTATTATTGAGGCCATAAACCCCAGCAGTCTCGACACTGTACGAAAACGCACTCGCCTTCCCAGCCGAAAAAGACTTAGGCAGCTGAAAATTCTCAGCCCTTTGAAGTGACAGCATTGCTGTGTTCTGTTGCGAATCTCTCTCTAAACCGAAATATGAAATCCACTAACGGAACCAGGGAGCTATTTTTGAGATTAAAAATCTCGTAGATGGGAGACAAGGGCTTGTTCCCTGCTGTCTGCAGCCAGGAGAAGGTCATCCAAATAGGCGAACTCTCATGCCTTGATGATGCAGCGAAGTCAGTGCCGGTTCTGCACACTTCGTGAATATGCACAGCGCTAGGGATAGCCTGAACGGCAGGACCTGAATTTCGTATGCATTGCCCTCGAAAGAGAACCTCCGAAATTTCCTGTGATCCAAATGTGTACTGAGACATGAAAGTATGCATCGGTCAAATCCACCGATGTGTACCATTCCCGGGGACGCATCCGGGTCAGCACCCGAGGTGCCAGTCCACTGCACCATCGAGCATCAGCTCAACAAACGCTATGCTACCGGCAGTGTATACATGCTCCGGGGTTGGAGAGAGCCAGCTTGGCATGGACAATCCCCAAACACACCGGGCAGTGCTCGTGAGTATCTTTTTTGGACAACAAGTACCCACATGTCATTGGACAGGGGCGAGAACCCTTGTTTTTAGCAAAAAAAAAAAAGGAAAAAAAAAAGGTTTTGTTAGCAATGCTAAACTTGTGCTATTAAAACTTTTCTCTGCTTGTGCCTTTCGACAGAAATCACCACCTTGGGCTTTCCACGTGAAAACTGTAGCGTGATGGCGTTCAGAATGTTTACATTCACAAACATCTATATTACACACTGCATGAAAGGGAATATTTGAAGAACCACAATAAGGGCACTTTAAATATAACAACTGTTCAAACTTTTTTTGCTGTGTGGTTTGTGTACATCATCAGCAGTTGACAGGGGAGGAGCAGTGAAACTGTTGATAAACAATCATATAGTCTATGGGTTATATAATCTAACCCCAACCAGCAATTGGGAAACCAAGGATACAAAAACAGACTGTTCATTTATCTGTTCTGCATCATCTAACACACAGGTTTAAATGTCAGTTTTTATTCAAAGGCCTACTTGTGCTTCTTTGAAACATGGAGGCAACCACAAAACAGTTCCTGGTCTTTATTCAACACCATCAAGCTTAATATAACCCACCCAGTCTGCATGTGTTGTGTAAATTTAGCTTAGTTTCAATTCTCAATCTACCATCTGAAGGTAATCAACATACAGCAGACAGAACAAGTGCATCTGAAACGGATGAAAGAAAATACTCACCAAATGCTTCTTGCGAACAAACTACTGGCAACTGACAAGATGGCGTTGCACGGAAGCAAAAACGACTTGTTTCTGCAAACCTCTTCCTTAATAGGTTTGAGCCGTATGAAGCTCTCTATCGTTTGGTACTTCCAAAAAAGCAGGATGTGACATCACAACCACATCCCTTACTAGCTATGTTGAAATCGCAGGGGCACACATGCACTCATAATAGTCAAAAGCGTAAGGTTAAGTTAAAATCTGATTACGAGTCAAAGCCAAAGTTCTGCTCTCCACTTTAAGGAAGGAATTATATGATCACTGTCAAAAAGTGAGTCATATTGTGGACCATTATTGTAAGTTTACAGTGGCAAAGAGCTTTAAAATTTGCTAGCAGTGAGAGAACTAATCAGACTTAACTGACAAAATGTGACATGCTATTGGTTTAAAATATAACTTTTACAATAAACAACTAATTATGAAAGCTAGATGTATGGGTTTATCATGCTGTAAAAAACCTGTACACATCAGGGCACTATACTGTAATGCATAAACCAATGAACTTCTCAAGTATCAAAATTATAACTACTTAATCATTTAAAAGCATTATTACTGAAGTATAATCTGTTTTTAATCCAAAGAACAGCTATATTTCATTAATATAACAGTTTCATTTGTTTTTTTACAGTCTCTCTATATTGCGAATAATGGGTAAACATCACAGGGATGATTATGTTTCTATGAAGACAACAGCTTCTAAAATCCATGGATATTAAAGATGAGTGTGTGTGTGTGTGTGTGTGTGTGTGTGTGTGTGTGTGTGTGTGTGTGTGTGTGTGTGTGTGTGTGTGTAAGCTGGAAGGCACCAGCTGCAGTGGTCTGGGAAGCTGGGCTCTGACCCATTTTCAGCAGAGAGGAAGCACACACAGGTTAAAGCTTAACCACAAGCGTATACACATACACACTTTGTGGGACTTACCATTCATTTCTAATGTTCTTAGGTAAATATAAGAAATATATAATATAGAAATATATTTTATATATACAGTGAGGAAAATAAGTATTTGAACACCCTGCTATTTTGCAAGTTCTCCCACTTAGAAATCATGGAGGGGTCTGAAATTGTCATCGTAGGTGCATGTCCACTGTGAGAGACATAATCTAAAAAAAAAAATCCAGAAATCACAATGTATGATTTTTTAACTATTTATTTGTATGATACAGCTGCAAATAAGTATTTGAACACCTGAGAAAATCAATGTAAATTTTTGGTACAGTAGCCTTTGTTTGCAATTACAGAGGTCAAACGTTTCCTGTAGTTTTTCACCAGGTTTGCACACACTGCAGGAGGGATTTTAGCCCACTCCTCCACACAGATCTTCTCTAGATCAGTCAGGTTTCTGGGCTGTCGCTGAGAAACACGGAGTTTGAGCTCCCTCCAAAGATTCTCTATTGGGTTTAGGTCTGGAGACTGGCTAGGCCACGCCAGAACCTTGATATGCTTCTTACAGAGCCACTCCTTGGTTATCCTGGCTGTGTGCTTCGGGTCATTGTCATGTTGGAAGACCCAGCCACGACCCATCTTCAATGCTCTAACTGAGGGAAGGAGGTTGTCAGAAAAACACCCCCAAAGCATGATGCTACCACCCCCATGCTTCACAGTAGGGATGGTGTTCTTGGGATGGTACTCATAATTCTTCTTCCTCCAAACACGTTTAGTGGAATTATGACCAAAAAGTTCTATTTTGGTCTCATCTGACCACATGACTTTCTCCCATGACTCCTCTGGATCATCCAAATGGTCATTGGCAAACTTAAGACGGGCCTTGATATGTGCTGGTTTAAGCAGGGGAACCTTCCGTGCCATGCATGATTTCAAACCATGACGTCTTAGTGTATTACCAACAGTAACCTTAGAAATGGTGGTCCCAGCTCTTTTCAGGTCATTGACCAGCTCCTCCCGTGTAGTTCTGGGCTGATTTCCCACCTTTCTTAGGATCATTGAGACCCCACGAGGTGAGATCTTGCATGGAGCCCCAGTCCGAGGGAGATTGACAGTCATGTTTAGCTTCTTCATTTTTCTAATGATTGCTCCAACAGTGGACCTTTTTTCACCAAGCTGCTTGGCAATTTCCCCGTAGCCCTTTCCAGCCTTGTGGAGGTGTACAATTTTGTCTCTAGTATCTTTGGACAGCTCTTTGGTCTTGGCCATGTTTGTAGTTGGATTCTTACTGATTGTATGGGGTGGACAGGTGTCTTTATGCAGCTAACGACCTCAAACAGGTGCATCTAATTTAGGATAATAAATGGAGTGGAGGTGGACATTTTAAAGGGAGACTAACAGGTCTTTGAGGGTCAGAATTCTAGCTGATAGACAGGTGTTCAAATACTTATTTGCAGCTGTATCATACAAATGAATAGTTAAAAAATCATATATTGTGATTTCTGGATTTGTTTTTTTAGATTATGTCTCTCACAGTGGACATGCACCTACGATGACAATTTCAGACCCCTCCATGATTTCCAAGTGGGAGAACTTGCAAAATAGCAGGGTGTTCAAATACTTATTTTCCTCACTGTATATAAAACATTTATACACAGCAGTGGCCAAAATTGACATTTTTATCAAGGAAAATTGACATCTTCACCCTTTATTCAAACATTATAAAAAATGTGTTCAAGATTTTGTAAGCATATTGCATAGTTGTGCTTGAAGTTGATTGTTTTATTTGTGATAACGCAGTTAAACACGCCAAATTGTGTGGACATAATTTTTGGCCAGGCCTTCATTCAAAACAAATTATGAACACATGCAAAAACAAGAGAGAACCAATGAAGTATGAATAACTGATTATGTTTTAGTCAGTGTATGCTTCTTCTTGTTTGCCAGATAAACACCTTTACCAAGTTTAGTGTTTTGTCTTCCTTAATATATATATATATATATATATATATTTTTTTTTTTTTTTTTTTAATGGGTTAATCAAAACCTGTAGGATCATTAATAACAAATATCCCCTCAGGATATTACTTTTGTATATACAAACATACACATATACATATATATGTATGTGTGTGTGTGTGTGTGTGTGTGTGTGTGTGTGTGTTTTAAAATATATGTATTGTATTTATTTCAATTATAAAAATGTAACTATTAAAATGAAATAAATCAATTCATTTTACAAAATATTTTGACTGCTCAATGCCATGACTGAACAATCAGAGGGCAGTATTTCAAAGAGAAGTGTAAAAATTATAATCATCCACAGTCAAACAATCAAACTGCATTAGACAGTGATGTCAGAGACATACACCCATTATCACATCCAGAACACGTTTATAAACATTTATAATCTACGAATGACCTATTTGTATGTACAGAATCAGTTTGTTTCTGTGAAGTAACTCTAACTGAAGTAAGTTTCTACTGAAGTACCAATCGGTGAAAGTGCATCACTCACTATGTTGAAGGAGAAAGAGCCAGAGGCGCTGTAACTGTGCCGGTGATGCGGCAGGGAACCATGGCTGATCCCACTGAAGTGTCTCCGGATCTCTGCAGAGGAGTGTCTGAGATGAGAGAGAGAGAGAGACAAGGATGAAGAGGGTAGAGAGGAAAAAGAAAAGAGAGGTGCAACACTGGATTATTCTCCAGCGAGGGGGATTGTGCAGACGGCAGGTGCTTATTTAGACACTCCTCTCGATGTGAGTGTGTGTGTGAGTCGCAAAGTTACACACATTTTCAATGAACCTTCCCATCTATTACCTCACTCATTACTCTTCATTAAACACAGTCCCCCTCATCAACCTGAAATTAAGTGAACTGCTTAGGTGTGTATTACAGTAATAAATCAGAAGAGCTCAGTAACTGGTCACCCCAATTGCAACAGTATTAACTTTCTTTTTTTTTCACATTCACTCTTAAAAATAATGGTTCTTTATTGGCATCAATGGCTCCACGAAGACCCTTTAACATCCATGGGTCCTTTCCATTGCCAAAAAAAAAAGAAAAAAAGATTTATAGTGGAAAAAGGTTCTTTAGATAATTAAAATCTTTTTTCAAACCTGTTCACTGAAAGGTTTTTCGGGAACCAAAAATGGGTCTTCTATGCAGTGTTGGGAAAGTTACTTTTAAAAGTAATGCATTACAATATTGCGTTAGCCTACTCCCTAAAAAAGCAATTGCATTACTTTTTATAGAAAGTAATGCGTTACCGTTACTTTTGCGTTACTTCTTGTTTCACCTGGGCTGGGCTTGCTTGTTTATTTTTTAATAACAAAAAAATTATAATTCAAAATGCCCTTTCACACTAAAAGTGAAATGAATAAGCCTCAGGCTGAAGGAAATGCAAATTCACACCTGTACAATTGAGGTTGCAGCTCAAACAAACCTTTCAGATGTGCAGCCATTCTGGATTGCAGAAGATTAGGATGAAAGAGAAGAAAGTTCAACACTTACTTCAACAGTAAAAACAACAACAACAAAAAAGAAACTTAAATGTGACGTTTTACTTAAGTCTTTTTTCGTATTGTTGAATCGGATCATCAAAAGTCAGCAGCCAAGACATTGGTTAATAAAGTGAGATTAAATACATAAAGTATATTTTTGTTATTTAACATTTACTTTTTGCAGGTTTGCATAATATTCTGAATTAGCATTTCACAGTTTTTACTTATTTTGAGGAATACTGAATCTGTTTTTGTACAAGTGATATAAGTAAATGCCTACTACCACCACAAACCCTCTTTTGGCGTTAAAAAACTATTTACAAAAGACTAGCAGTGAAACTTTAGCGCTGAAATGGCGTGAACAAGGTTATTTTTGTGGCTGAGTCTGACCTTATTGCTTATGCATTTGTAGGAGTTTCCCTTTCAGATGCAGAATTGTATGGGAGGAGAGTATTTAAATTAATCATGCAAGGTGATTTACTAAGGTTTGCGCTTGTAAATTTAATAGTATTTGTGCCATTATTTACCGCCCAAAAAAGCATGTCTTAAACCAGACGCTCATTTGCGCTGCTCTCAGTAGATTGCGTTGGTCATTATGGAAATTGATCCGTTTTCTTTAATTTACACGTCGTCAGTAGATCACACAGAAATTTCCAATCTCATCTGAGCTTTTTTGGAATTGTGCTCTCGCGCTAATTTGCCCTGCTTAGTAAATCTGGCCCTTAGTCTAGAACAGAGGGCTTCAATCCTGCTGTCACTGTCCTACAGAGTTTAGTTCCTTGTAATTACTTTGTATTTTGAAGCGATCCTGAAGAGCTTGATGAGCTGATTCAGGTGTGTTTGATTCGGGTTGGAACTAAACTCTGCAGGACATTGGCTCTCCAGGAGCAGGATTGAAGACGTCTCTGGTCTAGAACTATACAATAACCATCATGTTTTCACAGCGTTACTTGTGTTACTTATTTGAAAAAGCAACTCAGATATTTTGCTGTAAAGTTAAAAGTAATGTGTTACTTTACTATGTAATTAAAAGCAATCTGATTACTTAACTCGCGTTACTCCCAACACTGCTTCTATGGCATCACTGTGAAAATAAACCTAGAACCTTTATTTTTAAGAGATATAACAACCATCTACTACCTCGCTCTCAAGTTATTAGTATGAACTTAAAATATCCATATCAATCAACCACTAGATTTGAACCCATGACATTTGCTTTATCAGCCCAGCTTCTTAACCATCATCCCATGATTCTTTTTGTCACAGTATACTTACATTATTATCAATGCTGTTTACATTTTATTGTCTCTTCAAATATTGATGAATTAGATTCATTAGAATCAATTAGAGTGTGATATCAAAGACTCCATTGTAAAATTTTGGCTGTGAGGCGAGTACAACAAACCCTTCTGTAACATGCAGTATTCAGCTTTTGAGAAGCACGCTGTGACATTCCCAAATGAAGCGTAAAATGATTTAGACACTCTTAATGACATGTTCCCCGAACACTGGATAGGGTGCGCTACAACAAGGTTACCACTAAAGCAGAGACGATACTCATTTTCACCAAATCACTTCAGTCACATTCCCACAGTGTCTCAGCCAACAATTCCCACAATGCAGCATGTTTTTCCTCATAACTTCCATTAATATGAATAGAAGGATTCGCCTCAGAAGCGGAGAGGTATTGAGCTTGGCAGCCAGCCTTCTGGGCCACAGCATACAACAGAGTGCTATTGTGCACCTGCTTAAAAGCCCCCCAAAATGGGTCACCATTCATAACGCTGTTATGTTTCCCCCCAAACTCATTTACACGGATTGTCTGTTGTAGGATAATGGGGTTCCTGTAATCATTTGCACTTTATATTCAACATGTTTGAGGAAAAATAAAATTAAACAACATTACAAAATTCAGCCGTTGTCAACACCGCTGTAGCTGCTGTTCTTATTTTTCAGGACTTTGTTCAGTAAATTGTGCCAATACAAAATATAAACTTGAAAGGCTAGAGATTATTATTTTATTTTTTTTTGTCACTGCTTTTCTATATCCACAAAATCAGCCACAGACTTTGTTTAACTACTTTAAAAGTCAAGTCTGGGGCAGGACAGCATGAAAATTCTATAACCGCAAAGACAAACAGCAGTGAATTATAGCATGAAGCCTTTCTTTATACTGCAGATAGATCACAGAATACCGCATGAATACACAACATGTTCACGATTTGTTCTTAATAGTGCACGTTCTTAAAAAAAAAACAAGTTAAAACTGGTGTAATATCTCACTGACATGCTGCATCATTGTGTAAAACCTTATGTAAGATGAAAAGCAAAAATAATTACATTACAGGATCAAATTTGTCTATAAAGACGGAATGCTGTTTTACTCATCTATTGCAATAACAGCAGATATTTTATAACCAGGCATTTGATTGCAGTGGTAAGTGTTCTGTGAGAAATGTAGCTATGAAGAAAAAAAACAATTAAACATGAAAGGCTGTGATGGGTGGGAGCTACACTTCTTTTCCACAAAAATGTTACAGTCTTAGTATGACTGGAATAGTCATCACAATAAAATTAAGTGTTATCATGGACTATGTTCTCGACACAATGAGATAATGACATAGAGTGCAGAGAGATGAATCTCAATTTGACCCTCCATCGGCTCCATCGACTTTCCATCAACTTTGACAGGAGCTGTAATTATAGGAACATTTCACGCAAACAAACACACACGACATGCAAAGAGCTCACACTTTATGAGCATCCATCTCTCTCCTGGATTTGTTTGACTTTTTGATGATGATTAGTGCATCTCGCCGCATCAATTTAAAATACACCTGTGTGTTTTTTAAATCAAGGATGCTCCAATATCGAAATTGCACAAAAAAAAAAAAAAGTCATAAAAGTCAATGGTAACCAAAACTGTTAGATTGCCAACTTTATAGACCTTATGCACCAGAGAAACAAGGGCGCCGCCATCTTTGGAAAATTGTCTTTTAACTTCCGTTTTGCGGTCGCTCTGTATATTTATATGGCATTTCTGTCCAGGAGTAATTAGCTTTTTAAGTGGATTTACTTAATGTAAAGTTAACGAAAGTTATCATGAGGACTGTAATGTTTAAAGCAGATGACTTAACAAATGTAAATCGACCGGGAAGATTTTAAAACGAGCCGTTCATTAATAAACACGCAAAACGCTGTGAAAATACAGACCGGAAGTCAAAAGACAATGAGCGCAGCGCTGAAAAGGGGCGGAGCTACATAAGGTCTATAGAGTTGTGGTGAACTATACCTTTAAAAGGTTGAATCTTTGCCATAATGTTTCGCTATACCTTTTATTATTAAAATATATTTAATAATCTAAATCTTAAAACAGATGAAAAAAAAATTAATATCTAATTTCGGCCCATGACCTTTTCTAGTATAAATACTATCGTTCAAAAGATTGGGGTCAATTAAATTTTTTTATATATATTTTTGAAAGAAATCTCTAATGAAGGCAGCATTTATTTGATCAGAAATTCTATTTCTGGTTTAATTTATTTTTTAATTAATATTTTATTCCTGTGATGGCAAAGCTGAATTTTCAGCATCATTACTCCAGTCTTCAGTCAGTGTCACATGCTCCTTCAGAAATCATTCTAGTATGCTGATTTGCTGCTCAAGAAACATTTATTATTATTGTTATTATTAATGTAAAAGTTGTAATGCTTTATTTTTGTGGGAAAAAAAAAAGTTCAATCTTGTATTACATTATACGTCTTTACTGCGTTTTGATCAATTTAATGCATTATTGCTGAAAATTATGAAGATTATTATTTTTTTAAATTTTACTGACCCATAAACTTAAACTGCAGAGCACTATATTGACTTATTTCGAATTAAACTTTCAATTCAATGATGTAAATAAACATACACATTCTCAACAATATACACATTCAGAAAGAAATCCTTAGGACTTCAATAACCAACAGTGAAGAAGTCAACAAAAAGAAATCAACAGTTGCTCTTATTACAGATCGAGTACAGTGACAAACCCTCTTTAAAACACAATTACAGCCATGACAGCAACAGCCACATTCCACAGAGAGCGGACTATGATTGTTTGTCTTAGTTGTCTCAGCCAAGTATGACTGTGGGTCAGGGAGCCTCATACAGTATTGTGCAAGAACACTGCCGTAGTATGGAACTTCCCTTGAAGGTCGACATCAGCTGAAGATAACTGAAATTAAAGAACTATTCTCGTGATATGGCGAGCGTTTCCTTCAACTACAGCCTTGCTGCTGACTGAGGGCTTTCGTTTATAGTCTGCCACGTCTCATTACATTCTGTTTTCACCACATTGTCTGTCCTACAACATTTAGTGTCACTTCTCATAGTGAAATGCGGCTGGAAAAATCAAAGGATTGTGAAAAGGACGGCGGAATAAAGAGCAAACAAAAACCTCAGGGCACCCTTCTTCAGAACAAAACACAGCTGTGCTCAGAGGACTTTTCATGTGTGAAGTGAACGCATCACTCATGCAAATTAATGTGTGGTCACTGAAAACGAGAAGGGACATGGAGGGTGGTGCACGGGCCAGGAGAAATCTGCAGCGTATTTGCTGACGTTTTCCCCCTTTTCAAAGCTGTCTGCACGAGACAGCACGAGTTCAGCTTGTGCAATACAGCTGCTGCCTTGACGCAGCAAGTATCAAGCCCCCTGTGGTTGCACTGGTTAGGCTGCACTTGCATGAAAATCTGGGAATCATTCTGTTGGCTGACCAGCTCAGTGCTTTTTAGAGCTTGCTTGGTTTTGTTTTAGAGACACCAGATCTATATTCCTTATAACTGCCTATATAATCTCTCTTTACCATCAATGAGTCATTTTGAATTTCCTATTGTGTCCTTACAAAGAGGAAGTGAAACAGGACTGAAAATTACTTCATCAAAGTTACCCAATACTGCTGTGACAACAGATATAAACCTAAAGCACAGGTTTATACATCTACACATTTTTTCTTGAAATTGTGCGTTTTCGTAGGATTCAAATTCATACGTTTATATATACTTTTTTTCTTTAAATCTATACGTTTCCGTAGGACTCACATGGTACGAATTCATGAAATTGCCAATTTTTCTCTGAGATTGGGTTGGATGGACAGATCTTTTTTTTATTAAAAAAACTAGTTGATACTGATCAGCCAATAAATCATGTTATGGCAAATAAAAAAATAAAAATTGATATAAAAATTCTCTTATATTTTATCTAAATAGATAAAAAACACAAAAAAATACAATCAGTCAGTGAAGTGCGTTGAATTTATGCATCATAACGTATTAACAATAACGTAATGTTTACAAAATGGACATTCATTTTGATATTTGCTAAAGATTGCATTTAATAGTGTCAATAAATTATTAGAGTAAAGATTAATTTTAAGTTACTGTTAGATGAGGTAATAATGAGCTGAACAATTAAATATCCAATATCTAATACAAACAAATACAAAAAAATCTCTAATATGATTATGATATGATATATTGTCCCACTACAATCGTTTCACTCTTTCTTTGCTTCCCGTCTGATTCCAAACGCAAACGAGGACATCATATCAAATCCTGATGCAGATCCAGCACAATAACAATTGTGCTGATACAGGACACTACTGAACATGCTTTGACAAAGCCATTGAGTGCTCATGTATACCAAAGATTAATTTTTTTCATCCAAAACATACACATACTGCACAGACAGCAGCCTGGGATTCAGTGCACAATCACAATGCCATTTCAAACCTCCAGCATCTGTGTCGCCATTCCAAAGTCTTAACCAATCTGCTTCAACCACCATGAAACGGTAGCCAACTGAGAAAACACAAAATCTGTGAATTCCACAGAAAAGCTAGTGGTTTAAACACACAATGTGACTTAAAAGCTAAATTAATCATCTTATTCATTCACAAATGCCTAAAGATTGACTCCACTGCATGATTCCCATAATCTGCAGAAACAAATGGAGTGTGGCATATGACAGTTGTGCTATGAATGAACCTTTGTGTGCATGTGTGACATAAACTCACAAGACAGAATACGGATCATTACCCTGTATATGAGCACTTTGTTCCCTTTGTTTTAATACCGGACTCCCTTCTTCCACAATGTCTTTAAATTCATTTCCTCCCCACCTGCAAGTGCGATAAAACAGGAACAATACAAACTTCCACTTTAACTTGACACCTAACAGGGGTCAATCCTCCTGAGCTGTAATAAGCATGAGAAGGGGGATCTTGGAGGAAATGATCATATAGGCAGGAGCTCCAATTTTAGCATTACAAGGAAATGAATGAAAATTGCTCTGAAATGCTTCGCAGTATTATTTCTTTCATTCGTACTTTCTTTTAGCCTGAAGGGGTATGTGGAAGGCACTTGAACAATAACTTTTGCAGCACAGATATCTGAATGTAGACCATCTGCAGAAAGTAACAGGTTGCTACTGCTAGTTCAAAACTTATTTATCTTAAACATGAAGGTTCCAAAAGGGGGGTTTTCACAGCTACCTGAATGCTGTACCTCATGAACTTATCTTTAATATCACATAGCAATATATCAGACTCACAAGACACTCATCAAGTCTAATGGTGCCACACTTGTAGCTTATCTCAAACGTGTGGCTGCCTGTTCCGGAATTCACCCAAACTCCCTGAAGATTTAACACTGACTGCAGACATACAGACAGCTCCAAAAGTCAGCTCAGCTTCCCTGGGATCAGTCAGTGCACGAGCTATGAGGTCCAGCCAAAGGAAAAGAACATTACCTGTTGATTTTGAGAGCGAATGCTCTCCGCTCTGACGCTGGCAGAGAAGACATGCGAGTCTGGTATCAGTCAACGCAGAGCCGCGGAGAGCAGGACGGAGCGGGGGTGATCGCTGATGGCATCGCAAGCCTCATCTTCGTGGTATCAGCGGCTTTACTGGGCGGAAACTTCCGCATTTTAACTTCAACCCAAACAGAGTGGATTTACACGAGAGAGAGAGGGAGAGAGAGAGGGAGAGGGAGAGAGGGAGAGGGAGAGGGAGTGTGGGGGGAGAGGGGGGGGGGACTACTAAACGATGTTATGAAGATTAAGGGTTGGTTTGCTTGATAAACAAATGGGTTTAAATAGGTGACGACATAGCAGGACATTATAAACACGTGTCGGTTTACGTGAATATATTAATGACCCATTGATATCCTTTCTTTGTAACAGACAATTCATATAGTAAAAAATATGTTTAAGTAAATATCATTGTTAAGATAACATGTTATTGTGGTTTCCGACGAATAGCCTAAGTGCAAGTCCGCAGAGCGACCCTTGACACATGGTCAAGTTGATTGGTCAGAGAGATGTGAACTTGCACAGCTGCGACCCCTGTCGACCGTGAATTGCGCTGCAACAAAACATTTCTTGTTAAACAAATAGGCTACTTTTGTTAAAGGTACAAGATGTAAGATGCATTAAAATAGTGGTTTCCGACCTTTTTTCTGCCACGGCACCCTTTTAAATGTAAAAAAAAAAATTGTGGCACCCTACACTAGTGCTGTTACGAAACCACTTTGATACGATACCTTGAAATGTACCGATTTTCAATACCACAGGGAAGAACCGACTGTCATTTAGATATTTTTAATATTATCAAAAGAAATTTGTCTATCCATTGAAAGTCTAGGAATCAGTCATTTCTTCTGAAGATATCACTTTATATGATGACTTATTCATATATAAACATCAATTGCCATTGCAAATCTCACCTAAATGTTTGCTCACTCAGTGTATTTGTGTTTTTATATTGGTTTTATATTATTTTAAACATTAATTAGGCCTATCGCCATTCAACATTACAGTAGGCTATAATTGAAAGCTATCAATTTTAACATTTATTAGGCTCCAGAAAAATTATTTAAGTGAACTTAAAACATTCTTCACATAATAAATGTTATATTTACCTGTGCCCTTTTTCTCACAACTCTTTATTTAACTTTATTTAACTCATTTAAGACTGCTCAACAAAACGGTTCAAGCGCGAAAGAGAAGAGTCTGTATTCTGGCGTGTGTCGTTCTGTGTGTAGTGTGTGTCAGCAGGACATTCACAGACAGCGCGTTCTCTTCTGTCATGTGTGATTGAATGGTTTAAAAGCATTTGCATGAAGAGGAACGTGATCATATTAAACTGAAAAACATTAATCGCATGCCTTACTGTTGACAGCACGGAGCCTATGTGAATAAGACGGACGTTGTGACAATATTTTCGTGTGTATTTGACTGTAAGGCACTGGGAATGAAATCATGCGCAACCCCTGCAATTCAATGCCAAAAACTTAGGCTACGATTTGCATTTTTATTATAAAATTGTGTGCGTTATTTGTTGTTAGAGACATCCGAGATTGATGGTACATAGGCCTAATTGTACTTCTTCTTTTTAAACACATTTTAGCAATGTTTGCTAAAATGTTTGATGGAGTTGTTTGATGAAATGTTTGATGGAGTTTTTACACAACACCCCTGCTCTCGTCAGACGGCATTCCAGTGTGCCACGGCACAATTGGGAAACGCTGCATTAAAATATCCACACACACACACACACACACACACACACACACACACACAAAAACAATGTTACATATTTTGTTGACTTGTGTAGGCCTACTTACATTATTCCAAATGTTTTCAACAATGTTTAAATCCAGAGAAATTTGCAATTTTAACCAATGACATGGCCCGTGTCATTGCGTCGCCTGTCAGTGGAGTCATGTCCCCACAATCAGCTTTCGGTAGAAACCATTTTAAAATGTTTGATGGAGTTTTTACACAACACCCCTGCTCTCGTCAGACGGCCCTCCAGTGTGCCGCGGCACAATTGGGAAACGCTGCATTAAAATATCCACACACACAAACACTAAAACAATGTTACATATTTTGTTGACTTGTGTACTTACATTATTCCAAATGTTTTCAACAATCTTTAAATCCAGAGAAATTTGCAATTTTAACCAATGACATGGCCCGTGTCGTTGCGTCGCCTGTCAGTGGAGTCATGTCCCCACAATCAGCTTTAGGTAGAAACGATGGAAACACAGTGTGCTTTCTGAAAAAATCTGACGTTTCAATCAAAGCCGACGATCTCTGGTAGTGTAGCATTCCACAGCTGTTTGTTTTGCACATTCGTGATAGGGTGTTGAAGTGAAAACGACAACTCCCATGATTCCACACTCCATTCACTGCAGTCTTTGTTGTTGTTTTGAATGAGCCAGCAGTGAAACATACTGAGCCTTTAAATGCAGTTATTATTTTGAATTGGCTTTAATTTTTTATTTTATGTTTCCATTTTGATTTAAGTTTAAAAATAAAAAGTTTGTAACATATGTATTTGTCATTTCTATTTTTCTGTTTTTAATTTTATTAAAATTGTAGTTTTAGTTATTTTAGTGGGCTACTTCAACTTTAACTTATTATATTTCAGTTAAAGGATTAGCCTACGTTGTAGTTTTCTGATTATTTAGGCCTATACACCCCTCGTCATCCAAGATGTTCATGTCTTTCTTTCTTCAGTTGAAAAGAAATTAAGGTTTTAGAGGAAAACATTCTGCGCCACAGTGCATCGCAGAACTAGTGCAAGACGAGCATTTCTGGTTAAAAAATGATCGATTGTTTCGTTAGATAAGACCCTTAGCCTATTCCTCAGCTGGGATCATGTAGAGCCCTTTGAAGCTGCATTGAAACTTCAAACCGTTTGACCCCATTGAAGTCCACTAGATGGAGAAAATCCTGGAATGTTTTCCTCAAAACCCTTAATTTCTGAAGACTGAAGAAAGAAAGACATCAACATCTTGGTTGTTGTTGTTGGGGTGAGTAAATTATCAGGAATTTTTAATTCTGAAGTGAACCAATCCTTTAACTGCCAAGCAAAAATAGACAATTTTTGCAACCCTGTTACTAAAAATGTATATATATATATATATATATATATATATATATATATATATATATATATATATATATATATATATACACAGTAAGCTGTTGACTACCTCGTCTGGGACAATTACATATTGATCAACTTATTTCCATAAAATTCAAGAAAAAAGCTGTAACTATTTTGAGTGAAGAGTTAGGTGCATCATGGCTATCAGCTGGTCTGATCTTTAGGCATTATAAACCAATGCACACATTTGTTGTTAAATGTCACCATAATTAACTTTATGGATTATTTTATTGAATTGTTTGTATATGAAGTTAAATACAGAAAGCCCTCAAGTTGATTTCTCTTTAAGGTAAGCCTACGTACTGTATAAATTAATTTTAAATGCCCATTTTGATTTATTTATTTGTTCGTTTGTTTGTTTTTGCGACCCTTCTATTTTGTCACTTGTTATGCTCAACCTATAATGCTGAACAATGCTAAAAAAAAAAAAAAAAAAAAAAAATCGATACGTTTTTAAACAGGAACTCTCACTGCAAGTCAATGCGCAGGTCGGACCGTGATTACAGACACACCAGCATAGTGCCTCTTAGTGAAATATTGCGTTTTTTATTACAAACTGGACGACGACAGATATCACTCTGCAAGTCAAGGTTTAAAGGAATACTTCATCTAAGAGCTCGTATTTCGTAAATTGTAAGTTGTCTTTAATTTGTGTGTATAAGCTTCGAAATGAATACATGGCGCTTGCAGAGTAGTGCCAAACCGTTCTGTATTGACAGCGAAAATGACAGCACATGTGTCTCTAAAATCAACGTTCTGATCTGTCAAACATGGTGAAATATAATATATGTCCGATTTATATTCGGCCCACCCTGAGTAATATTATCACTGAAGAATGAATGTCCTGTCATATGCGTTTATATAATATAAAACCCTCATTTAATCTGAACTCCAATTTGTGTTTCTAGATTGTCATTATTTTAAAAGATCTCAGTAATGGAAGAAGAGGATGAATGTCCGGAGTTAGTTCCCATCAAGGAGAAGCCCACTGGACCCACAGCTCAGATACCTGTTACCATCATCACTGGATACTTGGGTCAGCTTTTAAGCAGTAACCATGTCTATCACTCCAAAGTGCATTGATAAAGCATACGAATAAAAGATTCTTCTATAGTATTAAAGTAAAAATGCACAATAATATTAAGCAGAAGAAACTACAATTTTACTCCAAGTGGTTTAACTTTATTTCTCTCTTTTCCATATACAGGTGCAGGAAAGACGACACTTTTGAACTACATATTAACAGAACAACATAATAAACGAATAGCTGTCATACTTAATGAATTTGGTGAAGGTAAGTTATAAAATGAGCAAAGAAATAAGCGATCAAAAGACCTCTAGCGTTGTTCTTATGCCTAGATTTTTTAATCTGCCCTGATAGTCCCTCTGGATTTTTCACTGTCATGACCAGAAGAGGGCAACAGATTCATTCCCTATTTCCTCAAACAGTGCATTATAGTAGGACCTTAACCCAAAAATGAACATTTTGTCATAATTTACTCACCGTCATGTTGTTCCAAACCTTTATGGGTTTCTTTCCTCTGTTGAGCACGAAAGAAGATCATTTAAAGAATGTTGGTAACCAAACAGTTGACAGTAGCAATTGACTTCCATAGTAGGAAAGAAATACTATTACATTACATATAATATATTACATACACATACAATACATATTTCATGATGGTAATATTCATGAACATGCATCAAAAGTGCACAGATTATTGTAATGTGGGTCTGCTTTGCACATAAGCTTGACTCTGTGCTGTGTTGTCCTGCAGGCAGTGCTCTGGAGAAGTCTCTAGCTGTGAGTCAAGCAGGAGAGCTCTACGAGGAGTGGTTGGAGCTTAGGAATGGCTGCCTGTGCTGCTCTGTAAAGTACGCCCTTTCAAATACTGGGACGAATTGTCTATAAAGTATATGAGTGAATGTAGTGTGTGTGTGTGTGTGTGTGTGTGTGTTTCTTGCAGTTGTGTGAAGGATAAATATAGTTCCATCTGGGCCACACAACTATTGTTGGATTTTAAGATGGATTAACTGGAAACCCACTATTTCTGCTTGCCTTTTACATTCCAGTGACTAACGAACTGTTGTCCTTGTTGAAACTCTTCAGTTTGTTTGTTTGATTCGTTCAAAATTGAGTTTAAAAAGAAATACTGGTTAACCTAGGATTTTTTTCTTTTGTGACAATTTCTCATTTAGGGTCATGAACATGCCTGCAAAGTTTTGACAATTTTGGTGTTGTGAAATGAGGGTACAACATTTTTGATGATTTTGATGTTCGCAGGTCAACTTGACCTGCAATTTCGTGGTTAACCGCAGCTACACAGACCCAATATATATATAAAAAAAATTAAAAAAGTTTTTTTTTTGTCAGTTTCTCAACTACCCTCTGAGGTTATTTAAATTTACATTACCCAAAGAAATGTACACTGCGTTGACGGCGTACATTTTTATCAGTTCAAAAATGTTAATATCGCTGGGAATCGAACGCTCTCTAAACGTTCTCTACTGTTTGAGCTTCAGGAAAGCACACAAAAATGAAACAAAAACATTTAAAATAAAATTTTAAATAATAAAATTTCAATACTGTTTGTAATATTCATATTTTTTAAACAAATGGTTGCTTATTTTTTGTTGTAGTGTGTGAGAAGTATTAATAATATTAAATGTTTACTCTTTTTACCTATTTTTTTTCTTTTTCTTTTCACAATGTGATTTTTCTCCAGGAACTCTATTTAATCCAATTAGGGTCAATTTGACCTGCAAGATAAAAATCGTACCCATAATTCAAACATAAAACTGGTTTTAATTACCAATCATTTGAAAACATTATATAACTACTGCTGTGTAATGGAAAATAATGAACACGTACACTAATGTTCAGAAGTTTGGGGTCAATAAGAGTTTTTTTTAATAAATATATGAAGACTTTATTCAGCAAGGATACGTTAAATTGATAAGTGACAGTAAAGACAATTATAATGTTACAAAAGATTTCTATTTCAAATAAATGCTTTTTTTCTTTTCAAACTTTCTATTTATCAGTCAATCCTGGAAAACTTATTTGACCATCAAATCGACATATAGAAGGATTTCTGAAGGATCATGTGACACTGAAGCATTTTACAATATATTAAAATAGAAAGCAGTTTTTAATTTTAAAAACAAATTTACTATTTACAAACTTTTGAACCATAGTGTACAATTGCACATATTAAATTATGTCAGATAATACATTATCAACCCTTTCTTTTACAGAGACAATGGTTTAAAAGCTATTGAAAATCTAATGGAGAAGAAAGGAAAGTTTGACTACATCCTTCTAGAGACCACCGGATTGGCAGATCCAGGTATTTTATGTGCACCAGCAGACACTTATTTGTAACATAACAAATCTCCTTGTTATGATAGCTAATGCATCCATTGGCCAGCTTGCTCAAATGTTGTTATCTGTCATCTTTTGTATGGGAGAGTTATATATGTTACATCCATGTTTGTTTACACAGATGTTTCGATTATGCAATATTTTACAGCTTAGATTTGATTTAATTTAATTTAATTGTAAGGAGTTCCTCACTAGACGCAATCTACCATGTCTTAGTCCTCACTAGCATTTAGCTTTTAAATGTAACTTTTACTTTGCAAGACAATTTAGACATCTTTGTGTATAGGGATTTTTCTCATACATAGCAAAAAGCACTATAACCTAATTGAGAGTGAAACTGAGATCAATGGAAAGGCCGGAAGGGTCAGCATCTCTGTAGCCAGACTGTGTGCATGAGTGATAGATGTCAAGGGCCAGTGGCGTGCAGGACCCTCAGAGCTCAGACACAAGCCCCTCTTCACTGCTCTGCACTGTCATTGGCTGAGACAGGCCTGTCACTCCTGGGGGCCTCAGGGGGATAAGCCCCTCCCCTTCGTCAGAAGATGCTTGTGGGCTGAATGGTTGATGTTCCTGGTGTCTTTCAAGAACATCGCCTTCATTATACTTCTATCAAATATTTATAGAGCTTTCTTATTCTACCTTGACAGTTTGACAAAACTCCATTATGTGAACAAGATGGCCTCAAATTGTAACATGAAACTGTGAAATAACTTTTACAGGAAAAGTTGGAAAACATGGAAACAAACAAAATTTACCTTGTAGTTAAAATTTTTGAAGCCATCCATAAAATTTAGTTATGCATTTTAAAGCACATACCTGCACCCTAAACCCGTATGAGTTGTGAGCTTTAAGGCAAAATGTGTTCAATAACTTGATGAACACTGCAAAACCTATGCTAATATAAAGCATAGTATATAACCCAATTCATTTTTTGCCACACCTTTCAAAGGTGAGTGCCATGAAACTATATTTTGCATAATTTTATTTAAAAAAATTAAGTAGAATTATGTGATTTCCCATTGTATATTTACAGTGAATAGTAAAATAATTATAACAAATTTTTTAGATTATATATAAAAAAATTTATATAAATGTTCATTTATTTATTTATGTTTTCCAAACCAGGAGCAGTTGCTTCCATGTTCTGGGTTGATGCAGAATTAGGGAGTGATGTCTACCTGGATGGTAAAAAACGAACTAATAAATGTTGCCTCAGATGAAGTCATTAATGATGTGCCTGTCAATATAATGCAGTTTCCTCATCTCCCACATAGGCATTGTAACGGTTATAGATGCTAAATATGCAATGCAGGTAAGTTGCTGATCCACACACGCTTCTATTACTCTTAGCAATACACAGATTGAATTGATGCACACTTGAATTCTATGCAACTTGTGTTGTTGGCAACCATAAACAGCCAACACTAGTGAACTATTTTACCTATTAAAGTGTTTGTTCACCCAACAATAGGATAGCGCTACAACCAACCAGAGCGTTTTCCCACCAGCGGAGCTAGTAGATTAAACTTTTGCCGTATCTGGTCGGCAAAACTACGAACACATCTTTTTTAAGAATGACTTAAGTGCTGTTCTTTGTTCTTTTCTCAAAGAAAATCTTAACTGCAAGTCATCCAGAGTCGCGGCCAAAGCCGATTCGAAAGACAGCTGTTCGCAGGCAGCAGCCATTCTTTGTTTTCAAGCAGCAGGGAATTCACACGTAACCGTCACAACTCTGTCATTATGTTAAGCCCGCCCACCGACTCTATACACGATTTGATTGGCCTGACTAGAGTTTGGTTTTTCCAGCTTGAAAGTCAACGGAGAGTTGCTAGACTACCCTGGCTGCAAAATAAATTTTGTTGCTGCTAGGGTGCGTCTAGATTTCTAGGCTACTGGTTCGGGTCATACCACTGCGGAGTAGCCCAGTACCTGCGTGACTCGACATAGACAGAAACAGAGAGAAGTAGCTCCGACTACAATGTTCTTCTGTAAGACGCATGAAGTTCTGTTTATTAACCGCTAGAGCGCCAAAAGTTACGGACTGCAGCTTTAATGAAATCTGAGCAATTTGTGTCCCTCTATTGACAGTCTACGCAACTTCCACTTTGATGCTTCAAAAAGTTCATAAAGAGATCATAAAACTAATGCATATGAAGGGAGCGGTTTAGTCCATATTTTCTGAAGAGACACGAATGAACAGATGATGATCAGATTGAATTTACGGTTTTATTCACATATAAACATTCATCAATGCAAACATCATTTGTGGTAAACGGAACCTCAATCAGGCTTGCTTGATGTGCGAGAACCAATGAGGTTTATTCTCATGTTACGCAGCATGTTTGAGCTTCAGCAAGAACCAATGAGGTTCATTCTCATGTTACGCAGCACATTTGAGCTTCTGCAAGAACCAATGAGGTTCATTCTCGTGTTACGCAGCATGTTTGAGCTTCTGCAAGAACCAATGACGTTCATTCTCGTGTTACGCAGCACATTTGAGCTTCTGCAAGAACCAATGACGTTCATTCTCGTGTTACGCAGCACATTTGAGCTTCTGCAAGAGCCAATGAGGTTCATTCTCATGTTACGCAGCACATTTGAGCTTCTGCAAGAACCAATGAGGTTCATTCTCGTGTTACGCAGCACATTTGAGCTTCTGCAAGAACCAATGAGGTTTATTCTCATGTTACGCAGCATGTTTGAGCTTCAGCAAGAACCAATGAGGTTCATTCTCATGTTACGCAGCATGTTTGAGCTTCAGCAAGAACCAATGAGGTTCATTCTCATGTTACGCAGCACATTTGAGCTTCTGCAAGAACCAATGAGGTTCATTCTCATGTTACGCAGCACATTTGAGCTTCTGCAAGAACCAATGACGTTCATTCTCGTGTTACGCAGCACATTTGAGCTTCTGCAAGAGCCAATGAGGTTCATTCTCATGTTACGCAGCACATTTGAGCTTCTGCAAGAACCAATGAGGTTCATTCTCGTGTTACGCAGCACGTTTGAGCTTCTGCAAGAACCAATGAGGTTCATTCTCATGTTACGCAGCACATTTGAGCTTCTGCAAGAGCCAATGAGGTTCATTCTCATGTTACGCAGCACGTTTGAGCTTCTGCAAGAACCAATGAGGTTCATTCTCATGTTACGCAGCACATTTGAGCTTCTGCAAGAACCAATGACGTTCATTCTCATGTTACGCAGCACATTTGAGCTTCTGCAAGAGCCAATGAGGTTCATTCTCATGTTACGCAGCACATTTGAGCTTCTGCAAGAACCAATGAGGTTCATTCTCATGTTACGCAGCACATTTGAGCTTCTGCAAGAACCAATGAGGTTCATTCTCATGTTACGCAGCACGTTTGAGCTTCTGCAAGAGCCAATGAGGTTCATTCTCATGTTACGCAGCACATTTGAGCTTCTGCAAGAACCAATGAGGTTCATTCTCATGTTACGCAGCACGTTTGAGCTTCTGCAAGAGCCAATGAGGTTCATTCTCGTGTTACGCCGCACGTTTGAGCTTCTGCAAGAACCAATGAGGTTCATTCTCATGTTACGCAGCACGTTTGAGCTTCTGCAAGAACCAATGAGGTTCATTCTCATGTTACGCAGCACGTTTGAGCTTCTGCAAGAACCAATGAGGTTCATTCTTGTGTTACGCAGCACGTTTGAGCTTCTGCAAGAACCAATGAGGTTCATTCTTGTGTTACGCAGCACGTTTGAGCTTTCTCGTGTTACGCAGCACATTTGAACTTCTGCAAGAACCAATGAGGTTCATTCTCATGTTATGCAGCACTATTGAGCTTCGGCAAGAACAAATGAGGTTTGTTCTCATATATCAAGCAGATTTGGTTGAGCGTTTTTTATGTTCGCCGATCAATGTTTATATGTGAATAAATTTTAGCCTAAAGCCTAAATTTGATTTGTTCATCATATAAAGCGATTGAGTCTCTTCAGAAAATTTAGACCATTTAAACCATTCAATTCATATGGATTAGTTTTTTATGAACTTCATATGGATTAGTTTTTAGTTCTCTTTATGAACTTTAAAACGTCAAAGTGGTAGTTGTGTTGCTGTCAATGAAGGGACAGAAAGCTCTCAGATTTCATCCAAAATATCTTCATTTGTGTTCCGAAGAGGAATGAAAGTCTTATGGGTTTGGAATGACATGATGGAGAGTAATTAATGACAGAGTTTTTGGGTGAAATAACCCTTTTAGAATTATTTGTTCCGATTAATATTATCTATAAAGTTAACTATTTATTGCACATTGGCAAATTGGCATAACATATATTTTACATTCTAGAAAAAGCAATAAGCCATTCAATACAATTTTACTTTGGTTAAAGAGGTCTTACTCAGTCATCAATCTTTGTTTTAATTGAAGACATAACAAGCCTTTTATGTTTTATGTATTATATAGGGATGTACCATTATTACAGTTCTAGGCAAAATTAATATTATGTGTTTGTTTGTTTTGTTTGGTTATGGGCGATAACCAATACATTTCTGATATAATAATAAATAACTAAATAAATTAGAAAACACTAAAACTTACATTTAAAAAAATGCATCAAGTAAAATCAGTGTAAACAAAAAAATTGGTAAATAAAAAATGGATACATTTTAAGAAAGATAAAAACCTTTTAATTTTATTTTATATTTTAATAAACACAAAAGTAAACATTTTAAGAATCAGCACTACAATGGTTGGAAAAAAAGGTGTTTGATACAAGAGACATTAAATGATCCAGTTAAGAAGTCACTTTAAAAGGTTTGATATATTAAATATTAAAAAGTTTGATACTTTACATGCTGTTTATGAGCTCAACTTTGCATTTGTTTATCTTTTTTTTTTGCACACATACACACACACACGTACACAGTGTATATATATATAAATTCAAAGCTGGCCTTTGTGTAATACATTTATACAGAGTTTATCTCTTTGCTTCAAATAGTTTGTTACTGGAAGACATTATGTTTACTGAAAAAAAACATTTATTTTCAATGTAATCTTTAAGTATCGTATCCCACTGAAAAATCTCCCCCCTTGCCGTTCCTCTTCACACTTCAGGCCGGGAGCAGGACAGTGGTACTGACACCTGGGTAATAGGCTGTCATTTAGTGGTGTCAGTCTTGACAAGTCAGTCTTTTTATTGCAGAGGTGGCACCTCTCGAGACTGCGGCCCTCTGGGGTTCTGTGAGCGCCTGTTGAGGTGAAGACAGGGGAGGGCTTGATAGAAACCGAAGAAATAATGGATATCAGGGCAAATCACTCTAATGGGCCTGTCACCCTTTGTCCTGCTCTTTCATTGTCACTTGATATATTCATCCATATAAGAGATACTTTAGGGTTTGGGGGGCTCAGGTGAGGTGTCTTCTCTCAGGGTTTGACTTGCAGAGACATGCCCATCAGGTGCCCTTGTTTTCATTGATCTCTGCCAGTCGGTTTGAAAATCGTGCAGACAGATGATGAGGCTTGTCTCGCTCCCAGAGCTCAATGTTATTACATATTGAACACAGACATTGAGACATCCCTCCTTCCAGTCAGCAGAGACGACCGGCAGCACGTAGAATGACATAAATAGGATTGTTTTCAATAAGCAAACTGTTCAGAAGTTATAATATCCTGGAAATTGGATTTCTTTTAGTGAGTTTGCATCTTGTAATCGCAAACTTGTCAGTTTGCTCATCTGCTCGGATGTTAAAGACATATTGTCAGATAGGAAGCTGTACAGAACAGAAGTGTTAAGCCTACGGGACCTTATGAGACATTAAATGTCTATTAGATATTGTAAATTATATAATTCCAACTCTGAATTCTGATTGCACAAGTTGCATTCAAGCTGCTATAAAAAAGCCAATATTACACACACCTATGACTGCATATCATCACTTGAATATTATATGCATCAACTTGTGTTGCTTGACAACTATAAACAGATTACACTACTGAACTTTTTTTTTAACTATTAAGAATTATTTGTTTTGATTCATATTATCTAGAAGATTAACTGTTTATTGCACATTGGCATATAATTTACCTTCTAAAAGCAATAAGCCACTCAGTGCAATTTTACCTTGGTTAAAGAGGTCTTAATCAGTCCATAAAAATACATCAAGCTTTATTTGAAGATACATTTGTGATATTAAAATTGCATACTATTTTGTCTAAATAAATTAGAAATAAAAAACTAAAATTTACAAGTGAATTTAGACATCACAACATTATAATGTGCACTATGAAAAAGGGATATACATTGTAAAATTTGATAAACATGACATTTTAGAACAATTATATTCAGCTGAGAACCAATAAGGTGCTAATCACTGAAATATAATCAAAATAAAAAATGAATTTATACGACAAAAAAACTATGATTATGAAGGTTTGTTGTTGTAACAGTTGTTTTGTATGTGTTATGTAATCATTCTGTCATTTTCTATTTGTCTTCTAGCATCTAACAGAAGAAAAGCCAGAGGGTCTTATCAATGAAGCTGCCAGGTAAAACCTTATTTGATTCATTAATATCCTCCTGAGACCCAGCCAGAGACTTTTGTCCTCTCTAGAAGATGTTATATTTTAGTGAATTTCTCTGAGACCATACATGTCACAGTTTTAACATGTCACTGGTTCTTTGCGGAGATACCAAACGTTTGGAGGTTTGACCATGACCACTCCTCCTCCTTGGTCTTTAAAAATGACTGACATTGACTGAATGTCCGAATCTAGCACTCTTGTGCAAATATGATATAATTTTGTAATTATCTTTTAAATCTGACTAATTTTCAGATTGTTTGTTGTAAATGAACATCTCGGGAAAACATCATGTGGTTTCAAATTAAAATATGACTTTCTGTTACGAAACAGGGCATTGATTTCATACACTGTAGAGGACTTAGATCATGTTTATCAGGCATTCTGCGAAGACACAACAAATGAATAGGGAAAGAAAATAATGAAATATGAGATATTCTTTTGAAAAAGTTGCCAAGTTATTACGCCCATTATTACACTTTTTTCATTGCATGTTGCCACAAGAACACATTAATATGCTAATTAGATATACATATACATTGTATAGTGTATTTATATGTCTACGTTTACACTTATAGTGTATAAACTAGCAAATCATTCTGTTATATCTTTCATAACATAGTTGATAATTGTCTTTATACAAAGTTTGGTTAAAAAATAGCCTTAAACCTAAAAAATGTATTGGTGAATGGAAAAACAACATTGTTTTTGCCTAAAGTGTCTTCACATTCTTCACAGTCCTGGTGAGGACATAGCATAAAATATTAATAAAATATGTATTAATTTATTTTCAAAAAGATTTCTTATTATCCAAACAATGTAATTAAAAAAAGCTAAATTCACAAAAACTTTGTTTCTGGGTCTCAGGAGGATATACAGTATAAATATGGTGTTCGCTGAAAAAAGTTTAAAGTCTTCATCATTACAATAAATAACTCATTATGCATCATACAGTTCTATAAGAATCCAGAAGCCATTTTTTTCCACATCACGCCCAGATTTTTATGAGCACCTCTTGTGTGGTCTTTCAAAATACTATTTGTGACTGTTATCTCTATTAAACATTACAGCTGGTGCTAATGTTTGTGCAAAAACATATCCGATTCCAGCCCAGCTCCCTCCACCTCACCTGCTGCGGTCGGGGTGTTTTTGTTGGGGTTCGGAGGCATGTTGGAATGCTCACAAGTGTCAGAGGCCGTAAAAAACGCTTCTGCTCTCTGTTTATGTTTTCCTACCACGCAAAATGGTGGCGCCTTTTGAGTATGGCACGAACCATGCCACCCACACACGACTCAACAACAGGCAGGGGGATGGATGAAACACAACAAAGACTGTTTGCACACTTACACACACACATTTAGATACAAAGGGAGAGTGGGACATTGAACACGAGCAATAAAGAGAGTGACAAAAGAGAGAGAATGGGACGAGATGTTCTCGTACTGTATTGTTCTATTGATGTGTTATACGACTGTAATCACACATACTTGCGTACAGCAACTGTAGATGCACATAGAAGCAATTTGCTTTTTATGACGAATAATCCATATGCGACCCTCTGAGGTGTCGTCTGCCTTTGTCGCATGCACATTTAGGAAAGATGGGCAGCATTTATCAGGTGATTGTGAATGGTGCTGAATTCTGCTTTCTTTTTTTAGGCAGATAGCTCTTGCTGATCTGACCATCATCAATAAGACCGATCTAGTGAATGGGACTGAGCTGCTGCAGCTCAGAGATACAGTGAGGTGAGAACTGTCGACCTTTATATTCCTATATGCTCTTATTAGGGATGTACTGATTATAAAATTCTGGCTGATAATGATTTTTCCCAATAAATGGCCGATATACATTTTTTTTTTATAAAAAATGACAAAACCAAAATCAGTCATTTTAAATGCTACATGTCAATCCAGGCATCACACCGATATAATGCAGTGTTTTTAAAGATAAAGAACTTTTAGTCAAAGGTATAGTACTAGTTCTACACTACTGGTCAAAAGTTTGGAATAATTAAAAAGAAATCTCTAATGCTCACAAAGGCTGCAACTATTTGATCAAAAATGCAGTAATGAATTATGTTATAATACAGTTCATTCAAAAATGAATTATTTTGAAATTTTAGTACATTTTAAAATAAAATTTCTATTTTAATATGTTTAAAAATGTAATTTATTCCTAAAGCTGAATTTTCAGCATCATTACTCCAGACTTCAGTGTCACATGTTATGTAATAAAAAGGTTTTTTTTTTAAACAGCAATTATTTGAAATAAAAATATCTTTAAATAAATGTATTTTCTGTCACTTGAATCAATTTAATGCATCTTTGTTGAAAAAAAGTATCAATTTCTATTTTTTTTTTTTTTTTAAGATCTTACTTACCCCAAACTTGTAAATGGTTGTGTATCACGGTTTCCATAAAAATATTAAGCAGCACAACTGTTTTCAGTGTTGATAAAAATGAGCATCAAATCAGCATATTAGAATGATTTCTGGATGATCATGTGATATTGAAGACTGGCGTAATGAAGCTGAAAATTCAGCTTTGACATCACAGGAATACTTTATATTTTATAAAATGATATATATTATATATTAAATATATTAAAACAGAAAATAGATAAATTACATTTTAATAACACTTTAAAAAATATTGTTTGATCAAATAAATACATTTTTGGTGAGCATAAGAGACTACTTCAGAAAAACATTTTAAAATTCTTAATTTGTCCAAACTTTTGACTGCCGGTGTATGTTAATCAGTTGATTCTGGTGTCTGTCTTTAATATGTCATGAATGTTTTTATGGTGAAGACACCACAACATTTTTTATTAATTACAAGTGGTGCTTGCTTAGGCATGTCACTTTTGCTTAAAGATTTGAACCCCCTTACTCAAAGTATTAAACGTTGCAATGTACTATTACTTTTTAAGCAATTTTCTTATGATTTTTGCATGGTGAACAATCAAATGGGCAAAAAAATAAATCAGAAACTTGCTTTTAAGGAGGAAGCCTATTCATATCTATGTACCAGAATATGAAAATTAGTAAAAACCATTCAGAATACCTTGACAACCAAACATAATATAACATCTTGGCATTGTAATGTTGACCTCTGCTCTTCTTACATTTGCTTCAGAAAATGTAAAAAGTCTAGTTGTAATGATACTAGTACTTGTTTACTGAGTTTTTTTTTTTTTTTGTACATGTGCTCTGTCTTCTTCATTATAGATCAATAAATGGGCTCGTAAAGATTTTGGAGACACAAAAATCCAGGTGAGGCGATATGCAGAAACCACCAACACAAAACATGCACTTTATTCGGATCCATGATAAAAATGGTATACGTATTGTACTGTTACTTGGTTTTTAAGCTGTTTCAAACTTTCTGCATGCATGCAACAAATGTCTGTCAAAACAAAAAATCTGTTAGATTTTAAGACCTGTATGTACACTGTTTATATGTACACTACTGTAAAAAAAAGAAAAAAACAGTAATTTGTTTTTGAAAGAAGTCTCTTATGCTCACTAAGGCTGCATTTATTTGATGAAAATAACAGTAAAACCAGTAATATGTTGAAATATTATTACAATTTATAATAACTGTTTTCTATTTTAATATAATTTAAAATTTAATTTATTCCAGTGATTTTCAGCACCATTACTCTTCAGCGTCACACGATCCTTCAGAATTAATTCGAATATGCTGATTTGGTGCTCAGGAAATATTTCTTATTATCAATGTTGTAAACAGTTTTGCTGCTTAATTATTAAAATTATTTATTAAAAAAAATGATTGAAAATAGTATTTTTTGTAACAATTTCTGTTTACTGTAATTTCTGATCAATTTATTGTATCCTTGCTGAATAAAATAAATTTAAAATAAAATCTTACTGACCCTAAATTTGAACAGTAGTGTATGTTCAATCAATTTCATAAAATGCCCCCCAAAAAATAAAATAATTCAGCAGTTTTTAGGCTTAAGGCACTCTTTATCTTCTTATCTATTAATGATATCAAAGACAGACAAAATATTTATAAATAAAAACGAATTAAATGTATTTTCCTTTCTCATAGGGTTGATCTGTCTCAAGTATTAGATTTGCATTCTTTTGATACCAAAGATGGCACAAGGTAAGTGTTTTTTGAAGAATAACAATTACAGTACTTAATTCTTACTGAAAGCATAATGGCGATTCTGTTCACCGGTATTTTTTTCCCAGAGGACTTTGTGCATCCGACGAAGATCAAACACTCCATTAGCTCATGCTAATGTTGATGACTTACACAAAAACAAAAAATGAAACACCCAGTTTAAGAGTAATTACAGTGAGACAGACTAAATGTAAATGACTCTGCCCAGCTGCAGAGGATTATAGCCGGTGTCTGCAGTAAAGGTACAGAAGCACTTCCACACAGACTGCCTTTCAGCCCCGACTGTGGCCCGTTTGCCCCCCTGAGCACAGGCTGCTTGTCTGGGATGACCCCCCTCTGGTCTGCTGTGTGGTACTCACAGCCCGACGAATAATCCACAGAGCTACGTTTGCCCTCCCCAAGGGGTCAGAGCCCGCTCTCCCGCTCCCTCTCGCGATTTCTTCTTCTTTCTTTCTGCATTAAGCTCAATCTTACTGTTACTAAACCCAAAAGCTCCTCCGCATCACACCAGCAGCAGGATTAGGGGCCGGCCCGTCAGTGTAGTCGAACCCTTTGAAAGGTTTTAGCTAAGACTGTACATCTGTCTGATGCATTTGTGTATGTAAGAGAATGTTGTTTATTGAAGGTATTTGACATCAATCAATGTACTTGTTTCTCATTTAAATGTCTTGAAATCTTGTGTTCTGCAGGTTAGCTGAAATGCTGCAGCTGGTAAAAACAAGCCAACCACATCTAGACAAGGTGAAGATGACTTGTTTTATGACATTTTGAATTGGCATATAGGAAAAAAAAAACAATCCAGCTTCTCTTTCTACAAGGAGGTTTTGTTTAATGTTAAATGTTTGGTTCTATCCTTGAACCAAGCTCTTTTCATTGGACGGGTCACTTTCCCGCATCCACCCAGTCGGTCCCACCCTCCCCCTTCAGAGCCAAACTTCACTGCTCTTTTCATGTAAATGAGATCCCTGTTTTCTCTTGTTATTCCAAAGGAAAAAAGGAAGTGTAACTTTGTGTAACTTTTAGCACAGACAAACAATGGTTTAAGTATCTGTAAAGGGCCCATGTAACACCCCAGAGAACTACAGCAGAATGGGCGCTAAAGCAGTGTAAGTGTTTAAAAGCAAGGGGAAATTCATTCAAGTGTTGTACTGATGCTGTTTAAGATTTTAAAGGCTTTATTAAAAACAGAAATTATTAAAATCCCTTATACATTTCTGCTGCTGATTTTGTTGCCTTTTGTGGCATAAAATCCTCTTGATAACACAACAAATGCAGCAATCTTACTCTACCGTTCAAACTTAAAAAAAAGAAATTAATACTTTTATTCATCAAGGATGCATTAAATTGTTAAAAAGTGACTGTAAAGACATTCATAATGTTACAAAAAGATTTCTATTTTCAAATAAATCCTGTTCTTTTAAACCTTCCATTCATCAAAAAATCCTGGGAAAATCCTTTACATTGATGATAATAATCAGCAAATCAGCATATTAGAATGATTTCTGAAGGATCATGTGACACTGAAGACTGGAGTAATGATGCTAAAAATTCAGCTTTGATGATCACACGAATGCATTCGAAATACATTCAAATAGAAAAAGTTTAAATTGTAATAATATTTCACAATATAATTTCACAATATATTTGTTTTTACTGGTGTCCACTCCAGACTTTTGAATGAAAGTGTACAGTACATTTGTAATTACACATAACTCGTTTGAAAATGTTTGTGATGAGACAAATGTTTAATGTTTGGGTTACGTATTTGCTTTATTTCAGAGTATGCTGACTGTAACATTTGAAGTACCTGGCAGTGTGTCAGAAGACCTATTAAATATATTCATTCAGGTACAAATGCATCATATGGAAGCATATAAATAAAACAAAATTGTATTAAATATTTACACCATAATAAAATGTCTTGAAGTTTTTTTAGAGAAATACTTTTTTTTTTCTTTTTCTGTAGAACCTCCTATGGGAGAAGATATTTAAGAACAAAGCAGGATTGGCAATGACAGTTATCCGGTTAAAGGTAAGGATACACTCATCTGTATATTCTTTCATTATGTCAGCCACCGAAATGCCAAATAAGCATTGCTTTCAACAATATATCATGTACAAGCACTATAATATTCATCAAATCTGTTCTCGTTGTGGCAGGGGATCTTCTCCATCCAGCAAAAACAGAAGAAGGTGATGTTGCAGGGGGTCCATGAGCTTTATGAGCTGGAAGAGACTCCAGAGTTCTGGGCAGATCACGAGCCGAGACTCAACCAACTCGTCTTCATAGGTGAGAAGTGCTTCCAGATATTAAGATGCAATGCCTATATAGAACTCTTTGTAAAATGCTAAATGCTTAAAGGGGTCATATAATGGCATTTTTGTACAAGCTAATATGATTCTTTAGGGTCTAAATTAAAAGTTTGTAATATACTTTAATTAAAAATTCTCATTAGTATTGTAAGAAAACACAAATTTTACCTGGTCAAAAACAGCTCTGTTTTCAGCACGCCGTTTAAGTGCATGTGTCTTTAAAAGATAATGAGCTTTGCTCACTCCACCCCTGTTCTGTGCGTACACCGTTTGTTAACACAATAACACAATAACCATAACGTTCATTATAAACATGGGATTATGAATTATATTGAGAATGTCGTACATAGAAAACATGCCGTATTGTACCCTGAGTGTAAACAGCCGCATTCATCGTGAAGCGTGCAGCGAGCAATTTGCAAAGATTAATATAAATATTAATATAAAGGTTAATAAAATGTTACACTCACTTCAGTTATTCTGGAGGTGCAGCAGGAACACAAATAGTTGGTACCGATCCTTTTTTCAGGAGCAGCTTTTTAGCAAAACCAGCTTTATACTGACCCTCGTTTGTAAAGCAGTCTGGTGTGTGAAATGATTCGCGCAAACATGAAAGCATTGACGTTGATCGTGGGGAATATTCCCTTCGAAAACAAACTCAGCCACTGCGTCTTCAGCGGTTCGGATTTAGGAACATCAAAATGACTGCTGTGTTCATTATTGCACCCAAGAACAGAACACCACAATCGCTTCGACGCCATTCTGCTCATAGACAGTGCTCCAGCGTATCAACAATGACTGTGCCGGTCCGTGCGGACTATGATTGACAGCTCGCTCACGAGCGAGGGCGGGTCTGTGTTGAAACGCTGCTGTCAATCAACAATCGTGGGAGGGGCACCGATTTTGTGACGTCACAAAATCGAACGGCTTGATTTGAGAGGGGGGAAAACATATAAGAAGATAAAAAAAAAACACTGGATGGATTTTTATCATTTTATGATGGTTGTGTACAGGCACTGCCAACACACATTTCAGTACAATCAACTTGTAAAAGTGCATGTACCATTATATGACCCCTTTAATCTACCCGTTGAACATTTTTCATTGTTTATTACGTTTCAAAATTGTTTCATAAAAAATGTAACATTTACTCTCTTTTTTTTCTTCAGGTCGAAATCTTGATGGCGAGATTCTGAAGAAAGAGTTCATTTCGGCCGTGTCAAATAAAGACAGCGTGGAGTAGATGATGTCTGACTGAAATTGTGGACAATCTACCAGGCCATGTATAGAAACCATACAACACTAATAACCTCTATCTCATAAGACATCTGTGGAATCACTGAAAAATGCAGCTGTTTCTGTTTGCAACCCACAGGGAGTTTGCAAATCCTGCAGCAGCAGCTCAATAGGTGCTTATCATGCTCCAAAATGTTTTAATTGAACAAAGTGTTCAAATCTGACACTTATGGACTTAAAAATCCTTTAAGCATCTCTATGCCACACTTCAAACCAGTCAAATTCACTGACATGTCTTAAACACATTGTAATTTATGTCACATTTACATCATTTTTCTCCAAATACATGTGTGCAGATGCGTTATATTTCGGAACTGGCGAAAAACCCAGTCTTTACTTTAAGAGTATGACGTTATTTAAACAATTAATTTGGGTGATCAATTATTAATCATTTTACGTAGGCTTTTTCACAGTGTAAAGTGTAAAATAACAGTAACCAGTCAAATAAATGTAGTCTTGAGTTACATGGCTTGCTCTTCTAATGTGTTAAATTTGTCTTTTTTTCAATGTGAGAACCATCTTTATAAGCACCCACTTAACACTTTCTGTGATGAGGCGAAAAATGGCTATTTAACAAACATTAGGAAAATTGGTTGGCAGAGGTTATTTTTTGTTGAGTGTGGAACACACATTATGATAACTAAGCAAAAGAAAGCTTAATGAGCTTATAAATGTATACACTGAATGTAAGCCGCTTTGGAGGAAACATGCACTGTAAAAAATTATATGATCAATAAGTTAAGACAACATGTGTTTTTACATTGCTTATACAAGATTCAACTCATTTTTTAAAAGTCAGTTTAATGTAATTTAAGTTGAAATGACTTAAACATCCAAGGTGATTGTACTTAAAATTTTAAGGAAGCAACTTTTTTAGTGTTCACAAAATGTGCCGCAAATGTGATTATTGCTTCACTAATGTATCCTGCTCTAATATATTATATTATTATAAAATAATTTAGTAATGTGCTAGAAACTGAATATTTTCCAGAATATTTTAATACATTTTATCATACTATAAATTATTTGCTGAATTTTTTTCACACTTTGTGTTATTAGAAACCTTAATGTTCAGTACAAACACTATACGATCAGTCTATGTCTTTGGATTTCTTATCAATGACAATGAGTGCTGTAAATAGTTCGTTTACACAACTTTCAAGTACTCATACATTTACATGCATCCACTTCCACGCCATCCACAGCTGAGGAAGTGGACGGTGGGCTCCAACCCTTTCATTTGCAATTGAGATGACTGTGAACAGTTTTAACACATATCCGCGCACAAGAAGGTTTGCTTTGAGGATTGCTGCGCTCATTCATGCCCTCCAATAAAACTCGCTCCTGGCCTGTAGCCTAAAGCTGCGCCGTTTCCTTTTTGATTCTGATGTTGATAGGCTCGTTTACCGGCATTCTTCTTTCAATGCGGGGAGCCGGGCCATGGCCATTTTCATGGTCACACCACCTGCGGGTATCTTGAGGTGACAAACCAAACGAAACCCAGGGGGTATCGGGGAAAAATCAGTCTTTTAAACCGGTAGTTAGGCGTGGTGTGAAAAATCACCCTCACACATCCCAGCTCCCACTGTGCAAACTTGCTTCTGAATTGGAGAGGAATAGAAAACATCGAATAACGTGTGCTGACGTAAAAGATTCAATGACGTGACGCTCTTTTTTTTGGTGCGGATTTAAAACGCAATTGATAAAAAACGTTGAAATCACGATTTGTGTAATAAGCATATTTCATTAGTTGAATTACAATTCGTGTTGATAGGCTACTTTTGTTTGATGTTTGAAATGGCGTAAAGAGCAATGCCAATTTGGTTCTTAAATGATCTTATAGCCTAAGACAATGCATTAAAATAAGGATTTTTTGTTTTTGTTTTAAGCATTGTTAAAGTTTAAAAACGAAGTCATTGTGGCATAACTAAGAAAAGCATTTTGTGCATGTAACAGGAAATCTATAAAATGAGGCTCAAAACTTAAAAACCTTCAGGCCAAACAACGTCAAAAATAGTTACACTAATAAATAATTAAAATAATACACTAAAATACATTAAAAAACATTAAAATAATACACTAATATTAAAATATATATTGCATGTATGTTTGAAAATAATTGTTATTTTCTATTTTTATTGTTTATTTTTTACACGTGACATTTAAAAAAATATATAGCCTATATAAGCGTGTTTCTTTCCATATGTGTTGGCATATGCGTTTTAAAGATCGATTATTTGTTAGTGCATTTAATAGGCCTAATCGATTTCATATTTCAATACTTAAGAATCAATATTTTAATATTAAGGATAAAAATGTATTGAAATAAAAAAAATCCTATAAAAGTAGGCTAATTAATAATATTGGCTATACACTTTTCTTGCAGTAGCCAACAGTAGGCTACAGATGCTCTAATGGGATGTTTAGGATCCACATCTCATATACGAATTGTTTAAACAGGTCAAAGCCCCCCACACCTGCCTGCCTGTCCTGAATCCCTGCGGTGACACTCCACTCCTATTGGTCTGACCCTCGGCGGACCAAAGGCAGAATGCGTGTGGCCTCTCATAAATAGCCCCCATTTCTTTGAGTCCTGCAATCCGACCACAACCTTCACCAACCACGAGTCGCGTCCAAGCACATTTGGGGTCTCCAACAATGACCCTTACCCAGGATTACGAAGAAGTGCCGTGTACCCCCGTCTCGTTTGAAGACGATGAAATAAACATCGTTGGAGGAGACCACAGTGATAGCGACCGAGAGTATTTCATCATGCCCTGCAGGGACCCCGATCACTCAGGGTCCGAGTCTTCAGGAGAGAGCGAGAGCAGCTTCTCCACCGCGTCCGCTCCAAAGCAAACCTCCTCCGTCAAGCCTCCGTATTCCTACATCGCCCTCATAACCATGGCCATCCTCCAGAGCCCGATGAAGAAGCTCACCCTCAGCGGCATCTGCGACTTCATCAGCAACAAGTTTCCCTACTACAAGGAGAAGTTCCCAGCGTGGCAGAACTCCATCAGACACAACTTATCACTCAACGACTGCTTCATCAAGATCCCGCGAGAACCTGGAAACCCGGGGAAAGGGAACTACTGGTCCCTGGACCCTGCGTCTGAGGACATGTTTGACAACGGCAGCTTTCTGCGCAGAAGAAAAAGATTCAAGAGGAACCAACCCGAGTTCACCAAAGACAACCTGGTGCTCTACCACCACCCAACGTTAAGTTATCGAGCATATGGGCGACCTTACTGCGTTTCTGGGCCGGTGCCAGCCCAGGCTAATCCTATTGGATATTTGCCAGTGCCGGATGGCATCATGGTGCCCCCTCCATATTTCCAGTATCAGACTGTCAATATTAAGTTCCACGAAGCTCCAGAAATCCAGCAAAGGCCCGAGCCCAAGACCCAGAAGTGTTCGTTCAGCATTGACAGCATCATGGCTAAATCAACGGCGTGTCCTCACAAAAACTCTCCTCATCATCTCACACCTGACTACAGTTATGCCTTTCCCAGGCCAACATCATGTGTGACTCCAAGTTTGGTACCTATGCCACCAAGGACCCCTCTGGTCAAGACTGTTCCTTTCACAGAAACTCTGCGGATGGTGTATCCTCACTGTTGAACTGTCTGGGGGGAAAGAACTCTTGTCATTTTAAATAGGCTTGTAACATAAGATATTTCTGTCATTGCTCTTATATGATAGTTTTAATGTAAATAAATAAATAAATAAATGGTAATATATTTGCTAGTCCTGGAAAGTGGATGTATTAAAATGCCTGTTTAAATAAATCATCATCGTCACATTTCAATTTTGTGTTCTCATTATTCGTAGTTCTTCGGTTGCAATGATATCGTCAAAGTTGTCAGAGTTAAATGAAATAGCCTAGTCAATTACTTTGCCTGGCTTTTTTTTTCTCTCCTTTGGGAAACGTTGTGAACGTTGAGTTGGGTAATGTAGCCTACAGGCTACTGCAATTCTTCAACTGCATGAATGAATGCGCGTTCAATACTCGTGTTACAGCGTGCATAATAGCCTACATTTCATTCTGTCAATGCTTGCAAGACATTTTCTATCATTTTATGTCCACTAGATGGAGACTGAAGCTCGTGAAATCAGTCGCACTCAATGCATTGATTTCACAAGCATTCCCAGGTGAGACGGATGTGCTCGATCGAATATTTCGATTGAAGTTTGGACACATTTGATTACTATTTTTAATGTTTTTGAAAGAAGTCTCTTATGCTCAACAAGCCTGCATTTATTTGGTAAAAAAAAACAAAAACAAAAAAACAACAGTAATATGTGAAATATTATCACAATTTAAAATAATGGTTTTATATTTTAATATAGCCTACTTTGAAATATAATTTATTTCTGTGATGCAAATCTGAAGTCTTCAGTGTCACATGATTCTTCAGAAATCATTCTAATATGCTGATTTGGTGCTCATTTATCAATGTTGGAAACAGTTGCTGGTTAACATTTTTTTGGAACCTGTAATCATTTCTCAGGAAACTTTTTGAAAACAGCATTTATTCAAAATCGAAATCTTTTCTAACAGTATAAATCTTAACTATCACTTTTTTATAAAATTTGCTGAATAAAAATATAAAGTTCTTTCAAAAAAAGAAAGAAAATTTTTTAGGCCTACTGACCCCAAACTTTTGAACGGTATAGTGTATATTGTTACAAAATATTTCTATTTTAAATAAACGCTGTTCTTTTTATTTATCAAAGAATTCTGAAAACAGTTTCACAGGTTATATATTAAAAAAAAAAACTGTTTCCAACATAATAAATCAGCTTATTAGAATAATTTCTGAAGGATTATGTGATACTGAAGACTGAAGTAATGGCTTCTGAAAATTCTGCATTGCATCACAGAAATAAATTAAATTTTAAAGTATATTAAAATAGAAAACCATTATTTTAAATTGTAATAATATTTCACAATATTTCAGTTTTTTCTGCATTTTTGATCAAATAAATGCAGACTTGTTGAGCATAAGAGTCTTCTTTCAGAAACATTAAAAATATTAGGCCTAATGTTTCCATTTATGACCGGTACTGTAGTTATCACTTTGTATATTGGCCTAATGCATTTTCAGCTCAAACAAACAGTTGTCACACTTTTCACTTCATATATTTATCACGGTAGGTTTATTTTGAATTTCTGCGTGAATTTATGAAACAAAATATGAACGCAAAAGGTAGAACACAAAATATCAAACCATTGTTTTGGCCAACAACAAAAAAATTAATTAAATATGAAACACGTAGGCTACGTGACAACATGCCCCAACCTGACTTTTATGAAAAATATCCATGTATCCCCAGAACACATTTCAAACCTTTAAAATACATAACTAGTTGACTGTTGTTTGAATGTATTTCAGGAGCTACGAAATATGATACAGAAGTTTAGTCTGAAGTAGGCCTACAGATTTCACAAAATTATTGTAATTTAAGTTAAATTAGATGTTTGAAACGCATGACTAGAAAACATAACTGGACTTTTGCCTCAAACATTTAGGCCTGAGAAACAGCTCTTGTCCCAACTAGCCCCGCTCGATCTCCCTTATCTGTTTTTGGCATTGGAAACTTTGGTCAGTTTATTATTTCTCTCTCATTCCTGTCTATCTTCGTGTTTAATGTTTGTGACAAACATTTTATGAATGTTATGACATTTCTGCATTTGATCCGGTGTGCGTCAGTCAGGTGAGAACTGCTGTCCATCTTAGCTCTTCTTGTGGATCCAGTGCGCCACGGACAGTAGAAGCGTCCGATTACACAGCAGCACACTGTCACTATTCGCTCCCCCACACATCATAGGCTATTTTTGGCCAGTGCGTTAGCTCATTATATAGAGTTTTCTTCTACCCTCCCTGCCTTTTGGCAAACAAACGTGCGCGTGACAGTTCGGGAGAAGAGTGTCGGTGAGCGGAAGACCTTATCTTGGAATCTTTCTTTACCCTTTCACCCATTTATTCTGTGTTTTGTGCCACTATACCACGGTTTGTCCCGGGGTGCGATGAGAAGACAGCTGCTGTACACTAGTTTTCCAAAGAAGCGTCACGGGACGCGTCTCAAATAATCCACTGCGACTGAAGCGCACTGCTCGCTGCCTCCGTGAACTTCTTCTGTTGCTTTTGACGATATTTAGAACATTGTTTCACACCTCATTACATTTTTACGGTCCTCAAAGCGTTGCAGAAGATCATGGAGACTAACCCTATACCCATTTTGACTATCCAAACGACCCCCTTCGACGACCAGAGACCAGGGACAAATGGACTGCGAAAGAAGACAGCTGTTTTCGAAAGTAAAAAGAACTATCTTCAAAATTACATCCAAAGTGTGCTGTCCTCCATCGACTTGAGGGACCGTCAGGGATGCACTATGGTGGTGGGCAGCGATGGAAGATACTTCAGCCGGGCTGCAACTGAAGTCATCGTTCAAATGGCAGCTGCCAACGGGGTAAGGTGATGGTGTCTATACTTTTTCAAAGTCAAAATAAAAATCTCACGCCTTTTTTTCTAGGTCACTATTTTAACATTTTAAAATTATATTTATTTATGGTCTATGATAGATTTTAAGTCTAAAAATGCATAATTTATTTATTATTTCCCACTAAACTTGATATATTGTAGTAGGCCTATAATTAAAAGTGCATTTATTCATTTATAAATATAATTAGATATGTAATAAAAATGCATCGTTTATTTATTTATTATGTTTTCTGATCTATATCATCAATAGGTAACATCAGTTAATTAAAGTTATTCATTTATTTATTTATAAATGTTATAGATGTTCTAGTCTATATAATAAAAATGCAATGCATTGTTTTATTTATTTATTATTGTCTGACTTATATCGACTTATCATCAAAAAGTAACATCAGTTAGATTAATATTTATGTATTTATCTATTTATTGACATATAGATTCTATAATAATAATGTTTTTTCTGATCTATATTATCAAAAAGGTAACATCAGTTAGAATAAAGCCTATTTATTTATTTATTGATAAATATACATTTTCTAGTCTATATAATCAAATGCATTGTTTGTTTATTTCTTAATAAACTTTATAGATTTAGTAGTCTATCTAATAAAAAAATGTTTATTTAATAGGTTTTCTGATATATATCATCAAAAAGGTATCAGTTAGATTAATGAAAGCCCATTTATTTATTTATAGATTCTCTGATTTATATGATCAAAATTAATTCACTAATTTATTTACCAATTGGTATAATCATTATTATCTTTGTTGTTATATTTGATTATGATCATTTCAAGTGTCTTGTTGCAAGTGTTAAATTTGTTGCATGTCTGTTGGACATGTTAGTTTTATGATTCAGTATAACATGACATGGATTTAAACTTTTGGTATCCCAAACTTGATGCACGTTTTGTTGGAAAACCCTGAAAAGCCACAAACTGAGTATGAAAGAAAGTTTTAGAGTTAAATCTCTTTCCTGGCCTGGCCAAATGTATCCTGTCTTTATCTGTTATGCCATCCCTCCCCTGCACACTCTTCCTGGAGAGCCGCTGTTTCCCTTGTTTTGACCTCATGTTCATGTCAGCTACAGGGAAACCCAGAACATATGGCCACGAGCCAAGATGCTTCATCAACTTTGTTCATCAACCTTTATGGCATATTTTATTGTGCTTTAATGAAGATGTAAAGTTTAGTTCCGTCGGAGCATAAAGCCTGAAGTCACTGTTTTGATGCTCTAAATACTGTTATTCCATTTATATTATACAATACAGCCATAAATCCTCCCTCCTTTAGTCTCTTTCTTTGTATCAGTGACATTCTTCCATACAAACTTGGTAGCTCTCAGAGACATGATATATTGACACTGTGTATCCAGAAGCAGCACCTTATATGGATAAGCTGTTCAAAGAGTGCTGGGAATACAGTTCACACTCACTGAGCTTCAACTAAGAGATGCATGTAAAAGCAACGGGATAAGCAAAGCATCAGTCAGGTATTTAATTAGCATATTACCAAAAAAAAAAAAAAAAGACTAGAGTCAGTGCACTTGCTCATCATTATAAATACTTGAGTGAGAGATGCCAAATACCTCACTATTAATAGAAAGTGGCTGATCTTGTAAAGCTTAATGAGTCACAAAGTTGCTGAGATGTCTGGGCTGCTGTCTTGTGAGCTAGAAAGACTGAAACAAGCAGTATCTGTCAATATTTAGAGCGATTGACAACTGAGGTTGCAATTTATGGAAGCTAGGATTGTGTGTCAGGTCTACTTTGAATGATTAGGTGTATTGTTAGCCTGTATTGCAAGTAAAGAAGCCTGCACACGTCTGTTTAGTTTTTGTCACTGAGTCAGCTCGTCAATCCCACAGGAATGAGCTACCAGACAGATGTAGTTGTTGACCTGGTATGCAGTAGTAGCCATGACTGGCGCCTCGGAAGGGTGCAGGTTTAAAGCCCACCACATAATGTTATGATGACCCCTGGTGAAGGTCTGGAATTAAGCAAAGAGGCTATTCAGGATCGAAAGTGCACGCTTACATTTGTCATTTCAAAAACGAATGACTTTCGTTCTTTTGTGAAACAAAGAATTAAAGTCATTGGAGTCCAAAACAACATTGGACTTTCAATGTATGAAAAAAGTTTAGCATTTACTCATATTCATATCATCTCTCCTCAATTAACCTAAAATAACATTTACTTATTTTGTCATATACGTTGTTTTTATAATCTACAGGGGGAAAATGCAAAAAATTTACTTTTAGATGTGCAACAGCTTGTTATAAGGGTATATATTAGCACTCCAAGATACTAATATGCACATTTTAGGGCCAGTATCTAAAGTATAAATATTCACTTTTACATTTTTACACTTGACTCTCTTTCTTCTGTAAACCCAAAAGTAAAAAAAAAAGTTTATTGTTTTTTTCCTAGTGAGAGCCCAAACTAACATTGGACTCCATTGACTTTCAATGCATGGAAAAAACCTTGACACCACTGAAACCAAACCTTCAATTTCAGATAGGACGTCTAGTCATTGGACACAACGGGATCCTGTCCACCCCAGCAGTCTCCTGTATCATCAGGAAGATAAAAGCTAGCGGTGGGATCATTCTCACTGCAAGCCACAGTCCAGGAGGCCCAGGAGGAGACTTTGGGATCAAATTCAGTGTCGCTAATGGAGGTGAGAACATTACAAAGCATATTGAAACACCCTGCATAAGAGCACCTTCAGAATGATAATGATACTTTCAATATATTTTAATATCAGCCTAAGGGAATCGCTGGGCCAATAATGTCATGACGTCAGCTTAACGTTACCTTTTTCCAAGCTGTCATGAACAACTATTTACAGAAAACACAGTAAAATATCTTCTATGGACATGTATTGTAATATCTATGGACCTAAATTTACCTAAAATATATAGCTTACCTTAAATTTATTTTGCTTTTACTTACACCATTATTATAATGAGATTTATTTTTATTTTTATCATGCATATTACTGACTAGTGCATATTACCGTTCAAAAGTTGGGGTCTATAAGATTTGTTTATGTTTTTGCAAGAAGTCTCTTATGCTCACCAAGGCTGCATTTAATCAAAAATACAGTAAAAAGTGTAATATTGTAAAATATTATTATATTTGAATATAGTTTAAAATGTGATTTATTCCTGTAATGGCAAAGCTGAAATGACTCCAGTCCTCAGTGTCAGATGATCCTTCAGAAATCATTCTAATATGCTGAGTTGGTGCTCAAGAAACATTTATTATTATTATCAATGGTGAAAACAGTTGTTATGCTTAATATTTTTGTGGAAACAGATTTTTTTAGAGGATTATTTAATGAATCGAAAGTTCAAAAGAACAGCATTTATTTGAAATACAGTGTTTTTATAACAATGTGATGGTCATTCGGTATTTTTTTTATTTTTTTTGTACAAAAACGTACTGACCACTAAACCTTTGAATGTTAGCGTATGTTAGCAGCATCATATTCAAAAAGATGTGTCAATCTCCATCTCTCTGTGAAAGTTGTAGATGGATAGATAGATATATTTTAATATTTTAATATTTTTTAATATATTTTGTTGAAATCTGCCACTGTTTCTTGTTCCCAGGGCCTTCTCCAGACACAGTGATGGAGAGGATCCATCAGGTCAGTCGCACACTAGAGGAGTACGCCATCTGCCCTGACCTCCACATCGACCTGTCCCGCCTTGGCCGTCAAGACTTTGACCTCGAGAACAAGTTCAAGCCCTTCAGAGGTGAGCGGTATAAACTTACTCTAGTGTTTTCATTTACTTTTACCACAAACTTCAGGTTTACACTGATGTACTGAACATAAACATGTTCTTTCTCTGTTTTCCAGTTGAGATTGTGGATTCAGTCGAGATCTATCTAAACATGCTGCGGGGAATTTTTGACTTTGGTGCCATCAAGAGCTTGCTGACGGGTCCAAACCAGCTGAAGATACGAATAGATGCAATGAATGGAGGTAAACTCTTGTGGACAGTTGCAAATGCCTATATGCAGATTTATATCTGTATGTACTGTAGAGTCAATCTTCATGTCGTCTGTTTCAGTTATGGGACCGTATGTCCGAAAAATCCTATGTGATGAGCTCGGGGCTCCAGCTAATTCTGCTGTTAACTGTGTCCCTCTGGAGGACTTTGGAGGCCAACACCCAAACCCAAACCCTGCTTTCGCTGCGTCTCTGGTGGACTCTATGAAGGGGGGAGAGTTTGGCTTTGGGGCTGCTTTTGATGCAGATGGGGTGCTTATCTCTTAACATCTGACAATCATTTACAAATCACTTACACAAACAGAAAAAATATGTAAAAACTTCATAAGAATAATAATCAAGAAAAGAGCAAAAGAATCAAGGCTGTTGAACAAAATTATTGCTGGATTATTTCCTGCATCTTTGTCAGGGTCTTGTTTTGATTGCAGTTCTATCTATCTGTTTTTTATGTCATTTAACGATAATATTTATCTCGTTTATCTTTATTTATTTTATCTTATTTGTTTTCATTCTTTTTTTTTGGGGGGGGGGGGGGGGGGGTTGTGCTATCTTTATTTCTAAATATTGCAAACAAGTGAGAAACAGGAAATGCTGTTCATACTGTTGAGAAAAATGCTTATACACTACTGTTCAAAAGATTGGGGTTGGTAAGAATTAGTTAATGTTTCTGAAAGAAGTCTCTTATGCTCACCAAGGCTGCATTTATTTATTTATTTATTGGTGCTCAATAAACATTTCTAATTATTATCAATGTTGAAAAAAAAAATTGTCGAAACTAGCGTTGTCAAATCAATTAATCGCAATAAAATCGCAACATTTTACATAATATATTTGTGTGTATACACATTTGTTTAAAATATTATGTAAACAAAAACTTTGATGTTAGATGCGATTAATCACGATTAATCGAATTGGCAGCACTAGTCGAAACCATGATATTTTTCTCATTATTCTTTGATAAATAGAAAGTTCAAATGAACAGCATTTATTTTTAAAAGGTCTTTACTGTGAATTTTGATAATTTTTTTATGCACCCTTGCTCAATAAAATTATTTATTTATTTTAAACAAATCTTACTGTCCCCAAACTTTTAAATGCTATAGTGTATGTATTCTTCATCATTTTCAAATGATAAAGCAGCTGGTTAATACATTACATCAGTGAACAAGAAATTTATATCAAGTATACATTTTAGATAAAAAAATAAGATGATTTTTATAACTGTTATATAACTGTTAAATAACTGTTGTATAATGTTGGCTATGTTTGTCTTATGTACAGGATCGTTACATGATTATGGGTCAAGATGGGTTCTTTGTGAGCCCGTCAGATTCACTGGCAGTGATGGCAGCAAACCTCTCCTGCATCCCTTACTTCAGTCAGAGAGGAATCAGAGGTTTTGCCCGCAGTATGCCAACCAGCATGGCCATCGACAGGTAAGAAAACCTTGCTAATTTACAGATTGTGAAAAATAAACCTGTTTTTATCAAAAAGCACATTCACAGAAATGTAGGTGTTAAAGGTGAACTAAGTAACTTTTTTACCTTAACTGAACAGCTTCGGAGTCATTGGAATGGTTATAATACTTATTTCGGGTTGAATGGTGGTCGTTTCGCACCCCCCTGGTGCCCCTGAGCGGAAAATATGCACTTGCAACTTTGGGGCGGCAGGCCGCCGGCCGCCGCATCAGGAAGTCTCGCGTGATATCAGGTCTCGCGATGTAAACAATTGCTTTACGGCCAAAAGAAATCTGCTAAAATGCTGTCATTATTGCGCTCCCTCACGCTGTTCGAACCCGAATGAAGAAGATGTTTTAAAGAATATCCCATCTGCTTTGATGTCGTCGATCTACTAGCCTCTGGTGTCTGAGAATCACCAACGAGTTTTTACAACAGTGTTGTCAAATATCTATTCCGAAGCTGTGGGGGGAGCTCTAGAGAGAAACCTGCGAGCAAAAAGCAAGAATACAGCGAAGAAATCCCGAAGCTACTGAGTGCTGCTTTAAATGTTGCTGATAGGACTCGGACTCCTGTAACATCACAGACAGCAACATAGTGTCGGCCCAGATCCGGCCCACATCTGGTACACTTGGATTCCACACGGCCCAGATGTGGGCCGGATCTGGAGAGGCACTATGTTGATGCTCTCATATGATACCGCTGAAATGCCATGATTCACAGACATGCTGCAGACTATCACCAAAGTCATCACCAAAAGTTGCTCCAACCACTCTGTCTGATAGGAATGTACTACTAAACCTTCAAAAATTCAGCAAGATTGTTATGCAGAATCTTGAATATTAATTATGCACTTAAATATATATTACAAACCGATTTGCTTGGACTTGTATTCGGTGAAACAAAGAAACTGAGATAATTTCCACACGGCTTGCTTCCATTTCTTTTCTTGACTTTCACATTTGTTTGTCAAATTAAGAGACAGTGACATTATCCCTTAATATACTGCAGGAGTTCAGAGCTGTTTAAAGAAAAGCCAGTCAACTCTCAAAATAATTGATAAGCTGATGACCAGGGAGGAAATAATCCATCAGGATCTTTCCACTATCTCAGTTACTCTTCTTGTGCAAGACACTAAATGGTAAAAACATTAGTGATGGGGCCAGAGGTTACAGTGTGGAGACTCACTCCCTAAGAATAACAGTGTTAGCTCAACCCTGCGCGAGCTCCTGCAGACTAAAAATAATCATGCTAAAGACCCGTCTGCTTTGAGACAGGATCTTATGCTATGAGAAATTAATAGCAATTTCATGCATTTAAACGATATTGTTTAAATGTAAAGGCTTTTAATCAAATTGTCTTATCCTATTCCTATATTTGTAGCTTATTTTGTGACTCTGTGGTGCTATCAATACATTTCCCAGTCTGATACAGCAACAGCTCCATCAATTGTGTCAGTTGGGGGCGGAGTTACCTGTTTTGCTGACCAATGGGGAACAGGGAGTGTTCAGAAAACCTTTTCAGTTCTGTTTGACATTTAACATACACACTTCAGCTTTCAAATTTGTTTTAAAAATAACAAAAATTGAAAAACTGACAAACCTAAACCGTATTTACTGGTCCACTTCTCTTCTATAAATTACTTTTGGCAATAACGTGAACCTGATTGAAATGAAATGGCCTTATTAAATGGGTAGTTTGCTCAAAAATGACAATTCTATCATCGTTTACTCACCCTCATGTCGTTCCAGACTTTCTTTCTTCTTTGAAAGTCAAAATATATATTTTGAGAAATGTCTCCGCATTGTCCATACAATGGAATTCAATGGTGACCTATTACCAACATTCTTCAAAATAGATTCTGTTGTGTTTCACAGAAGAAAAAAAGACATGCAGGTTTGGAATGACATAAGGATGAGTAAATGATGACAGATTTTCATTTCTGGGTGAACTATCTCTGTAATGCTGGCAGTCAAATAGGAAGTGACGTTATTTAGTGCTACCCAATCAGTCATTAAAAACAGCCAGAAAGTGCTTATTGTGTCATAACACCAGAATTATGATTTCCTCCCATTAGTATTGTGTTTGTTCTGTGACTCATTATTCACTTCCTGGAGGCTTTGCAAGGTTGATTCAATGTCAGTAACACACTGTCAGTGAGACTTTAAACTACTGGTGTGGCTAAGATAAAGAAAGAGAGTTTGAGTCTACATTTGGCCTGAGTTTGTACCTTGTTATAAAGTATAGCCATAGCTAAGCAGAGTGTGATATTTTCCATTCGGCAAATGATAGTTAAGTAAGAATGAGTGCTTCCAGCCTAGAGACAGTTCTAGATTGTTTCCTTTCTCATTCACCCTCCAAATTTGAGCTGTTGCCTTCCAGGCTATAGGTGCGGTCACTTCATGTTACATTCACTTCCAAATGAAATGTGAGTGTGGCAGCATGGAAGCGGTAGGATATTTGTTTAGTTTTATTTAGGATAGTTTTGTTTTTTGCTGCATACTAAAGTTCAAGTTTGGTGCACCCGGTCCCAAATAAGTGGTGGATAATTGATGGATGGATGGATGGATGATCTGCAAATTTGTATGGCAAAAATATTCTGACCAATAATGGACTTTTTGGCTCAATAATATACTTCAAAGCTGAGGTTTCGTCTTTTTACCGACATCTAATTTTATGGATGTAGCATCACGGAAAAAAATGTTTTCAGTGGCGATGTCATTGTAGAAATGTGACATGTACTTGATAAAAATCGTTTGAAAATTACAAACCAATCAGTAATATTTTTGCCATGTATGCCATCACCATATCATTCTACAGCAATGGTGTTGTAAAAGTATACAAATGATTATAAATAATAAATATATAAATTATACTTGTAAACTGAATGTAAATACTAAATTAAATAAATAAAATGCATATATGTGACCCTGGATCACAAAACCAGTCAGAAGTCGCACGGGTATATTTGTGGCAATAGCCAACAATACATTGTATGGGTCAAAATTATCGATTTTTCTTTTATGCCAAAAATCATTAGGATATTAAGTAAAGATTATGCTCCATGAAGATATTTTGTACATTTCCTACCATATATATATATAAAACAATTATTTTTATGAGTGAATGCTGCACAATCGCGAACATAAATGGACAACTTTAAAGGCGATTTTCTCAATGTTTCGTTTTTTTTGCACCCTCAGATTCCAGATTTTCAAATAGTTGTATCTCAGCCAAATATTGTCATATCCTAACAAACCATACATCAATGGAACGCTTCTTTTTTCAGCTTTCATATGATATATAAATCCCAATGTAAAAAAAAGTGACCCATGTGACTGGTTTTGTGGTCCAGGGTCACATATTTGTATTATATTTAATTATAATTAATACATTTTAATTATTTTATTTTTATGTTGGAGCCAGTAAAAATGTTGTAAGGACAACTAGAAATGGCCTGATTGGCAAGCAGCAAAAAATATGCAATGTTCAGTTTAGCCCTGTTTTATATAGGCTACTGATTTGACTGGAGTCTTCATCTCTTCATCATTAACAACTGAGATAAACATACTTTTTAAATGTTCACACCATACATTTCAATTCACAACACCACCAGGAAAGAGAGTCAGGCCAGAAAATGAACTGACCTTATTTAGTTATAATCAAGACATTTTTATATTGCGAGTCCTTAAAAGTCCGATTTTGTAGTGCTGCATCTGGTGAATAACTGTATTCTCTTTTTATGAATCTGTATCATTCTGTCCAACTAATCTGAACTGTTTTTCTGAGGCATGCATGTCCCCTGGGGTGCGAGTTGTTGGAGCAAGGCATCTCTGCTGCTGTAAACCTTTTTAGGCGACAAGTGAGCTCTAGGCTGTGGCTGTGTTTATACCATGGATATAGTGAGTGTGTGTTTGTGAAGTGGCTGTGGAGATAATCTACTCGAGCATGTGTGTGCTGTAGGTCTGGTGTGTGATTGCAGCTCTTTTATATGTGCGCATATGACTGTGTTTAAGGATGGAAGGATGGAAAGGAAACATCTGCCGTGTTCCCTATACACGTGGGAAGGGGAAGAGAGAATGTGTGCTATCAATTTGACCATGTACTGAGGATGAACTGCTGAAATATGGGGAAATTACACATGAGAAAATCCAGTCGAATTGTAACTGCAGTGCAGTGTGTTTGCTGTAACCATATTTTTTAACGATATAAATACATCTGTATATAACATCTTGGGACTTTTCACTGTTTGTATCACTCCGCTTCCCTGTGTTTGCACATTCAGACAAGCTCTAAGTCTGTGCATTAGTGGTGGGGATTTTTCTGCAGGCGATCATTAAATTAGTAGGTGGTGAAAAGGGGCTGTTTTTAAGAGTGAGTCATTGAGTAATTCACTGAACTAATTTGTTCAACAGCTTTGATGCATTCAGGAACAAAATAAGCAACTCTCTTTATGAACGAATCATTGAATAATTCACTGAACCGATTCGTTCAACAACACTGATTTATTCGGGAATGAAATAAGCGGCTCTCTTTATAAGTCGTTGAATTATTCACTGAACTGATTTGTTCAACAACACTGACACTGATTCATTCAGGAACAAAACGGGGGGGGGGGAGGGGGGGTATGTAAATGAAAAATTACATACTTGATATAAAATTATATGAATCTTTGAACTGTAATATGCATAAACAGTTCATGATTTGTATAAGCTTAATCATTAAGCATTATTTCAGTAGGCCTATTTGTTTTTTAACTCTTTTGGTCATTGTCGTCTGTGTGTACTCACAAGATTAGACTTTATAAGGTGGTAAAGTCCTTAAACTGTTTGTTTATATTGTAATAAAGCAATTTTAAAAGCAATTTTACTTTTAGAAATGTTTTAATATATCTCGGAGTAAGGAATGTAAATGGAAATCATTTTAGTACAACTGGGGTCGTTTACCAGCTTAATTAGACTGCCTGTCAACTCATGCTAAAATTATGCTAGTTGATAATTGAGTTTTATTGCCAGATTGAGCTTAGGAACAGCTGCCGACTTTAAAACTCAGCTGAGCATGTTATTTTCCCTTTTTTTCATTCTTTTATAGACAGAATTGTTAAAAAGTCCAGTCACACCCTCATGAACACATATGCATGCAAAATATTTCCGATGCAAAGTTAGAGATAGCGCTGCTTGTGTTGGCCACAAATATGAGAATAAATCATCGAAAACAAGTCAACAGGTCAAAGATTCCAGTTTGCTGTCCGTGTGCCAGGCTTTCCATTCTACTCCATGTCCCTTGAGTCAATAACACTTGTTTTCCCATATTTAGTAATTCCACCCATGAGTAAACAGCTGCATCCTAGCTCTCCTCATTTACATCGGTTCCCTGTCATCTGTCCCTTCATCTGATGGGATCTCAGCAACTCATTACCCATAATGCCAGATTGCAGTGTCTGAAAATAGTTATGACTCTAGCCATTATCCAAGATCAACAAACAGAGAAGGAGACTTGTAACCGCGTTCCTCTTCTTGTTTTCTCGATCTATTTCATGTTCATAGTCATGAATGAATACAGTTCCCAAATACAAAACTTGCTGTCTTAACAATAATGTAGTATGACAATATTTGTTCAAATAAAGGCCTGAATTTTCAGTTTCTGTGACGGCTCGCAGGAGTTTGACAGTATAAGCAAGTTAAACAGGTGTAGACTACACACCGATGATTAAAGTGCTGTTTGCTCCTCCAGGCACATGGCTGAATCTCAAAATAAATGTCAGCCAAAATGTCAGCATGGTTTCGTTCTGCTTTTTGCCTTATAAAGACACTGAATTGAGAAGACGAAATATGCAGTTTGATTAATGAATCAGTCCAAAGAACAGGTACTAAATGTACTACCAGTGAATTTGTAGAAAGCTGAATGGTGATCACTTTGCTTATATGAGTATATCAAATGATCATTACATCGACATCCATCTTCTTTCACAGTCTATCATTTACATGTATTATTTTAAAATATATAATACTGTATTATTAGGTTTCCTAAAATATGATCCATGTGGTAATATGACAAAATCTGCCTCTAGAAAGTCACATTTTCACTTTTTATAGTGAAAAAGGCCCATTCACACAAACGACGATTACTATAAAGATAAATAGTAGAGTCCAACGTTAATAATAAAGAGGAATAATATCTTTGGAATCACTTTCAGAACAATTATTTTCCAGATGATGAATGATATAAACATTGACAGAATCCAAATCAGAATCCATCTTGCTTTAAAGGGATACTCCACTTTAAAATGAAAATTCTGTCATCATATACTCACCCTCATGTTGTTTCAAACCTGTATGCATTTCTTTCTTCTGCTGAACAGAAAGGAAGATATTTAGAAGAATGTCAGTAACCAGACAGTTTCTGGTCTCATTGACTTACATAGTAGGAAAAAAATATACTATGGAAGTCAATGAGACCAGAAACTGTCTGGTTACTGATATTCTTCTTAATATCTTCCTTTCTGTTCAGCAGAAGAAAGAAATTCATAAAGGATTGAAACAACATGAGGGACAGAATTATCCCTTTAAAGAGCTTGATCAATTAAAGTGGAAGATGACATAGCTTAAGTGCGCATTTATTATAAACAGATTGTTATTGTAATACTTATCTTTATAGTTGACGTTCTTGGTGTGTACAGGCACTTTACATTGCAGTGCCATATAGCTATAGTAATTGCACAATTTTAAAGATACTTTGATAAAGAAATGATGCTGTTAGCCAATGAGATACAGTCCTTCTCTCAGATTTGATCTCGTCCAAATGAACTCTGAGTAGGATTGCACTGGAGTACACATGCTTCCTGTTTGTTTGCAGGGTTGCTAAGGCCATGAAGGTGGCGCTTTATGAAACTCCCACAGGCTGGAGATTCTTTGGAAACCTGATGGATTCTGGGAGGTGTTCGTTCTGTGGAGAGGAGAGCTTCGGAGCAGGTGGGTGCCATCAGAGTCCGTGCACTTCTCTAAGAGCATATAAAAGCCCTTCTCCGGCTTTTAGAGTTGAAAAGTCATCATGAATGTTTGTCATTATTTATTACTTATGTTGGTCCAAACCCCTATAATGTAATTTTTCTGTCAAACACAAAAGAAAGCATGTTTTAAAAAATCATTTTATGTCATTGACATTTTTGGAGGTAGCTTTTTGTTAGGAAATGCTTTATGACATTTTGACCACATCCAAAATGTAGATCTTTATCAGTGTTCCGCTATAAAATGAGGACAGGCTGGTGAATCATCTGAAATAGTGAGAAAGTGAGAGTGGTCTCTGCTGGCAAAAGCAAACTACTCCTCCTCTGCTTTTCTCACAAAAGCACACAGGGTGGGGGCACAGACGAAGGAGGTAAAGGAGTGGAAGAAAAAGGGATTTACTGGATTGTAGTGGTTTTAGTTCTCTAGTCCTATCGTGCCATATAACATACATGTCATACAACGCTTGAACAACCAGACGTGTTCCTGCTTAATAACGACAGGCACTTTTTTCATGTCACAGGGGTTTGATTTTATTAAAAGTAACAAAAAGCTAACTAATAGCAACTAACTTTTTTTCCCCTTTTTCTTATGTAAAGGTGACATTGAAACTGCATTTGGAAATGTTTTGTGCATGTATAATTTATATTTGCTTATTTTTTTATTATCCAGATCTTTTTACAAAGCATCTCCATGGTGTTCAAATACACTCAAATGACTCTATAGATTATATTTGTTCCCCTTAACAATGCATTCAGTCTTAAAATATGAAAATTTGCCATAAAAATATTTTTATTTTAAAACTTTTTTTGCTTCTTTTCAAATTGCTTTTATCTATAGATTGTAGTTTTTTCAGAACCATATGTTCAGTATTCAAATATGAAAATTTGTCATAAAAATATTTTAAAACAATGATTATTCAAACAGAATTTTTTTTTTTTTTTTTTTTGGGTGCCAAGGAGATAGTGAAGAGCTTAAAATATGAGACATGATGTGTAAAGAAAAATGAAGGTAAATAAAATTACTGTTGGCCATTTAAAACAAAGGTCCAAAATCACAATTTCCACCACAGAATGTTATCAAAACATTTTTTGTGGAAATTAAATTTCTTGGTTCAGAAAAATAGCAAACATTTCAGTGATATACAGTATGTACTGTATATGCACAATTAATTCATCCAAAACTTAAGTAATTTACTCGCCCTCATATAATTTTAAACCCCTTGTTTTATGTTTTTGATTATTATTTAAGTACCTCTTTAATTCCACTCGGCCAAAACTGCCTAGAAACTCCCATATGTGAAGGTGAGCCCCTGTCTGGTATTGAATGGTTGTGTTTTGGTTGGCAGCTGAATGTGGAATAAGCAACTGGCGCTGAATAATGTTGCTGGGCAGACAGACGCTTGGCCCTGTGGGCGGCAGGGTCGATCTGTAAAGCCTCTGGGGTTTTACACCGCCACGAAGACCTTGAGTGAGACACGAGGCATTGTCTGTAGGTGTCAAAAGAGCAGCCCGCTCATTATTCACCATGTTCTGACTTTGCTGCGGGATTGTAGTGCTGTCATGGGTCACTTGTCAGTTGCATTTTCACTAAACACTCTCTACTATGCTAGACATGCATCATTATATGGAGAGGCAGATATCTGGTACAAACTGAGTGTGTTTATGGAATATTGGCATTAAGCAAGTTTCCCTTTTGGCTGTGAACCAGGTCGTTTCTGCGTCAAGCTTATTGTTTTGTGAGCTGAGGGGAAAGTTAACAGATAATAGTCGGACAAGCTGATAGATGTTGAAATCTGCTTTTTGAAATGAACTTTATTGTGTTTTATTGATTTGAAGGGTCAAAACTAATTATACAACAATGTTACATTGGCTTACAAGCGTCTTTGGCTGTTGATGTGATATGCGGTAGGCCTGAGCATTTTTTAGTACTTCAGCATTAGTCACGCACAGAGAACAGCTGTCGGATACACTTCTTCTGACATTTGATTACATGAAATAAACCAGATCAAATAACAAAAGTCATAGAGAAGATGTCAAGCAGATGAAGAGTTGACCAGGGGAGTGAGGGCTTTCATTTTGTCATTATAATCTCTTGATTTAATTCAATCTCAGTGTAACCTCTCCGGTTCTACTCGCACCGTGACAAGCGGGATTCGAACCAGTGTTTGCAGCATGTGAGGCGGGTGCACTAACTGTCACATGTATGTTCTGTTTGGCTTTAGTTCTTGTCGCTGTGTTTTGGTCTGACCTAGGCTGTGTTGGAAATCACCCCCTATGCCCTTAAATAAGTCACTATTTGAAGGGACGTGCATTTGTAGTGGTGTCCGAAACCATAGTGGTTGTTATCGAGTGCACTCACACTCATTCAATCCCACAATGCACTGCCATTACGAATGTATAACCGATGTACACTCAACAGCTAGAGAATACCAATAATGCGTCGCGCCAAATGAATTCCTGTAGCAGAGTCATCCATCCATTTTCCAAACCACTGGTCCAATGTGGGTTCAGCATAATATCATACAGGTATAAATTCCTTTTTAATTGTTTAATTAAGGTATATACATGCTAGTTTCCATAGCTGCCAACTTTGCAAAAACGACAGCCCTTCTGGAGTTGTGCCGAATTCTGACCCCTGCCTGATTATAACCCCCTAGTATAGTTAGGTTTAGGATTAGGTGCGGGGTTAGAATTATGCAATTAGGTACTGACTTCAAAAGACGAAATTCAGCACAGCACCGGCGCACTCAGTGTCCGAATTCACTCACTCATTTTTATTCACTTTTCAAGTGGACTAGGCCTATACTTGTGGACTAATGTGGGGAATAGTGAATGAGGGTATAAGGGGCGATTTAGAACACAGCTCTAGTTTTCTTTGATCTGTTTTCCTGCCACTTGTTTGTTACTATGGTTTCTGATTAGTCCTCACCTGTTCATTGTTCTGTTGATTGCCATCAATAGCCGCGTTTCCACTGTCGGGCCAGGGCCGGGCCGTGCTAGTGCGTGCCAGGGCCAGTCGCGTTTCCACTGTCACTTCCGGGGCTTGATCGGGGCTTACTCGGGGCCAACGGCCAGGATTTCTGGCCCGTCGAATACCTTGGGCCAAAGCGGGCCAGCTCGGGCTAGAGGAGTGGTTACCAACAGAGGAAGAGTTTACCGTTGGGAGACGGCAGCGCCGGATGATTCTGTCAGATTAAAGACTTAAAAATAAAATAATTTAAATCGCGTTCATGTTTGAATGCCTTCTGTTTGTGATGCAAAAGACTATGCGCTAGCCGTTACCATAGTAAACATAGTAAACGCTTGAAGATACGCATAGTAAAAAATCAGACCAATCTTAAAGGCTATCACAGTCATGTTTTTATTTTATCTGTCATAGCCTACGTCTCGTATCTTTAAACCGGACTATCTAAAAATAAAGTAACTTTTTTTTTTCGGGAGCTTCCTCTGTTTCTCTGACTGAAAATATCTGTATGGGAGTCGAGAGAGTGCTAAAGCTCCTCAGGTCGTATGGCATATATTTGTAGAAATTATCATTTTTTCTAAATGTGATGTAAATATGTCCTGTAACTAAGTTACCAGATAAAGAAACAGACGCGACTGAAAAAGTAAGTGTGTCCTCTTTCTTTTGTGAAATAGACCTAACGGTAATTTATTTCTGAGTGACTAATGTGCAATTTTTACATAAATTAATTCATTATGATCAATGTATCACTTTTTATTGTAAACCTGTGGTAAAACATCGATGCGTGGGTTTTAAATATTCAAGAAGCTGCTAAACAAACAAACAAACAAACAAACAAAAAAAGCTAGCAAACGGCCGCTTTTATCGTGTTTGTTTTCAACGATGTTTCCAGTGATTTCTGATTAGTTTTCTTATAAAACTTCCATTTGTTGGTGAAATGATGGGTTAGTGTGACGTTGTCCCAGAGAGGCGTGTTACGGGCGTGTTTTAGTGAAGCGCTGTGGAGCTTCTGGCCCGACAGTGGAAACGCATGCCCGGTGCTATTGGCCCGAGGCTATTAGCCCGGCACGGCCCGTTTAAAGCCCTGGCCCGGCCCTGGCCCGACAGTGGAAATGCGGCTATTGTGTATTTAAGCCCTCAGTTTCTTCAGTCCTTTGTCTTGCGTTGATGTTGATATTGTTATTCTAGTGTGTTACTCCTTTTGTTTCCATTTCCTCTTGTCTTTTGGATTATATACACAGCAAGTGTGACAGTAACAAGGACGCTAAAGACCACAGCCACTAGCGTCAGTCGCTAATGTGACTCTTGAGGCCAGGGGAGTGAGGTTTACCTACAGGAGTGATGTTTACCACCATTACACTCACCCCCCTAAACCTCACTCCCATTTGGGTCACGGCACCAATGTAACCCCTCCAGTTCTACTCACACCGCTCCGAGCGGGAATCCAACTGGCGTTTCTTCCATGAGAGGCGGGTGCCCTAACAAGGAGGCTAAAGACCGCAGCCACTAATGTCAGTCTCTAGTGCGCCACACAAATATTAAGCAACTCTTTTCAACATTGATAATAATAATAATAAATGTTTCTTGAGCACAAAATCAGCATATTAGAATGATTTCTGAAGGATCATTTGACATTGAATACTGATGTGATTGTGATAGCTTCGGAATTCAGCTTTGCATCACTGGAATATATTACCTATTAAATATATTCAAATATGCAACAGTTATTTTAAATTGCAATAATATCTCACAAGATTACTATTTACTGCATTTTTATCAAGTAAACGCAACCTTTTGACCGGTAGTGTAGATGGAATATCAAAATATGTATCTCTTTTTGTTTCTTTCAGGTTCAGACCACATCCGAGATAAAGACGGCCTGTGGTCAGTTCTGGTATGGTTGTCCATAATGGCAGTGCGTAACCTGGGAGTGGAGGGAATAGTGAGAGATCACTGGGCCAAAATGGGACGCAACTACTTCTGCAGGTGAGCTGAACCCAAATAAGCATCTTTCCAAGCGACAGTTCCTTCCCAAGCTTCATTTTAACATCAATCTCCAGGTCTCTCGGGACATTTCAGGATATTTCTTTGTGTATACATACAAAACCCACCCGCTCAATGGCTTTTCCTTTGAGACTGAGTAGGCAGTATCTGTTTATTGTGTGCCTGGATTGTTTTTCCCTTTCCCATACATGTTTCCCACATTCACCATATTTAGCTCTACTTGTAGATGTCACGTGAAAATCTTGGGAGCTCTCCAAATGGTCATGAAACAAGTATTTATTACTGTAGGTATTATTAGGTAACATCCATCTTTTACATTGATGTACTTTGTTGGATTTATTTCTTTATATCTGCCAGGTTTGACTATGAAGGAGTGGACGGCAGGGCAGCGTATTACCTCATGAGAGATTTGGAGGCTGTTATCACTGATAAAGCTTTTACCACTCAGAAGTTTTCTGTGGGCAATAACGTCTACAGTGTGGAGAAGGCTGATAATTTTGAGTACATCGACCCAGTGGACGGCAGTGTGTCAAGGAAACAGGTCAGTTCAACACCTTGAGATAACATGAGAGATGGCCTGTCAAGTTATAGTCACACTAAACTTTGAGCTTTATTTACTTCCATTCGTACACATGGGAGATAGGAATCACTTCTTTATTTTATGTTGTTTATTTGGCAAAATACTGTGTTGCTAAATAGGTGTACAGTGCATTTTCAATGCGAGTTGAATGTATCTTTGAAAGACGTCTCATGCTTACCAAGGCTGCATTTACTTGATACAAATACTGTACAGTAAAAACAGAAATATTATTACAATGTAAATATAATTGTTTTCTATTTTAATATATTTTAAATGTAATTTATTCCTGTGATGCCAAAGCTGAATTTTCAGCATCATTACTCCAGTCTTCAGTGTCACATGATCAGAACCTTCAGAAATCAATATGCTGATTTGGTGCTCAAGAAAAATGTCTTCTTATTATCAGTGTTGACAACAGTTGTGCTTCTGAATATTTTGTGAAAGCTGCAATACTTTTTACAGGATTTTTTTATAGAAAGTTCAAAAGAACAACATATAATCATATAAACAATCATATAAAATAGAAATCTTTGTAACATTATAAATGTCTTTACTGTCAATTTTGATAAATTTCATGCATCATTGCTAAATAAAAGTAATAAGTATTAGTAAAAAAATCATTCCGACCCCAAACCTTTGAACGGTAATGTAAAT